>NW_016107451.1:4163417-4199397 GCF_001604975.1 Cebus imitator | reverse complement strand
CAGCTCCAGAATAGGAAATTCACAGAGGTAGTCCCAGAGAGGCTGCTCAGATTAGGCTACGGTGAGCACCCAGGCCTGGCTGGCCACTCCCTGCTTTTAGGCGTCCTGAATTTGCATGTCTAGGTATCTCCATCTCCATGTTTCAAGCTCTCTAGTGGATGATTCACTGCCCCTGCTGGGTTTGGGGGCCACAGCTGAGTTCCTTTGAACAAGATTCAGTCCCAAGAATAGCTGTTGGGTGAATAAAAGAGATGGAAGGAAAGGGGGAAAGTGCTAAGGCAGACACAGGAGAGGACGACAATGGCTCAGGAGCACCGAAACAATCCCAAGGAGGCATGCCAAACGGAGCCCGAACAGTGGCAAGACAGCAGGGCCTGTCCTGACAGGTGGCACAGGCGGGGCCAGTTTCCTCTCGCTTCCCACACCTGCAGCTACGCTGGCCGGGAGCACAAATCCCAAGCAAACAGAAACTCGTGATTTCAGTTACATTTTGATTGACATTTTATTTACCCATGATATGATTTCTTTTAGGTTAGCTGGCTTTGTTCTAAAGAGCAACCCAAACTAAGTTGCCTAGGTGACTGGCTGTTCTCAAATCTCCCTCTTCTCGTCCTCCCACCCTGCCCTGCACTCACCTGCCTGAGCACTTCTCTGACTCTTCCACCCAAGCATTTTCTTCCTGGATGCCTGCGCTCAGTCCTCAGGCTTTGGTCTCCAATCCCCGAATTTTCTCTCTCTGCACTGCTCGCTTTGACTGGGGAGTAGATTCCACAGCTGGAGACATCACCTGCCCTCCCAGCACTCCCCAGTCCTGCATTTCCAGCAGCTCACATTCGGTATGCTCAGCGCCGCGCTCATCTTTTCTCCCGCTCAGTCTCTGGAAAACCTTCAGGCTTGCAACACTAGAGCTACCTCTAAACTCCACTCTCCTTTGCCCCCATAGCACCCATTCACCCATCCACTCACCCTCCACCTCTGCCCTTTCCCCTGAGCAAACAGAAACCCTCATTCATTCAACAATTACTGACCAACCACCACTGCGCACCAGGCAGTGCTGGGGACAGGCGCATTTGCCTTGGCCTGTTCCTCCACCTGCGGCACCTCCAGGACCCCTGAGGCCCTGAGATTGGGAGAGGAAGCCTGACCTGCAAGTAAGTGACAGTGTGACCCCGGACAAGTCACTTGCCACATCTGAGCTTGGGTGTTCCCATCTGCCCTTTGGGAGGAGTATTCATTCCCGCCTCACCTGTCCCTAGTCCGGCTGGGAAAGCCATCACCTGGCTTCCCACAGATGACCCCATTCTGAATAATACTTGTGGTGCACCTGTAGCCATGCTTCAGCCTCTTCCTCCCACAGACCATGGCCTTGACCCCTGTTAGCCTCCTGGCCTCCAGTATGGGACAGAGCCCTGTAATCTGCATTTTAAAGAAGCTCCAGGTAATTCTGTTATGGGAGGGCGTGTGGACTACACTTGGAGAAATTCTGGCTCACAGGATAAAGTCTAAGCTTCCTTACCAGCACCGACTCATTGATGAAACCCTTGCCCTGCTTTACAGTGTTGGTCCTCTCTGTCTCCAAGGGAGGGCCTGTAGCTGTGGCCAGACTGGTCCGTCCACCCCGCACCCTGAGCCCAGCAGTGGGCCTGCTCTTCTTCCTTTGTTTTGTTTTGTTTTGTTTTTTGAGACAGGGTCTCACTCCGTCCCTCAGGCTGCAGTGCAGTGGTGTAATCACAGTTCACTGCAGCCTCCATCTCCTGTGCTTGAGCAATCCACCCGCCTCTGCCTCAGTATCTAGGACTACAGGATTATGATCACCAAATCAGGCTAAATTTTTATTTTTCTAGTTTTTGAGATGAGGTCTCACTACATTGCCCATTCTAGTCTCAAACTCTTAGGCTCAGGCCTCAGCCTCCCAAGAATCTGTGATTATAGGCTTAAGCCCCCAGGCCTGGTCGGGCTGCTCTTCTCTCATGATTTCCCCAACTTGGAAAGACCTCCTGACCTCCCTATCTCTGCAAGTCTCTTTCCCACCCTGCAACATCCAACTCAAATGCCTTTACTTTCCTCCATCAAGCTCAAAATCACCACTTGACATGAGTTAGGGCCGAACACATGGGCCGTGATCATTTCCTGACTGGATTGCTGGCTGGCATTTGACTGGCCCATATCCTGACTTCCTAAGCCGACTGTGAGCTCCCTGAGGCCAGCCATCCCTCTTGCAGATCCTTGTGTTCAATAGCAAATGCTTACTGAGCGCCTGCAGAACCTATATAGCACCCTGCTGGGTGTAGGAAGAGGAAGGCTGAACCCCTGCCTAGAGGGGAGCCCCTCTCATGGCAAAGACAGACAGAACTTACATATATGACCAGAATAGAAGTAAAGACAGGGTACCACAGAATCCTGGAGCAAGGGGACTAATACCATGGGGGAGGGGCACTCAGGGGCAGGGAAGGAAAACCCAGAAAGAGGGGGCAGCACACGCAAAGGGTTAAAATGTGACATGTTCTGCACAGAAGCAGGCGTGGGGAGGAAGAAGGATGGTGATAACGGGAACAGGCTGGACTGGGGACGCTGAGCTAAGGGTCTGGATTCATCCTGTAGGTGAAGGGTTGGCAAACCCAGCCCGCTGCCTGTTTCCGTACAGAAAATTTTACTGGAACACAACCACGCCCATTCTTACATATTATCTGTGGTTGCTTCCAGGCTGCAATGACAAAGTCAGGAGAGACTATGTGGCCTGCAGAGGTTAAAATACTATCTGGCAATTCAGAGCAAAAGAATGCTCCTTCCTGCCACAGGCGTTGAAAGCTCTGGGTGGATCTTAAGCAGCAGACAGCGGGGTCAGATCTGTGTTTTACTTTTCTGTTGCTCTGGGATGATGTTGGGATGAGATGGAGCAGGCAAGCCACGGGAAAGGGAAGGTGGCTGGGAGCCTGGTACAGTTGTCCACGTAGCGGATAGAGATCAATAACAACATTGCTGTTTTTTATCAAGAAATTCATTAAGAGTCGCTGTGTGCCCACACTGGGCTGTGCCCTTTCCACCTATTCATTTAATCCGCACAGGAACTGCTGATATAGCCAGAGCTGTTATCTCCACCCTACTGATGAGGCACAGAGAAGTGAAGGCACTTGCCCGAGGTTACGCAGCGAGTTTGCGGCAGAGCCCAGGTGCAAACCCAGAGGTGCAAACTTGAGCTGCGGCCCTCAAGCTCCAGGGCTTCAGGATCGAGCATGTTTTTGGCAACCGATCTCTTCGAGCCTCCCTGGGAATACACAGAACACAAATCCTCTAAAGGAGAAAATCTACCCCGGCCGAGTCAGGCAGGAAGTGGGAGGCAGCAGTGTGGCTATTTTGGAGAAGCGACACGAGAAACCACGAAACTTCCTACCTGTCCCGTTTTGCTCCCATCTGTCCTCGGAAACAAGGCTGCCCCTCTCTTAGATAAAAAGGTGTTTCTCCCCGCACAGTGGCTCTGCCACTGGTGGTGGGAGAGAGTGCACTAAGCTTAGCACACCCTTGCTATTTTTAAAGGGCTATATAAACAAACAGGGCTATGTAAATAAGAAAAAAATGAGGTCATACTTTTAAAACCTAAAAATGTCTCTTTTCTATGGGGTGAGCAGCACAACCTCAGAAAGTACAGGGCTTTTCTATCCCCTTGAGGCTTGTCTAGCCCATGGCCTCCCAAAACCACCAGGCCTGGGTCTATTCCTTGTACCCACTGAGAGAAGGGCAGGCGGCTGGGGAGTCAGGACTCCTGGGTTTCATTCCTGGATCTGTGAGCTCTGCCTCGAAGGCCTAAGGCCAGTGTCCAATCCCAGCCACCACCACCCTGGGGCCCTGACATCCGATCCCACGCCAGTCACTCACAAACACTGTCCATGCCCCAGGCCCTCCTCCTCCTGTGCCAGCCCTGGCTTGGCACGCTAACCTTCCAGGCCCTTCTGCTGTCCTTTTTCCTCCCCTCTGCCTCACACCTTGACCTGTTGAATGGCCACAGAGGCTCTTTGCATGCCAATCAGAAGTGATTTGTATGCTCCCCACCCCCCACTTCTTTGCACACGTTACCTTGCTCCATGCTCTTCTGCACCTTTTCTTCCTAGGTGCTGGCTAGAGGTCATTAAAGCAGCCCCAGGAGCTGAGTTTGCTCATCAGCTATTGCTAGGAGACATCCCATGCCTCGGCAGAAGCTCACATGGCCTCCCTGGGTTGCCAGAGTACCGTTTCCACCACTGACCCCACTCTCCACAGCGTCACCTCAACTTCTCCCCTCCCCATCTCTTCTCCTTCACCCTAACTCTCAGCATCCGTGGCTTCTCCATTATCCTCAAGAACAAAAATGAGAACCACCAATATTTGCTGAAGGAGTTGTCTCCAAGTTATGATCCATGAAAGTGTTTCAGAGGCTCTTCAAATGTTCCACGAGAATGTTATTCTAAAACTCAGTTTGACCCCTAGTTTAACAGAAAATGAGCACTTACACACATTCAGACATGTTGTACAGCACATCGGAACACACCGAGTATAGCCAACAAATGTCACCGGTTTAATTTGGTTTGTACCCAGACCTCAGATTAAGGTCTGGGTAGATCTTATCCTTCAGTGTGAAATGCGTCTTCAGTTAGGAAGAGTGAAGCTCTTTACTGGATATCTTTGTGTTGTTGTTTTTTTAAATTCAGGACTTCATAAGCTTATGTAAAACCATACAAGCAAGGACACTCTGAAGCTTTCAATGATAAGAGAATATATTACATGGATTATCATGGAAATATCATATATACGATTGTGGAGCTTCCTGTCTGACTTGTGTGTGTAATATGAAGTAATTCAAGCAGTTGTTTGATATTGTCACTGATGCAAACCAGAATTCCTTTCTACTCCTTCCCAAATGCCCAGATAATGTTGAACTGAAGACCATTCTGTGGCTCTGAGGTAAGCTGTTAACAATCTGTTACCATTCACATCATGTTATGGATGTGATTTAGAATTCCTTGGCTGGGCGCAGTGGCTCGCGCCTGTAATCCCAGCACTTTGGGAGGCTAGGTGGACGATCACAAGGTCAGGAGTTCAAGACCAGCCTGGCCAACATGGTAAAACCCTGTCTCTACTAAAAATACAAAAATTAGCTGACGAGGTGGTAGGTGCCTATAATCCCAGCTACTTGGGGGGCGGAGGCAGAATCGCTTGAACCCAGGAGGCAGACATTGCAGTTAGCTGGTATTGCACTGCTGCACTCTAACATGGGGAACAGACTAAGGCTCCATCTCAGGGGGGAAAAATAGAATTCCTTAATACTTTGCAGCCAAGCTAAATGAAACAAGGAAGAAAATGGAATATTAGATAGTGCAGCTGATACAGTAATACAGCGATGATCTAGGACAGAGGTCAGCAAACTTCTTCTGTAAAAGGCCAAAAAGTAAAAACTTTAGACTTTGTGGGGCAGACAGTCTCAAGCAGCCATAGATAATGCGTACATAAATGGTGTGACTATGTTCCAATAAAACTTTCCAGAATCAGGCAGCAGCCTGGATTAGGCCCACGGGCAATAGTTTGCCAATTCCTGATCCAGAACCACAGATTTCACTGTTTGTGCATCAAAACAGAGGCATCGCTAATAACATAATAAATGTAAGTTTCATAATAAATAATTGTTAAAATAATAAATAAATGTCAAAAACAACAGCCAGGTGTGGAGGTCCATGCCTGTAGTCTCAGCTACTCAGGAAGCTAAGGTTGGAGGATCCCTTGAGACCAGGAGTTTGAGGCTGCAGTCAGCTATAATCACGCCACTGCACTCCAGCATGGGTGACGGAGCAAGACAGTGTATACACACACACACACACACACACATTTAAAAAGTCTTTAGCATCTGACTTAAATTAGACTAAGTCTAAAAGGCAATAATTTGGAGATAAGAAAAAGAAATAAAAATGAGAATCTTTAAACAAGGTTAAAAATGCAAACTTAAAAAATAAATGTATTCAAAAGCCATCACTTTAACCTGTTTTATATATTGACATTCCATGCCAGATTTGGCTTTTAAAAATAGCTTCTAAGACTATAAAAGCTTGAAAACTGCTCAAGTTCCTCATTGCTGAGAAATTGCTTCCATATCCATTTTCAGATGAGATTTGCTCCCTAGTTCCTCAGTCAGAAATCACATTTATTCTGGAGAGAGCCCCCCATCAGGCCCCTTCTAAAGAGCGGCTGTGACTCCACATTTTCCTGCCCTCAGTCGTTCCCCACACAGCCATGCCCAAGCCTCCGATGGTGCTGATGGGCCGCCTGCCCTCCCTAGCACCGGGCATTGGCAGCACTGTGTGCCTTCATCTTGTCTGGGTGCCATCTATCCCAGCTCCTCCCTGGTGATGGGGAGGGCCATGCCAGCAGTGGCCACGATCACCTGGACTCCAGCAGCACCAAGTCAGCACCTCATTAATCACAGGCACTTTCTTCCCCAGGGAGAACACAGGCAGGGGCGGGAGCCGGGTTTCTCGCTAGAACTGACAGCTCATTTCCCTCTGGGCGAGTCCCATACTCTACAGATTCTTCCAGGCAGCTGGCTGAGCTCACATGGACAAATAGAGAGTCTGGGGAGGGGACGGAAATGCCAGGTCTGCAGAGGACCCCCCATCTGCACTCCCTGGACGGTTCTCCCATATCTCTGGCTTGCATCCCTGAGGCTTCTGCTTCTGGGGTAGTTCAAGAATCTGTTGTACACCTTGTGGAATGAATCCAGACCCTGTCCTGAGACTGCTCATGAGACCCCTAAGTGGCTGTGACATGCACAAAAGGAAATAAGCACTACATCGACGTACCCGGAAGTGCCCCAGGATACAAGTCAGGGGCCCCACTAGTTATGGCAGAACTGATTCCTATGAACATATAGATATTGCTGGGGAAGAGGTCATCCTGGAACCTCTCATTGCTTTTCTTCGGGAAGCATCTTGGTGGAGAAAAAAGTGCTGGGTCTTTTGTAGCCAGAGGTTCTGCCACTTACCCTCTGTGTAGCTGTCTTTAAGCTACTAGCCTGTCTGTGCTCAGTTTCCTTATGTGCACAACAGGGGCAACAGGACGAGACTCGCTGAGGTTTGGGAAGGACTTGAACCTGTCTGTGCAGTGCAGCAGCATCAGTCCCTGTGCTTTACCCTGACCTCAGGGACGCAGCACTGGGGCCAGAGGGCAGGGCACGCAGATGGCACAGGGCTGCAACCGGGAGAGCAGGGTGGTGGTCCAACTGCCCACACATGCCAGAAGGTTGGCTTTCATTTGGGGAGCCATTGTTACATGGCTGGCCACATTCTAGGGGCCTTCCTCAGCAACCCTGTGAGGCGGGTATCACTGCCAGCCTAATTTTGCAAGTGAGAAGGATGAGGCAGAGATGGAGCAATTAGCCTCTTAAACTAGTAAGTATCTTGCACAACCAGTAAGAGTCGGGGCTGGGATTTGAACTCAGGGTGGGTCTACACTGTTAAGTACAATAACAAACATCCCCTCTCAAAATGAGGCTCCAATGCCCAGTTCTTCCTTGGAATCCAGGGAATGATTTCTTTACCTCCTCAGGAGAACTCTGGTCGAGGCCTGGGGCTGGTAGGCCCAAGCTGTCATATTGTGGGCGGAGGCCCAGGCCCTAGCCACCCCCCAGTCCAGGCAGCAACAGCAATGTCATCTCCGAGGGTTGCCTGTGGCCCCATCCCCTTCTCTATACAGTGAGGAAACTTTGGCTTTTGAAGAAGTGGAAGAGTCACTGCTCCTGGCATGCCAGGCTGGGAAAAGTCGCCTTGGAAATCACAGCTGGGCCCACAGACCCAAACACAGAATGGGATGAGCATCTCCATGGCCCCAGAAAGAGGCCCTGGAGTCCCTAAGCCTTGGCTGCATCAGAATCAGCATATACTCCTGGGTCCCCAGCTCCTAAGAGTGATGCAAAGGGCACAGATGGGCCAGAGAACTCCCTCCCTCCCTCCCTTCCTTCCTACCTTTATCCTCCCTCTAATCCCCAGCTCTCTGGGTGATTCTTGTTCTCCACACCAGAGAAAACATCCAAGGACTTGTTCTTGACCCAATGAGCTTCTAACACTGCACACCCAACCTGTACTGCAGCCTGAACATCTAGCCTGAAACCACAGCACATACCTGAAGATCTAAATGCATATATAAACATAAGCTGATACCAGGCCTCTCCCCAGGCCCATCTGATCACTATCTCGGGAGCTGGTGCCCTGCTATTGAAATTGCTGAAATTCCAAGGATCGTTGCCCCAACCCTGACATCCTTCCAATCCTTCATCACCTGGGGCAGATGGGGTGAGAAAGGGGACTAAAGACCTGCTGCTATGTCTCTGACTCCCGTGGTTCTGCTCTGACTAGGCACTGGGTGGACAGTGGGTGGTCTTCGGGCAAGAACCATTACGTGGGAGGACAGGGTGGAGCTCCGTCTCTCAAGAGGACATAGCTGGACTGGCTTGTGGAGGCTGTGGCCCCTCGGGAGGGGCTGTGGGCCTTTGAGAAGAGCTGTTGTGTCCTTTGCTAGGACAGAATGGCAACTGAGGAACTGGGGGGCAGGGCTGCATTTTAAGGGAGACAGCCTGGGGAGAGCAGGAG
Source organism: Cebus imitator (assembly GCF_001604975.1). Taxonomy (NCBI): domain Eukaryota; kingdom Metazoa; phylum Chordata; class Mammalia; order Primates; family Cebidae; genus Cebus; species Cebus imitator. The sequence goes on along the minus strand of NW_016107451.1, from coordinate 4,190,791 downwards.
CCAGGCGCTGGCACTCAAGGTATCTACTCCTGACCAAGGAAGGTTGAGGACTTCCAGAACAATTTTCGCAAAGGCATCAGGAAGGCAATGATAACACTAATAATAACAATAATACATTTTAGAGGAAGAGCTAAGCAGGTTCATGCAAGACAGACCAACATGGCGCCTGGCAAGCATGCTCAGCCACAGCCCCCGTTTCCCACCTGTGCTGAAGGCACCACTTCCGATGACCGAAACTGAAACGCTGTTCTCTCTGAAAGCCAGCATTCATGTCCACTCCTGCGGCAGCCGCGCTCCTCCTAGGCGCCGCTCTTCCGACCGGAGGGGCGGGCTTGCTTGGCCGGGACCCCACAAGGCTCCTCCATGAACTAGGTTGAGGCTGCTGGGTTTGTGCCTCGGATCCTGCAGGAGATGATTGAGAAACATGGTCAAAGAGCTTTCTTGGTCAACTTTTTTAGACACAGAACAATCCTGCCTGGTCTGGAGGACCAAGCCCCCAGCTCCTCCCAAGCGGCTTTACTTGGTGGAGGGCCTGATCGCCACATCCTCCTACTTTGCACCTAACACTTAACTTCTCTGAGCCTCTATTTCTTCACTAGTGTGGTAGGCAGAATTCTGAGAGGGCATCAAGATTTCCTGTCCCCCTGGTACGCTGGCCTTGCATAATCCCCAGGACTGTGAATACAACGGATGGTTGGGTCATATTACAGGCACAACTAACCTTAAAAGTGGGGGATTATCCGGGCCTGACCTGATATGAAAGCCCTTTTAAAACAGAGTTTGCAGGAAATGCCATTCTGGACATCAGCCTTGGGAAAGTATTTATGGCTAAGTCCTCAAAAGCAATTGCAACACAAAGAAAAATTGGCAAGTGGGCCTAATTAAATGAAAGAGCGTCTGCACAGCCAAAGAAACTATCGACAGAGTAAATAGACAACCTACAGAATGGGAGAAAATGTCCACAAACTGTGCATCCAACAAAGATCTAATACTCAGAATCTATAAGGAACTTAAACAATTCAACAAGCAAAAACCAGATAATCCCATTAAAAAGTAGGCCAAGGACACGAATAGACACTTCTCAAAAGAAGACACACAAGTGGTCCACAAACATGAAAGTAATGCTCAACATCACTAATCATCAGAGAAATGCAAATCAAAACCACAATGAGATACCATCTCACACCAATCGGAATGTCTATTACTAAAAAGGCAAAAAATCACAGATGCTGGCGAGACTGTGGAGAAAAGGGAATGCTTATATGCGGTTGGTAGGAATGTAAGTTAGTTCAGCCGCTGTGGAAAGCAGCTTGGAAATGTCTCAAAGAACTTAAAACAGAACTACTGTTTGACGCAGCAGTTCCATGACTGAGTATATACCCAAATGAGCTAACAAAGGAAAATACGTCATTCTGCCAAAAAGACACATGAACTCGTCTGTTCACCACAGCACTGTTCACAGTAGCAAAGACATGGAATCAACCTCTGTGCCCATCAATGGTGGATGAGGTGAAGAAAATGTGATGCATATGTACCATGGAGTATTATGCAGTCATAAAAAAGAACAAAATCACGTCCTTGGCAGCAATATGGAGGCAACTGGAGGCCATTATCCTAAGAGAATTAGTGTAGCAACAGAAAATCAAAATCAAATACCATGTGTTCTTGCCTATAAGTAGGAACTAAACATTGGGCACACATGGACATAAAGATGGGAATGACAGGCACTAGTAACTAGTGAGTGGGGGACAGAGAGGGAGGGACAAGGGCTGAAAAACTACCTGCTGGGTACTATGCTCACTACCTGGGTGACAGGATCATTCTACCCCAAACCTCAGCATCACACAGTCTACCCAAACCTGCACACGTACCCCTAAATCTAATACAAATGTTGAAATTATTTTTAAAAAGTGGAGTTTTCTGTGGCTAAAAATCACAGGAGAGGAAGTCAGAGAGATTAGGATCTGGAGAAGGCTTCACCATACCCTCACCACCTTGAAGATGTTAAGTTGTGTGAAAAGGACTGGCCCACAGTTTCCAGGGGCTGAGAGCAACACCAGGTGATGACCAGCAAAAAGCAGGACCTCAGTCCCACCACTGCAGGGAACTGAGTCATGTCAACACACCAAATGAGCCTGGAAAGCAGAATGTTCCCCAGAGCTTCCAGATGAGAACCCAGCCCGCCAACACCTGGATTCAGCCTGGAGCAGAGAATCCAGCCACTCTCTACCAGACTTCTGCCCTAAAGATCTGTGAACTAACAATGGGTCTTATTCTAAGTCACTAAATTGAAGGTAATTTGTTATACAGCATGAGAAAACTAATACAGCCTGGAAAAGCGACTCATATTCAGGCATGGGTGGCAATGAAATACAATAACAGACATAAAAGCACATTGTAGTCCCCAAATCACAAAATAAAATAGGACAATGGAGGTCTGTGTCAGGGCGGAGCTAAACAGTGATTCCTGAATGAAATACACAAATGAGGATTGGTTTTTAATAATTGACTTACCAGGAGATTGTAAGGATCGAATAAGGAAATACAGAGGAAGGTGCTTTGTAAACTAGAAAGCCCAAGTTGTTTCAGTCAGTGGTGGCGTGGCGTGTCACATTCACGCTGTGCTCTTTGGATGATGCTCTGGTTTGCCTGTTTGCCTGCTCCGGGCAGTGTGGAGGGATGGATGGGAATGTGGCTTCCAGGGACAGGTATACCTGGGTTCAAATCCAGCCCTTCCACTTCTGACCTCTGCAGCTTTAGAAAGTTGCTTTGGCTTGCTGTGGCTAGCAAGGGAGGCTAAAAGTGGTGAGTGCCTCCCAGGGTCCGTGCTTTTAACGACTCTGTACATGGAAAGGGGCTGGAACAAGGCCTGGCATGGCCCATGTAATTGCTCTGAATATTAGCTAGAGTGGAACCCAATAATCTGGGTCTGGAACCTGCACACAGGCCTGGGGCACTGTCACCCTTCTCCTCTTGGGCATCACGCTTTTTATTCACACAGCCTCAGAATCGTGTTCGGCAATCATATCACACTGCTGATTCCCACAGAACATACAGATCACGGAAGCCCCGCTGCTGTCCCTCCCCAATGTACCTGCTGCTATGAAACCCGGCCAGCCCCAACCTACACCCAGGGCAGCGTCACACCCCCACGGAGTGGAGAGCCTTGCTCTGTGGCTCCATCAGTCGGTTCCTGATTCTACCGCCCAAACCAGCCCAACTTCTCACTACGCTGTGGGTTTCCATCCTCCTCAATCTGACCTCATGCCCTCCAATAGATCGCAGTTATTAATCAAAATGGCCGTGCTCTCTTCCGCCCAGTGTGGAAACACTCACTTCTCAGAACACGCTTTTTTACAAACACAATCCATGGTTTCCTCCCCTCTGAGCTTGGCTCAATCTCTTCTGCACAGGATGCTACTCTCTCCCTTCGCAATCGTGCCTACCTGGCTGAATCCTGCCCATCTTCCTCAGGAGGCTCAGCCAGCTCCCACAACATTGGATCTAAGTTCTGCCTCCCCAGAATACCCAAAGCACATTTGGTGTGTCTCTCCTAATATAAATAACAGCATCCACTGTGCTCAGCCAGTGCTCTAAGCCCTTCTAGATTGCACACAGCTCAGGCAGGGTCAGTCTGACTCACTCCCTCACCCCGAGTGTGGCCGGCCACACACAGTCAGGGTAAAACAATTCTCCTTAGCGCCCAGTTTGGTTGTTCATTCATTTAACAGGTATGCACTCAATGCCTATTTTGGGTCGAGCCGGGCTGTAGGTGCCAGCGTTAATAGATGGCAAAGATTTAGTCCCTGTCTTCAAGGGGAGCATGGAGTAGGTGAAGTCAATTTTGATGGTGTCTGAATGTGTGAGAGAGGGAAAAAAATAAAGAGGATATTTAAAACAAAGGGAATTGCGTAGAAAGAGACAGAGGACCCCAAAATGGCCATAATGTTCAAGGAAATTGCATGCTGTCCACATGGCTGGAAGTGAGGGCCGGTGACAGTGGGAGGTGCTGGGCCGGGGCCGGAGCATGAGGGTTTGACAGATGAAGTGGCTTGGATGTGCTGGTGCTGTGGAGTGAGGTCATTTTCATTAGCGAGGTCACACAGCTGGGATGACGGGTGTGGCTTGAGGAGAAAGGATCAGGTGGAAGGATAGAGACTTCTTCGGGCTGTGGGCGTGAGGCTGGTGTCACCGACTGCCCACAGTCTCCTCCCATGTGGCAGGTCAGAGGGCCACCCACCACACTGTGTCCCGGTCACCAGAAAACGTCACACACACCTGAGGGCCTAGATGGCAAACTGAGCCCATCTATCTCCCTCTCCTCCCTGCAATGCCCCTGAAATAAAAGGAGAAATGTATGAATAAGAACAGATCCACAGTAGCACCAGCTGTCCAGAAAGTCCGAGGGAAAACAGACAAGTGGGAGTGACAGGAAATCTAATCAGAGTGAAGCTGGCCTCACCCAGCTGGGCAGGGACGGCCCACCTGCCAGGCGCCCCAGGACTTGCTCAGAGCTCCTCCATGGCAGGGTGGGCTGGAGGGGGGTCCTGAAACACCCCCAAAAAGAGTCGGTCCTCTGAATTTCCAAAGAGACAGAAGTGGGAGCTGGGCAGGGAGGTACTGGGAGCAGAAAGTACCTCCCCACATACCTTTCTGGCTTTAACTGCATGATTTTAGTATCCCAGGAGCCTCTATCTCTGGCAAATGGCTTGACTATTCATGACAGAAACCTCCTGAAGGACCCATCTACTCTACAATCAACAGCTGGTGCTCTAGGATTCTTTGAATCCCTTGCCTGGGCTCAAAACTCCTCACCTCATGGCTTCCACCAGTCCCAGACTACTGTGTTCCTTATACAACCCTAACCAAGCCCTCACACTGACACGTCCAACTTAAAGGAAACTTCCAGTCTTCAGAAAACCCAACCTTGCCTCCCTCCTCCCAGACACGCCAAAGCTCCCTGAAATTGCTGGCCTCCCTTCAGCAAGTGAATAATAAACTCAGCTTTGCCTTACCAACAAGTTGTGTTGATGATATCTGGGGAGCTGGGATTTGACAGTCTCTACAAAAATGCTGGGAATTATATTGACATTCAACTTGATATCTGCATCATTTACAACAGGGCAAAGACCTCCCAGCTTGGAGGAAAAGGGGTTAAAACCCTTAGCTCCGTTACTCAGCCAAGTCTCAAAGCCAGAGAGAAGTACTAAAATAGTGTGCCACCCACCACCCACACATCTTTTCTTAAAAAAAAATTACTCAAGGAATTACTCTAAGGAAATAAGAATCGTACCAGAGTAAGTAATTCAAAAAAGGACAAGACAGGATATACAAGAAACAGGGAGAAATAATAAAAGCAGAACAATGTGAAGTCAAGTCTCAACAAATGTTGATAATCACGATTCTATCTTGTTGGGAATTAGACACCATTTAATTCTTGACACAAATAGAGGAGTTTGTGTAAAAACTAACCATTTCTAGAAGAAAAGTAAGATGCAAACCATTTAAGCCGCTGTGTGGGGAGAGGGGATAGGAGAAACAAAGGAAATTCTATTAATTTAGCCAAGAGTTAGGAAAGGAAAAATTAAACAGGAAAGAAAAAGTATAATAAACAAAAGACATAAAATAAGATGACAAAAGATACAATAATGTGAATAAATTAAATTACTTTAAATTAAGAGACGAGGGTGGATTAAAGGAAAAAGAAAATCCACCTGTATGCTATCTGGAAATAACATACTTAAAACAAATTGACAAAAATGATTGGAATCAAATAAGTGGAAAAAAGTAAATGGTAGCAAAAATAATGTGAGAAAGTCAATATTAATATCAGACAAAATGCAAAATGTTAATTAAATACACTAACGTGGGGCTTTTTATACTGCTAAAGACTCTATTTCTCCAAAAAGATACAAAAATCATGAACTTTTGGCTGGGCATGGTGGTGCACATTTGTAATCCCAGCACTTTGGGAGGATGAGTCGGGTGGATCATGAGGTCAGGAGATAGAGACCATCCTGGCTAGCAAGGTGAAACCCCATCTCTACTCAAAATACAAAAAATTAACCAGGCATGGTGGCACGCGCCTGTAGTCCCATCTACTCAAGAGACTGAGGCAGGAGAACGGCCTGAACCCGGGAGGCGGAGGTGGCAGTGAGCCGAGATTATGCCACTGCACTCCAGCCTGGGCGACAGAGGGAGACTCCGACTNAAAAAAAAAAAAAAAAACCATGAAGTTTTACTCTCATCATAAACATAGAACCACAAAATGTATAAAATAAGACATTCTTGGAACCACAAGGAGGAGGTAAAGAAAGAACAGGAAATGTCTTGAGTATTATTATTTGAAATTTGATGTTATAAGTAACCTCCAAAGAAGAATACAAAGGGTTTGAAGATGTAGTTAGTAAGTTTAACTTCATATATATTCAAGAAATAGAGAAAACACTTTTTCTCGAATGTCCTTGTACTAGGCTGCAAGAAAATCTCAAATTCCAAAATGCACAAATTGTACAGTCCACAGCCTCAGTTCTTGATGAAATAAAATTAGACGTTAACAACCGCAAAAAATACATAAACAAATGATGCACATGACAATTTAAAAATGCTTTTCTAAAAAACTCTTGAATCAGAGGACAGCAAAGCTATCATAGGATAATTATAAATGTACAATATTGAGGACTCCACTTTTCAAAATCTGTGTAGTGCAATCAAAGCTGCATCTAGAGAAAAATACAAAGCTTAAATGTTTTCACAATAAATTAAGAAAGGTTGAAACTAAATGAGTTAGGCACATCACCCAAGAAGCTAAAAAAAATGTAATCTAGAAGAAATGAATACAGTTGAAAATAAAATAAACAAATGAGAAAATGACAGCAACCACAAATTGCAAACTAAGCTTTCTGAGAAGACCAACGAAATGGACAAATCACTGGCAAACTGACTACCAGTAATGGCAAAGTCACAAATAACCATTAAGAAAGCTGACGTAAACATATCCATGAACATTCGAAAAATTTAAGAGAATTTGATACGTAACTTTGTCAATGAATTTACAAGTAGATGATTTCCTAGAAAATTACAAATTGTAAAACTGATGAAGAGGGAGAAAAGCTACATAGACTCTAATAACTATGGAATAACCTATGGAAGAAAAGGCTGTCAAAGATGGAATTCCAAATTAGCAGGAAAAGAATGGATTATTTAAACAAAAGCACTAGGACAACTGGCTGTTTATTTACTCAACAAATATTTACCAAGAACCTACTATATGTCGGGCACTGTTTTGGGCACTAAGAATTCAGCAGTGGACAAAACAGAAAAGGTCGGCGCCCTTATGGAGCTGAGAGTCTGGCGAGGGGGGGTGAGTAACAAGCAAGCCAGCAGGTAAAACAAACGGCATGGTAAATAGCGGCAGGTGTCATATGAAAATTAAGCAGCAAAATGCGGTACAGAATGAGGAAGGGTGGAGAATGCTATTTTAAACAGGATACATGCCTATGTTTAAATATGTAAATTTCCTATTTACATAGACATAGACATACAGAAATTTATAGCATAAACATACAGAAATAGCATAGACATACAGAAATTTATATGGATTAGAGATATAAACATCCTATAAAAACAAATTCATGAAAATACCAAAACTATTAAAATATTTCTATAATTTAGTGTTGGAAAATAACTTTCGAAGCCCAAATTGGACCTCAGCGCTCTTAATGGAAAAGATTACTAGATCTAACTACATAAAAATATTAAGCACTACATAAAACAAACAAACAAAAAAATCCAGTTAATCAACAGTTAAAAAGCAAATGACAGATTGGATAAAAATATTTGCAAGATATATGAAAAAGTGTCAATATCCATAATAGGTAATAAGCACCCACAAAACAGGAAGACATATAGCCAATAAAATGGGGAAAGAAAATGAACAAATCATTGCTTAAGAAATAAAAACTTCTAATAAAGATATGCAAAATGCTGGCCTCATTAATAAGGAATGTGTGTTAAAAATGTGGATCACTTGAGGTCAGAAGCTTGAGGCTAGCCTGACCAACATGGTGAAACCCCATCTCTTCTAAAAATACAAAAATTAGCTGAGCATGGTGGCACACACCTGTAATCCCAGCTACTTGGGAGGCTGAGGCAGGAGAATCGCTTAAACCCCGGAGGTGGAGGTTGCAGTGAGCCGAGATTGTGCCACTGCACTCCAGCCAAGGCAATAAGAGTGAAACTCTGTCTTTAAAAAAAAAAAATCAGTATGACCTTTTCCCATTTGGTTAGCAGAGGTGATTGCTACCATCAAGTGGGGAGAGAGGAGTGGTCATCAAATACTTCTCAAACACTGCTGGTGGGGTGTAGATGAGGAGAATCTTTTAACCATGTCTACCAAAATGTATGTTGACTCAGCAGCTTTTCAAGTGTGCACATACATCATTATACACAAACATACACACACATGCACACATATGGATGATCACTGTAGCACTATTTTTTAACAGTGAGGGTGGATGCAGCCTTAATGACCATCAGCAGGAAATTGGTTTAATAAGTAAATGATGATAAATAGACACAATGGAATAGTCATGGGAACATAACTTTTCTTAAAGATAAACATATACTCCTACCAATAATAGAAATTTATTGTGACTTTGTCTGTGTGTCAAGCTTTGTCTAAGTGACGTACAAGCTTCAGTGCTTCTCACGGGTGGTGTCCCTGCTCCATGAATGGCCTGCCAGATGGAAGGTGCCACTTTTGCCCCCATTTTCCATCTGAGACCTAGAGAGGCTAAGGCCTGACCAAATGGTGAACCTTGGTCTCTTAGACTCTGGAGCCTGCACTCTCGGTTGTGACATACACTTCTTCTCAATGGGATGGTGAAAAGCAAAATCACAGACGCACACCTATCTGAGTAGCTGTGACTGCTAGAAAGGACCTGGGGGGATGCACACTTGTCCTGGGGGGAGGACTGCAGAGTGAGTGGGGCTTGAAACATGCATTCTTCTTTCCACATTTCCATACTATTCTTTTTTAAAAACAATAAGCATGTATCACTTTTGTAATTTGAAAATGATATAAAAGTATAGAAACAGAAAGTAGAACAGGAGTTGCCTGGGCAGAATGGTGTGGGGCAGGGTAGGGGGCATCAGTGTTTAATAAGCACAGAACTTCAGTTTCACAACATGAAAACAGTTAAGAGGCCAATATCTTAAGTGAAACAACAAAGAAACAGAAAATCAAATACTACATATTCTCACTTATAAGTGGAAGCCAAATAATGGGTACATATGGACACAGAGGGTGGAATAATACACACTGGAGGCTCTGAAGTTGGGAGGGTGGGAATAGGGTAAGGGATGAGAAATCACTTACTGGGAACAATGCACAGTATTTGGGTGACAGTGTACTAAAAGCCCACACTTCACCACTACGTAATATATTGCTGTAACAAAACTGCATTTATACTCCTTAAGTTTATGCAAAGTAAGAAAGAGACAGACAGAAAAGAAAGAAGAAAGAGAGAAGAAAGAAAGAAAGAAAGACAGACAGACAGACAGACAGACAGGGTAGGGAGGGAGGAAGAGAGAGTGTGAAAAGAACAGAACAGAAAGATGGATGGTGGTGCTGGGTACACAACTTCATGAATGTATTTAGTAACACTAAACTGCACATTTAAAATGATTAAGATGGTAAATTATATGTTATGTGTATTTTACCACAATAAAAATTGAGAAACTGATATAAAAGTATCTTCTTTTTAGAAAATAGTGGAACAGGGAGGGGGCAGAGGGGCCCATCTGCAAAATGGCACCCACTCAGGGCAGAAAGGACCAGGGCCAGCTCCTCTGCAGGCCCCAACCAAAATCATGAGGACAGAGGGCCCTCGCTCTCTGCTCCCCACCAAAGCATCAAAGCAAGGCCTTTGCTGGCAACTGGCAGGAGCTGCATCCAGTCTGGGCACAGGGGCGGTTGGCATCACTATAGCTGACAAAGGGTTAAAGAAAAATCCTGGATGCCTGGCAGGGGCCAGCGTCACTGGGTCATAACAGCTGCTTTCCAAGGGCTGGCATGGAGAGAGTGGGGCTTTGGACTCTGGCACTGGGCCTCACATCCTGATCCTAAAGGAAGTGGAGAAGGAGGCTGGCCCTGAGGCCCTCCTGACAGGCAGCCCTTCCCTCCACTCGGAATGGAACATCTGCAGAAGGGGCTGGCACGTGGAAAGCTGAATTTGATCTGCATGGGGCAAGGAATTGTGGGATGAATCTTTCAATTTTCAGTTTTATTTGTTATTGTGGTCTGTGATCAATACGAAAACATGAAAATCGAAGACATGGGTCACATATGATAAAATCATATGGAATAATTCTGGTGGCTCATGCTGGGATACTGGCAATGGGGTGGGTGGGAAGGGAACAGGGAGAATTACTGGGATGCCTCATTTACCCAACACCACAGAAGTAGCATGGGATAGATATCACAGGGAGTTGGCCTTAACATCATCAGAGAGACATGGGTTCAGATCCCGGTTTCATCCATTAATAACTGTAACCTCAGCAGAAATACTTACCTTCTCTGATCCTCACTTCCCTCATGAGTCAGAAGTGAAGACTATCACCCTCCCTGGGTTTGTCATGTGGATCAGATGCGGCAAGTGTGTGTAAAATTAGTATGAACCCAGTATACAAAAGGCACTTAATAAATACCCATGCCCTTCTTCAGTTATAGTGGAGCACCTTGCAGGTCTCCCTCCCTTTGTCAATCTCTCCTCCTTCTGGCTTCTGTTCTGGGGTTTGGGGTTGGCTCTGTGACTTGCCTCCCTCTTTGTGGTCAGCCTTCGGGTTCTCACTTTCCTGGGAGGGCTCACCTTTGTTTCAGCTGAGTGCACTCCGGTCTGAGAATGCTGTCACATGCAGCAGACAGCCTGGAAGCTGCCTTGGGAACCTTCCCAGTGCCCGGTTGTGTTCTCCAGACAAGAGGCTTCTCCCTCACATGGTAGCTGACTCACGGATGAGTGAGGCGTCCCCAGGAAGGAGAGTGGGCAGAAAGACGGGCAATGGAGCCTAGTCACTGACAGCGACAAGACCTGCTTTGAGGATACCCAAAAATGTTTTCCAGGAAAGGCAGGGCTTGTAAAAATAGAGAATGGTGATACTTTCCACTGTATGAAGGAGAGAAAAAGAGGAACTTCGAGTGCAAGATACCTGCTTCCATTTAGTGGCAGGCAGGAATATACTGTCCCATAAATGCTACACTGGGGTTTGGCAGAGGAAAGGTTCATGGTTTTCAGGCACTGCAGGACAGGGAAGGGAGATCTTGCGGATGTATGGGGGGCACCCAGCCCAGGAGTCCCGGAGAATAATGGAGTGGCAGCAGAGGAGACCAGAGGAGCTGCACTTGGAGATGAAGGCTCTGAGAGCTGTTGTGGGAGGGGAAGGTAGGGGAGGGAGAAGCAGTGAGGTGGCTTCCTGCTATCTCAGGCCATGCCTCATGGCAGCCCTTTCTCACAGAAAGCCCCCTGGAACTAGGCACTCGCCGCAAGGGAGCAGAGAAGGCACCATCTTCCCTCTTTGGATACAAGAGAAAGCCCATGAGACAGTCCCACATTAGAGGTTCAGCTGCATCCAGCTAAGTGACCTTGGACAAGACGCTCCCCATCACTGGGCTAGACCCCAGGGTGCAAAGGTGAAGAAGACCTTGCCCATATCTCAGGTTGTGACAGACTCCTAGTAGGGAAGATAGATGAGAAAATCAGTGGTTCTGGCACTTTCTCCCAGGGATCCCCAAACTTGAGTTGCTTCCCCGCAAGAAGGCTTCTAACATCTCCCCGGCTTGTAAAGACAGAAGCCAGGGGTAGAGGAAGAATCCAACATTTGATCAGTGTCTTCCATGTGCCAAGGCTGTCCCTGTATTTTTTTACCGTCATACTAATGCTATGGTCAGGCTCCATCATCACCATCTGACAACTGAGGAAACTGAAGCTTTGAAAACAGACAGATGTGGACAGCCTTGCATGGCAGGAGAGCCCAAGGCTCTGGCATTAAATAAAACTGGACACTACTGGTCTTGGACACCTTGTGGCCTTCTTCGAGTCCTTGAATACCTGTGAGACTGAGTTTACTCACCTCTAAAACCAGAGCAAGAATGCACGCCCTGGGCCGGGATAAGAACACAGTGAGAGAGTCAGCTTCCCAGAAAAATCCACCTTCTCCCTCTTCCTCTTCTGGATACTTCTGATCTTTTAGCTTTACTTATGTTTATGATTACTTCATCTTCTAAAATAAGAAGATACCAGATCCCATAACAAGATTGCTGCACCTTATTCACAGCAAAGCAGGTGGAGGCCTCGGGAGGCCCGGGGACTGCAGAACCTCCACCACCGGCCCACAGTTGGGTGCGGGGAGGGGATAATTCGTGCCTACTGGGAAGACAGCGACAATAGGTGTGTGTTTTGGGAGGCAGGACTGCTTCCTGCCCACACGACAAAACTGCCTCCTTAGCTAAGAGGGGAAGCCTGTGACCCAGGGTCCTCCGGGGACCCATCCAGGCTTCTGATCTAGATCTCAACCTGCCTCACACCTGCCCAGTCTCCCACTGCATCCCCATCCCCACTTCCACCAGTTCAGAGATTCAGCCAGACAGAAAGGCTGTGCCAGAGGCAATTGTGTGCTACGGAGCTCACTTGGTCTGCTGTGGTGCTCTTCCTTTTTTTGGACTTTGTGGCTGTTTGAGTGGGTACCTTTTTCCATAGAAAGTTTCCATTGCATCAGTTATTTACATTGTCACCACCTATATGTGGGCTCTAGTTTCGAGTCGGTGAACCAGAGCAGGCCCTGTGGGGCCCAGTACTGCTTACAGGGGTGAGGGGAGCCGGTTGCTACAGCGAGAGGACATGCAGCCCTGGGTCAGTCCTCAAAGCCACCCCCAACCCTGGCAGGGCCACTCAGTGTGCTCAGTCCCTCTGGGATGCCATTTTTAGGGTGAGACTTAAGAGCATTTAAGAGCACAGGCTATAGTTTGAATCCCGCCTCCTCCACTTCCTAGCTATGCTCCGAGTTATTGAACTAACATCTCTGGGCCTCCGCGAACTACCATCTGTAAAGTGGAAATAACAGTAGCACCCACCTGGCTGGACTTTGGGAAGGACTCAATCAGGTAACCCACATAAAGTGCTTAGACTAGGGCCTGGCCCAAAGCCTCAATCTTCATCAGTAAATGGACAAGGATTTCCCGCCCAAAACCTGGCTCCAGACCCCACTGACCATCCTCTCTTGTGTGAAGTGACATGCCACAGTGTCTGCCCTGTTCTGCCCAGCTCACCTATCTGCAGACCCAAACAGACTGTCCCGATAGCCACCTCTTACCATGCCACCCCCCAAATCCCAAATCTTTCAGTGGTTTCCCCTTAGAGAGTAAAGTCTACACCTTACAAATATGCCAGGCTGCCTCAGATCAACACTCCCCTGCAAAGTTCTGCTCTTGCCAACTGCCATGCTCCACCTTCATGCCTCTTTGCAGCTGTCTCTGTCTGGAATATTTTTCTTCATTTTAACATGGCCAAATCCAACCCACACCAGCCTGGATGAGCCCATCTTGTAGGCCACCTCCTCCACAAAACCCTCCATGACCCTACTCTCTCTCTGGCCAGAAATGATCTTTCATTTAAGGATCTGATCTCCTTTTCAGGGTGTTTACCTTCTCTACCTTGTATGGGTGCAATATAATATATACAGATGCGTGCCGGCATCACAGACAAACCATCTGATCTCTGAGAACAGGACTGAGAGGTGTGTGATGCATCTGTGTCACTCACAGAGCCTTGAACATAACTGGTGACTGAGAGTGAATAAATACTGAGTTCTCTCAATTTTTATTCAGGGAAAGCTATTTGGGATTGTGTGGATGAAGATCAATCTGTAGCCCATCAGTGTCCAATGATCCTTCTGGTTCTTCTTGAGGGATCTGACAGACTGGGGTGTCAGCCAGGGGTCAGGACCCCTAGGAGCTCACAGCTATGTAGACTCTGAGTCTCAGCAAGGGGCCTTGCATCTGAGGCATGTGTGGAAGTCCAGGAACCACCACTGACATCTCCCTCTTCCTCAGTCCCTGTCTTCCATATGTCATCAGGTTCTCAGTGAGTGAGCTCCCGAAGTCCCCACCCCCATAAGCCCCTCTCCACCCCACCGCCACTGTCTTGGCTGAGGCCTCAGCATCCTTGCCTCCTCCCTGGTCTCCCCACGTGACTCCCATCCTTTTCTAGGTCTTCCCTCCACGCTGCCTCAGGCGGGATTTCCGCATCACAGCTCTGATTAGGCCACGATGCTCCTTCGCCACTTCTGATGGAAGTGACTGACTGCCATCAGAAACCCAGATCTCCTAGAAAGGTGCTGGAGGCTCTCTCTTCTCCAACGCTTCTAACCCTCCTCCCGAGCTTTGTGGTAACACCAATCACACTGTCCAGTGATGTTTATTCTCCGGCACATGGGTCTTCCTTGCAGACAGCGAGTGCCTTCAGGGCAAGAACATGTACTGTCTGTACCTCCACTGCTTGGCACCGTGCTTGGCAAGCAGTCAGCCGGCAGTGAAAGCGTGCTGAACAGATGAGTGAATGAACAACAGCGAATAAACACACCGCCCCTGCCCTGCCTTCCAGTGTGGCCCTGACACCACTGCATTCAGGACTTCACTTTGGGGACCAAGCAACAGGTGAAGTTACTAAACTGACAGATACACAGTTCCCTGGACCAAAGGATGTCCCAGGGCACTTAACAGCCCTCTGTCTGTGCTGCAGCTTCCAGAACCCCTGATGGCCTGACATCAGCAGGGCAGATGCTTGCCCTGGTGTTAGCTACGTGGCCCAGGAACCTGGAGATAGACAGAGGCTTTGGGGTGGTTCCAGAAGGAGGGGAAGGAACCTGAAGGGTATTCCACCTCTGGTTGCTCCGTACCAAGACCTTCCACGTTGCTACCTTTCCCTCTGCCCACCCTACTCACCCCCCTACCCAGATTGTGCCCACCTTCCTATTCTCTTTTTTTTTTTTTGAGACAGGGTCTGGCTCTGTGGCCCAGGCTGGAGTACAGTAGCACCATCTTGGCTTACTGCAACCTCTGCTTCCTGGGCTCAAGCCATTCTCCCATCTGTCTCCGGAGTAGCTCAGACTACAGGTACGTACCACCACACCCAGCTATTTTTTATTTTTATAGAGATGAGGCCTCACTATGTTGCCCAGGCTGGTCTCAAACTCCTGAGCTCAAGTGATCCACCCACCTTGGCCTCCCAGAGTGCTGGGATTACAAGCCTGAGCCACCAGGTCTGGCAAACCCTCCTATCCTTTTATTCCTCACAGGGCCACCTCCCTGTTTCCCTGCCAGGCTGTGGCTACCTATTGTGCCCGAAGTAGCTAAGCTCGTGGAACTATGGGATAGTACGTGTGGTGAGGAGCTGACCCATACTGACCACAGCCCTGCCATGAACGGGCCACGTGACCAAGAACAAATCACATTCTCCTCTAGGCCTCAGTTTCCCCTCCTGAGACCTGAACGGGTCTGTCCCTAAGGACCCCTTCTGTTCTAACTCCCCGTCAAGAGGTTGATTTCTTTACCAGCCAGAATAATTCTTTCTAATTAAAGGAAACAAACAGAGAGAACGATGTGTCTTTCTCTGCTGCTCCTGAAAGCCGGGATGGCCTCTAACTCTGGGAATATGTCAGCCCCCGCCCTGATTATTGATGGAATGTTCATTTGGTGGCAATCTTCATGCCCATATAACCCAGGGATTTAAAGCACACTTGCATATCTGTTGTTTTTTGATGTTAATAATCGGGTAAGCTAGGCCTTTATCATTCTCATTTTGCAGAGCGAGGCTCAAGGAGGTGAGGCTTATCCAAAGTCCCCCAGCGAGTGTGAGAGAGAAGTGGAACTGGCTCCCAGGATATTATACACAGCTGGCCCAGGCAGCTGGCCTAGGAGCTGGCCTCACCCAACAGGCAGGCAAGATACTTTAATGAAACAATAGCACACATCTCCCTGTATTTTTCCATGAGCCTTCTTCATGCATGCAGAAACGCCCTGAGGTATGGGTACCCAAAGCCTCACAGTGAGCTGCTGGGATGCCTAATTCCCCCACCAGCTGCCTGGGTGGGATGCCTGGGTGGGATGCTCCGTCCAGGCCCAACATTCCAGAGAACAGGCAGTACTGAGAACCACACTTCGTCCAGGCAGAGAAGCCTTGGTTTTGAAGCCTCCAGCCCCTGCTCCTATCCAGGCCTCCAAGTCCTTGAATCGAATCCAAGGGCAGCAGAAGCTCCACCACACAAGACAGGGCAATGCCACACTCCTCTTTGTCTCCCAGGCCCTGCTGGCTGCAGGGCTTCTCCTCTGAGACTCCCAAGGGAGGGCTGACTGCATGTGATCTGACTGCCAACCAGAGAAGGAGAAAGGATGAGGCCCCAGGGCCCAAGGAGAGAAGGAAGTAGGGTTGCAATTCTAGGCCCTTCTTCCAACCTGGCTCTCCCACTTATCATTCATGGTCTTGTACTGTTACAGTAAGAACAGACTGATCCTGTCTTCCATATTTTACTGGAAACTCCTTAACGGAGTCTCCACAGGAGGTCCTCCACATGCACTTGTGCAGTGCACAGCCTGCACAACCATTCACAATCCATGGCTTCTGGCCATGCCCTGCATAGCATGTGTCACCACTGTAATTAAATAACTAATTGCATAATTACTTATCCTGTCTTCACAGAATATAAATTCTCAGGGGAGCATCAGGCTCTGTTTGTCTTGTTCCCGAGCTGTAGCCCAGCCTCCAGCATAGTGTTACAGAGAATACGTACTCAATTAATACGTGCTGGGCTAACAAACCCACCCAACCATTCATTCATGCGTTCAATTTGAAGGAGAGTGAACCTGCCCTGCAATTGACGGTGACAGACCTCGGCTGTGGCCCCAGCTCTACCAATAGCTCCCCGTGTGCCCCTGAGCAAGGCATCTCCCCTTTCTAGCTCTGTTTCCTCATCTGTAATATAGTGTGGGGCTAACTTTCCATGCCACATAAGCATGACCCCAAGGAAAAGCACCTCCTGAAATTTTGCACCCTGGGCACCCTGCTCACCTCACCCATCATGACCTGACCCTAGTTTTCCACATTTTCCTGGTTTTGTCCAGACCTGGGCTTATGGGAGATGCTCGGTGAAGTAAGGAGAGAGGGACTTCCAGGCAGCAGGGAGGGGACACCAAGGGTGGGAAAGGAGTTGTTACTCCTGGACTGTATCTCTGGGAAAGAAAAATAACTCAGACAGTGATGCTTCCCCAGGACAGCCATGTCCTCAAAGGGCTTCTGCATCAGCCTTGTTTACCTCCAGCCTATGGAGAAGGAAGGAGGGAAGGGGTGGCTCAAGATCCAAGTTACCCAGTACCAGAGCCAGGGGCAGACCCCAGGCACCCTGTGTTCAGGTCCAGACCCTTCAGCATGCGGGCACAGCCTCGCTCCCACAAGTGCGGGGTACAACCAGTTTCAGCCGGCAGTGGCACATACAAAATGGCAGAGGAAGGAGACATTTCTTGGGGAAGATGGGATGGGAGCCTCAAGGAACAGGAGGGCTTACGGAGGAGGAGGGGTGGCTTTCCTGGCAGAATAGATGACGTCTGCAGAGTGTGCCTGCAGGAGACCATGTTCAGGGGTCTACAGCCCTTTCTTACTTACAGAGCAGTCTGGCCAATGGGACCCATGAGGGTGAGGCATGAGGCAAAGCTCCGGCGGAGACAAAGCAGAAGAGCATGACTACCGCGTCCTCTGCTTCCAGGGCACTCCCAGGGCCTCTCCCCACCACGGTCTCAGCCTCCCTGTTGCACTGCATGCATTAGTTTTGTAAGGCTGCTGTAATAAATTATCACCAATTTAAGCCAAACGTAATGGCTTAAAACAATACAGACTTATTATCTGAGAGGTCTGGAGGTCAGACATCCAAAATGGGTCTCACTGGGCTGAAATCCAGGTGTTGACAGGGCTGCATTGCTTTCTGGAGGCTCCAGGGAAGAATCTGTTTCCTCCTTTTCCACCTCTTAGAAGCTGCCCTCCTTCTTTGGCTCGTGGCCGCCTCAAAGACATCAATGGCTAAGTCAAGTCTTTCTCACACTGCGTCCCCCTGGCACTGGCTCTTCTGCTTCTGTCTACCACACTTAAAGGCCCTTAGGATTCCACCGGGACCTCGTGGGTAATCCAGGACAATCACCCTATTCTAAAGCCAGCTGATTTGCAACCTTAATTCCATCTGCTACTTTCATCCCCCCTTGCCCTGCAACCCACCATACTCATGGGCCTCGGGAATGGGGATGCACACAACTTTGACGGGGGCGTTATTCTGCTGTTCACACTACGTGAGACACATCTCCTCCAAATGGGGTTTTAGGAGGAAGGTGGCCCAGGATGAGAGAGACGGGGTGGGTGGTGTGGGCAGGAGAGGGAGGCAGGCAGACACACACTCAGCCTCCTGGCTGCCTGCTTAGCACACCTCACCCTTGAAAACCTTGTCATGTTTCCATACTGAACCGGGCACAGCCAGTTTCCACAGTGACTGCAGGAGCGGGAGCAGAGCCAGAAATAACCCACCGGCATGGAAAACCTCCCCTTCCTTGGTACTTTGCTCTCTCCTTCTCCATACTCCCCATCACAGTATGGGAGGTTCCAGTGGGTTCGAAGTTGGAGGCCCTTCCAGGGCACACTGAGGCCTTGGGGAACACTCCTCCTGCAGCCTAGCTCCAGGTGGGGGCACCCAAGGATCTGACCGTGGGGCCGGGCCTGGTCACCTCATCTCCACACCACTGTGATGAGCTTGCAGTCTCTTCCTCTCCTCAGCCTCACTGCCTCTGAGCCATGAGTTCCTACAAAGTCCCAATGGCTCCTTCTTGGAACTCTTGCCACCAAACATTGGGATCTGCTGAATCCTCCTGGTCTCTTGGGCCAGTAGCCCATGGGATGTTCTGATCTTGCCCCTCCCTTGGGCCCCCGGGAGGCCCTGCTTGGTGAGGCCCTGCTTGGTAGGGCCCTGCCTGGTGGGCCTGGGACCCACTATCACAAGTCCCGCCAGCCCCCAGCCCAGTCCTTGCTCCTGCTGAGCCCTGTCAGCCTGCTCTGCCTTCCTGCTCCAGGAGCCCCCATCTGGGAAGCTGGGCTCAAACCCCACCTGCTCCAAAAGCCCTTCTTTCTACAGGTTTTTTCCTTAGAACAAGATCTCACCCACTGCAGGGGCTGAAAAATTTGCTGAAATACATAGACCAACAAATGCCCGGCCTCACCATCCACGCCACTCGCTCATATGGCATTGCGTCTCTATGGCCCTTGGGAAATGTCCTCCATGACTGTTTAATTTCTCATGTCTTTCATCCTATTCTGTCAAATGGAGTTAATGCACCTCCTACATGCTGGGCACTGAGCAAAGTATTAAACGAGCATGCATTGGTGCATTTTATCCCTCACCTCCAGGCAACCATCATCACCCCATCTTACAGAGAAGCAACTGAGACCCTGAGAAGGAATACAACTTGCCCAAGGTCACACAGCCAGAAGGTGGCAGGGCCCAGACTGGACCTCTGTGTGCCAGACTCCGAAGCCTGAGGTGGCAGCAACCATGTCCCACGTGGGGGGCCGGGGAGGAGACACAGGTGATCAATGGCAAATGCTAGATGAAATGTGTCCAATGTGCCTCCTAGAAAGCCCTGAGCAGCTCAAGTGGTTTCCAATTTTTGTCTCTTTGTATATATTGGGATTTGGCCTAAGATTTTATTTGGGTTTTTAAAAAGTTGGGAGGATATGGGGTGGGGATTACACGAATTTAAAAGTTTGGAGGTCGTGGACTGTAGGTCAAGCCCCTCCCTGTACCAATGACAAGACCGAAGCATGGAAGTGGAAGGGACACCGAAGCCAGTGAGCGCCACTTGTTTCTCCCACCCACTCCCCGATGGAAAGGCCATCACATGCTCCATTTAGCCCTTGGCACTACTTGGCAAAGAATTTGGAGTCCAATGTGATATGGGTCCTGCGACCGGCTTTGACAGTGCTGCACACTCGATGGCTCAGTAGCCCCAGAGCTCGGAGCCTCCACGTCCTTGTCTGCACAGCAGAGCCTGTGTGGACTCATTCGAGAAGGCACAGACCTGCTCTGGATCATGTAATATTAGGCTCATGGGTAGCAGAGCTGGGCCCTGAGCCACTGCTATGGGAAGCTGGAAAGAGCTCTATATTTAGACTCAAAAGCCTCAAGTAGAGTCTCAGTTCTGATGCTCACCACTTTGTGGCCTGAGCCTCCCACTTGACTTCATTGAGTCTTACTCTGGGAGATAAAAACGTCTCCAGTATCCCATAAGGGGCTGGTATGAGTTGAAATGAGGTAACACATGAGGAAACGCTGGAGGCGTAAGAATCCTCTGGGCTGCAGAATCCCAGGCTCCGCCTTCTCCCACTGTTTGATTCTACAGCTGCCCGGCAGGGCCCAGGAATCTGTATTTCCCCAAACCCCTCATTCCTCACCATAATTCTGTTGCAGGTAGTCAACAGCCCACACTGCAAGAAATCCCTCTAAAAAGTGTTCAATATGTGTTTGTTAAATACACGAATCCTTGAACATCTGTTGAGCTGCATATGGCTGCTGGGAGATATGGGCCCAAGGAAATAAGTAATTTTCCCCAAATACATTTCCTATGAAATCTAGATGCTGGGAATTGGGTTGGGGTTTCTAAGACTAGGAGATGATGCAATCACAGCTTCCTTCTCCAAAGAGCTCTTCCCGTTAGATGGGGAGCGATCTGGCCGGAGGGTCATGCCCAGTGGCTCGGGGTCAAATGCAGGAGGGATGCCCCAGAGACGGAGTCCCCTGGGGATGAGTTCCAGACCCTGTTCTTTTCAGCATCTTCACGAAGACAGGAAAGAAACAACTGAAAATATGCTCATTAAATCTGCATCTGGCACCCAATTTGGCAGGGTTGCCAAAATTCTGTAAGGCTAGAATTAAATTAGCAAATTGCAAGTAAAATGATTTTAAGCAGGCATACTGGAATTCATCAGGGCCAGGTGGAAGCTCATGGGGGAAGGGAGTCAGGAAAGCCCACATCCCCGGGGGTGGGAAAGCCTGGCTGGGAACGGAAACGGAAAAGAAACAAACCAGCAAGCAGAAATGACCCAAATCATTAAGATTCACCCTTGGAATGTGGTGGTGACACAGGCAGCCCCACACTGAGAGGTGGCTAGAGGCTCCTTCTGGGAGCCAGGAGGTGTGGCTGAGCAGCACCCAGTTAAGGATGGCAGCTCTTCAAAAAAGTGTCAAGAAGGAAGGACCCGAGAGAGTGCTAGGGAATGAGGGGGTGAGTCCGTTAGACTGGCGGCCCCACAAGGGCAGACACGTGGGTGGTGACACAGCAGTGGCATGTGTTGACACTGCTGAAGCACCATTGCGAGTTTACTGATCTTAGAGTCAGGGAAAAACACTGGGATGGGCATGGCGGGGGCAGGGGAGGCACAGACTCTGAGGAAGGAAGAAGAGGCTAGAAGCATTTCCTGGGCACTTGCTAAGTGTCAGGCACTGTGTAAAATATTTGTCAAGTATTATGATCTCATGTAATCGTCACAGTAATCCTGTAATGTAAAAATTTTTCTTGGGCTTTCTTTCTTGTTTGATTTAATTTTTTTTTTTTTATAAATAAAGATACTTAAAGTAAGAAGTAGTTGGCCAGGTGCAGTGGCTCACACCTGTAATCCCAGCACTTTGGGAGGTCAAGGCAGATGGGTCATGAGGTCAGGAGTTCAAGACCAGCCTGGCCAAGATGGTGAAACCCCGTCTCTTCTAAAAATACAAAAATTAGCCAGGTGTGATGGCACACACCTGTAATCCCAGCTACTCAGGAGGCTGAGGCAGAGGCAGAGAATTGCTTCAACCCAGGAGGCAGAGGTTTCAGTGAGCCGAGACAGGGCCACTGCACTCCAGCCTGGGTGACAAAGTTAGACTCCGTCTCAAAAAAAAAAAAAAAAAGACAAGTCCTGCTTCATCTTCTCAAAGCCTATTCCCCAGATGAAACCACCACTCAGTTCCCTGGACATGTTCCCAGGCTGTTTCCCTGAGCTCAGAAACATTTCTACATGTGCACACACAGACTTAACTGTTTAACTTTTTCTCTATAAAAATGAGATTGTACTAAACATATTACACAGAAACCTTTTTCCAGTTAAGACTACATTCTGAATATCCTCCCATGTTAGGACCTGAAGGATCATTTTTTTTTAAATGGCCACAAAGTATTCTCTGGCACAAATGCACCATAAATTTTTTAAGCATTGTTCCTGCTGGACACTGAGGTCACTTCCAATTTATGTCTACTACAAACAATGCTACAAGGGAGTACTCTGGTATACATATATCTTTGAGTACATAGTTTTCTATAGCCAGGGAATTGCTGGACCAAAGTAGGTACAGTCAGTCCTCCTTATCTTCGGGTTCCACATCCATGGATTCAATCAATCAATGATCAAAAATACTTGGAACAAAAATTCCACTGGGTGCAGAAGCTCATACCTGTAATCCCAGCACTTTGGGAGGCCGAGGTGGGTGGATCACCTGAGTTCAGGAGTTTGAGACCAACATGGTGAAGCCCTGTCTCTACTAAAAGTACAAGAAATTAGCCAGGCATCATGGCACATGCTTGTAATCCCAGCTACTTGGGAGGCTGAGGCAGAAGAATTGCTTGAACCTGGGAGGTGGAAGTTTCAGTGACCCAAGATAACACCACTGCACTCCAGCCTGGGTAACAAGAGAGAAACTCCATCTCCAAAAAAAAAAAAAAAAAAATCCACAAAGTTTCAAAAAGCAAAACTTGAATTTGTTGTGTTCTAAGGAGTATGTGATCCACATAAATGAAGTGATATGTAGGCAATGTATTAGGTCTCATAAGCAATCTAGAGATTTAAGTATACAGGAGGATGTGTATAGGCCATGTGCAAACACTACATTATTATTATTTTATTTATTTATTTTTTATTTTTTAGTAGAGACAGGGTTTCACCCAGGCTGGTCTTGAACTCCTGACCTGTTGCCCAGGTTGTTGGTCTTGAACTCCTGACCTCAGGTGATCCACCGCCTCAGCATCCCAAAGTGCTGAGATTACAGGTATGAGCCACCATGCCCAGCCTACACCATTTTATATAAAGGACTTGAGTAGCTGTGGGTTTTGGTACCCTCAGGGGTTCCTGGAACCAATTCCCCATGGATACCAAGGGATGACTGTATATGCATTTATAATTTTCATTGATACCAATTTAGATTCTCAAGACCCTTTGGCCCTTGCCAGCACTAGATCTTTTCTATTTTTTTTTTACATTTTGCCACCTCTAGGCAATAAGAATCTCATTTTTAATTTATAATACTTTGTTCTTTTTTAGTGTCTAGAGCATTAGTCACATATTTATGGGCCATTTTTACATCTGTGTACTACCTGTTTATCTTATGCATATTTTTAAAAACTTGGCTATGTTTTTAGTTAGTCGATAGAATAATAAATAATTTTCTAACTAACAATTCTCTAACTAATAAGGAATATATTACTTTCTATGCACCTGGCACTGTTCTGGGTTCCTGTCAAACTTCACAGCATTGACTCAAAGCCCTGAGAGATGGTCACAGCAGTCCATATTTATAGCCAAGGAAAGAGAGGCTCAGAGATGTCAAGTAACTTGTTTGAGGTCACACAGGTCAGATAAGAACACCCCAGAGTCTGAAGGACTAGCTAAGCCAACCATTTCATCTGCAATTAGTTGTTTCTGAAGCCTCCCCACATATCGCTTGCATCTAATCCACAAAGAAAGAAAATTCTCCCTTAAAGTTTCACTCTCTGTTATTTACCGTTTGCTTTCTTTTCAGAGCCTGTAAGAGAGAATTAGTCTCATATGCCAGGTAAAGAAACCGAAGTCCAGTTTCCGCTGAGAGGCAATCACAGCATAGAATTGGCCCCTAACCCGGACATGCCTGGGGATGTGACTGGAGGAGTGAGGAGCAGGATTTGGGATGAGGCAGGATTTGCTCATGGGGCCGAGGATCAGGGAAGGTGGAGGCTGAGGCAGGGCCTGGGAGAGTTTTAAAGAGCAGGCCCAGCAGTCTACAGGACTCACTCCATAAGCAACGTGCAGCAGTGAAAGGCTGAGACCAGGAGTCAGGTGAAGATTGGCCTAGTGAGAAATCATCATCAAATCAGAGGGTGTCCCTATGTCACTGGGCATTTCCACTGACCATGCACACTGACCAGTAAAGAAACCTGCCCTGTGGGGTAACAAACACACCTGTGTACATGCAAATGCTGGCAACTCCGCATGTGAAAGCCATGCTTGACAAAGGGGTTTTGGTCTTCAGTGGCATTTTAAAATAAGGTTCTTTTGTAGCTCCTAAACACCAATGTCACATGTGGGTTTCTGGGTTACAAATCCACCGTTGATTTGTCACATGAGCTTGGTTACCCTCGTCTCAACGAGCACACACAATACTTCTGCCTCCCGTGAGCACCGCACATAGGGAAGGGAGAAGGATCATTTGCATGCCATTTTTCTTCTGAGGAAAAAAAGAAATTAAACTAACAAAGTGGGAAAAAATGTGAGAAACTGACATGCTGAAACTAACATGCAGAAATAAGTTTTGAGTCACTGTTTATTCACTTTAATTTTTTTAGCTTTGACCTCAGATAACCTTAGCACTTCCCAAAATGTTTTTCTGTGGAACTCTTCTCCAGTATTTCTGTATGTATCTAAATGTGTATGTGCGTTATATATATATATATATATATATATATATATATATATTCTCTGATCAAGTAATCTTAAAAAGCTGCACACAGTACCCACCTCTACACACACACTCACATTCACAACACTCACACATACCCTCACACATGTATACTATTTTGCAGATACCCAATGCACTTTTGCATATAAAGACTGAGAATTCCTGCAGGATAAGGGTCTTTAAACTTTCCCAAACGTACTTGGCCATTGGACTTTCATTTTCTTCCTGTAACACATCTTTACACCCCATGGCACTTGTGGTCTACACATACTACGGGAAAAGCTGGACTTCTTTATTTCAAACGATCAGAGCTTGCTTAAAATAAAGAGCCCAGGTATCTTACCCTTTTAAAAAACAGATGTGTTCTAATCAACCCATAATGATGATGGTTTCCTGCCCACCTGGGCATCTTGTGCCTCTCCTAGATTTCAGGGTGACACGAAATGTTCACATGCCAAGGCAAGAAACCGTTAGGAGGCCAGGCCTCCCAGACAGGCTAAGCTGTGTGGCTCAGCAGTTTCAGGGTGAGCCTGGATCAATCTCGTGCTCAGGGGCTTTCAGCCCAGGGGGCCTGAGAGACTCACATAGGCCAACTCACTTGTTTTGTGAATGGAGAGTGAGGCACTAAGCCTCAAAATCCCCTGGCCCCTGGTCTCTTTCCTCCACTCCATGAGACACCTCTCCCTGGGCCTAAACATTTTCTATTGCAAAAGAAAACCAGATTACCTTTAAAGGCCCTTCTAGCCCTCTGACTCTTCTGACTCTATTCTCCTCGCACCTATTCCTTCCCAGCTATTAGTTACTCAAATTCATACAGTCACATGATATAGCTCTACACGTAAAACTAGGTTTCTATCTGTCTCTTACAGCATCAAGTGAAGATGAGTTGGTGAACTTTGACCAAATATAAATGGCAGACTTGGCATAGGTTAAAATATAAGTTATATGGTATACATGAAATTCACTTGGTGACAGTCCCTGAGGGGAGACATCTCCGATCGAAAATTCCTGTGTCAGTGTTGTTACAGGCACTGGTTTATTTATTTTTATTACAATTATTATTTTTTTGAGACAGAGTCTCACTCTGTTGCTCAGGCTGGAGCGCAGTAGCGAGGTCTCAGCTCACTGCAACCTCCGCCTCCTGGGTTCAACTGATTCTCCTGCCTCCGCCTCCCGAGTAGCTGGGACTACAGGCACGCACCACCATGCCCAAATAATTTTTGTGTTTTTAGTAGAGACAGGGTTTCACCATATTGGCCAGGCTGGTTTCAAACTTCTGACTTCGTGATCTACCCACCTCGGTCTCCCAAAGTGCTGGGATTACAGGCATGAACCACCGCGACCAGCCCAGCCACTGGTTTATAATTTCGCTCCTTCTCACACAGGCAACTCAGGATAGCATGTTTGGGGTGAACAGTAGCAGAGATTTAATTACTTAATGACTCTTTATGGCTTTCCTAAGCAACCCCCTGAGGAGGACAGCTACTGGAAGTGTATGTGGATTCATTCGTTTATTTTTCAATAAAACGTTCATTTTAGAATAGTTTTAGATTGACAGAAAAGTTGCAAAGAGAGAACAGAGACCCCTTATAGCTTCCACCCAGTTTCCTTTAATGTTAACATCTTACATAACAAGGTATTTTTGTCAAAACTAAGAAATTAACATTGGTACATCACTAGTAACAATTTCATCAGTTTTCCTGCTAATGTCCTTTTTCTATTCCAGAGTCCATTCCAGTATACAACACGGCATTTAGTTGTCATGCCTCCATCGTCTATGTATTTTTTATTGTTTTCAAGAAATAGATACCATTCTCTACTTCATGCAAGGGGGTATGCTGGGTACTATGGTGGGTCCCAGCTGCCCTGCAGGGAGAAACACTGTGTCCAATGGGCAGCAAGTCTGGGTTTGAGTGTCCACTCTGCCCCTCATTTCTGATACAGTCTTGGACTTGTATGTAGTCGTCCCACATCTATAGTTCTCAGATTTCTCAACCACCTTCTAGCTTGTGAGAGAGCTGAAAGAGACAGTCTACCTGAAAAGGCATTTTGAAGGCTAAAGGCCCTATCCCATGCGGCTCATATTATTTTTATTATTAATGTTACTGTAACAATTATCATTAAGCAGACTTGATATACTGTTTCTAAAGCAGGACAGCCCAGAGTCTGAGCTGTCTCGCTGAGCTGACCCTTCCAGTTTCAAATGAGATGTTTCCATAGACCTCCATGTGCCCCATAGAGAAAGGAAATTTTCCTTAGTCTGCTCAGTTCTCCAATTCCTTATGGCTACCCTTATGGGGTATTACATTAGGGATACCTTTTCTGACCATCCTGCAGAAAGAGCCTCTGAGGTGGGGCACGGTGGCTCAAGCCTGTAATCCTAGCACTTTGGGAGGCTGAGGCGGGCAGATCACTTGAGGTCAGGAGTTTGAGACCAGTCTGGCCAACACGGGGAAATCCCATGTCTACTAAAAATTCAAAAATCAGCTGGGCATGTTGGTGCATGCCTGTAATCCCAGCTACTCAGGAGGCTGAGATGAGAATCACTTGAA
>NW_016107451.1:4136037-4163357 GCF_001604975.1 Cebus imitator | reverse complement strand
AAAAAAAAAAAAAAAAGAAAGAAAGAAAGAAAGAAAAGAAAAGAGCCCCTGATTCCCTCCCCATGGCATTCTCTAACTTCCCACCCTGCTTCATGCTTCTCCCTGGCACTGACCTCATCTGACACATTCCCTGTTACCGGGTTCCTTGGTTCATGACTGGACTCCCTCTACAAGTTTATGAGCTCCCTGAGAGCCCCGACTGTGGTCTGTTTTGGTCACTGCTGTACCCCAGTGCCTAGAGCAGCCCCTGACACATAGTGAGGGCTCAACAGGTGTCTGCTAAATGAATGACTGTATGCTTGGTTTTACTTTGTAATCTCTTGCCTCCACCATGGTAACCTGAAAACAACTCTTTACATCCAAACATACTGTTGAATTCAAATAAGAGCAAAACTATTTGGGAGGCAGGTAGCTCAGAGCCTCTGGGTCTCCTTTAAGAAAAAAAAAGAATAGGGTAATGCCTTTCTTTTAATTTAATTTAATGTCATTAACGTTTCTTTGCCTGCCTCCTCTCCCATGAGTGGCTTGCCTATTAGAAACCATAGTCTCTCCTTGTCCAGAGTCTGTCTGCTGGCCTCCTCACAGAATCAACGGCGACAGAGTCCAGGATAGAAAAAGCTGGTAAAATCCCCACACCCAGCCAGTTCACTTCCTTACTGTATTCACTCAGCACTTGCACATCAAAGGCCCAAGGACTTCTCAGAGCAGGAAGAAACCCAGGGGATCCCGCAGGCCACCCTGCAGCTGAGGACACTGAAGTTCAGAAAGGGGAGGGAACTGGCAAATGACACACAGTACTTAGTGATAGGTCCAGGAACAGAACCCAGGACTCCCAGCTCTGTACCCTGGCCCTGATTTCTTTGTGAGCTGGAACCATCTCCCCGTGCCCACCTTGCACCAAGGGACACGTACGTGCTTATTACCCGGAGCTCTAATCTGATTGTCTGCCTACCCCTGACCACTCCTGGATATTTGAACTTGGGCACTGATGGGATGAGATGACTCCCCAAAGCAGCAATGCACTAGGTAGCAGAGCTAAGAGCCAGACAGAAAGGAAATGGGGGTTGCATTTTTTCAGAGCCAGGTACTTTATATCATCATCTCAACTAACACAGTGCCCTGCAATGAAAGCGTTATAACTGCATTTTACAAGTGAAGAAAAATGAAACACAGAGAACTTAAAAATGCAGCAAATTATGCAGTCAGGAAAGGGCAGTACCAGCATCAGAGTCAAGTTCTTCCTGGTAAGGAGGCCCTTGTTCTCTCTGCCCGACCACTCCGTCAGAGACCTAAAGCCTAGACAGTGCTCCAGAGCCAATTGGGCTGGGTCCCTAAAAACAACAAAGTATTCCTCTGGTGAAGTAACCAGAATTATCCCATTCTAGAGATGAGGAAACCGAGACCTGGAGAGGGAATGCAACTTGCGCATGTCCACGTGGATTGTGGGTGGTGGATTTGGTCAACGCTGAGCTTCTTGGGAATGCAGGCTTTCTCCTAGTGCTTAGCCCAGAGCTGAGCCCCTGGAAGGACCCAATCCACTGTTGAATAAATGAATAACTGACAGAGTAAGGCAAGAAGCCCAACATCCTGAGACTCTCACAAGCCGGTGTTTACACTCCAATTCCCCCACATGGTGGCCTCAGGAGCAAGAGACCAGGCTGATGTAGGCGAGCACAAGCCTGAACTCACACTGATCTCCAAAGCTCACATCCTCATCTCTGAGCCCATCGATCTGTCAGAGGCATGGGAAGTGATGTTGGCCCCGGTCCCTATTCAGCCCTCAGCTCTCCATGGGAAGCAAGGGTTATGCAATAAAGAGGTTTAGGAAGATGCGGAACTGGTAATTCTTTCACACAAAGACCAGTGTTTATGACATGGAATGTACCTTCCTCCCAAAAGGCTAGTGTTTGGGGCAAATTGGTCTGTTTTATTGCCCCATTTAGGAGCAGCTGATTAATTCATAAATACTGCAATTTTTCTTATTCTCGTTCATTTTTCATCCTAACAACTGAAAGTAGTTACTGTTTATTGTTCACTTACTAAGTTCCGGGCACAGGTATCTAATGAGACATCCGTCATTCTGTAGGTAAGTGTGAGCATTCTCACATCACAAATCAGGAAGCTGAGGTTTAGGAGAGGCAAAGCAAAGAGGCCAAGGCACAGTGATAGAAAGCAGGAGACACAAACTCCGGTCTGCGGGACGCCATCACTCATGCTCCTACCATGTGGCTGTTGTAGGTCCGGGACATGGGGGTCGGAGCCACAGCCAAGGACAGATGGAAACAGGAGGCAGATGGAAGGCCTGACTGACTTCCTGGGCCTCCTGCTGGCTGGGCTTCTCATCCCAGGCAGAACATCTAGCATGGGGCACTTCTCCACATGCCCACATGCTGTCCCCAGACTCTCCCATCAGACCATCGCGGTGGAACTTGGGGCTCTTCTGCTCAAAGCCCTCAGGTGACAGCACTTGGCACGCCCGGTTAAAAGCCACTGCTCTCAATTCTCGGACCATTTTCTCACATCTACACCCTCTTCTGGAAGGTTCTAACATGTTTCTTAAGGAATGTGTTTATTGGTTTACAAAGAATATCACACCTCAGAACCCCTGAGACCTTTCAATTCCAAGATTAACCACCAAGCAACAATAACTCATCCACAAATGCATGTGAAGGTTTGTCTTTATTAACTGTGACAATTATTCCCAAACAGCGTGATGTTTATGAGAAGGACTTTGGAGCCCAAAGTCCTGGATTTGAGTCCTAGGTTTGCCATTTGCCAGCTATTTAACCAACGGCAACTCAACTCAACCCAATAGTTATTTAAAGCCCACTGTGGACCCAGAGCCCTGGGCTGGGAAGACTGGGGACACAGAAGCAGACAAAATGTCATGATCCCTCTTAGCTCGGAGTTCCTCATCTGTAAAACAGGAACCAACAGTTTCCAAGTGCCTGCTACACCCCGGGGCCTTGACGTGCATGTTCTTGCTTCACCCCGCCAAGAGCCTGGAGACGCAGGTTCTCCCGTGATCCCGCTCTGCAGCGAAGGAAGCAGGGGATCAAAGGGGTGAAGCGGCCTGGGTGAGCCTGCGGCAGTGTGTGGCAGTGTCTGCGCTCTTTCCATCCCATCCCCCGCTTGACAGATTAGTCCACAGAGTGAACAGGATAATAGGGAGAGTGCTCTGCAGCCGATCAGGAACCGCACAGATGTATGACATCATGGTTATTAATAATGGAAGCAGCGCAACTAATTCACGATCCTTCCAGATGGACCACCTGAATTGTCTCCTGCAAACCTCCTGCAAACAGACATCGACTTCTATAAAGCTAGAACTAAGAGGGGCCTTAGGAGTCTGACCTCTTTCTCATTTACAAGGCTTGGGGATGGAAAGATCTAGAGGGCAGCCCTCTGAGAGAGCAGAGGCAGCCCCGCCCTGCAAAGCCCAGGATGCACTGTTTGGCTTTAGTGATTGAACCAGGAAAATAAGTAGGTCTCAGATCAAACACCAGCAGTTAGCCCCTCCAAAGGGTGCTGGGGAGGGAATCAGCAGTGAACTGCAAGTGTGGCCTCTTTCTGGTCCCTTGCCCAGCTCCTTCCTGCTACAGGGCCTTTGTACCTGCTGTTCTTCTATGGTGAACATTCTTTCCCCAGAGCTTTGCAAGGCTGTCACTTCTCCATTACTCAGATCGCAAGATAAATGTCAGCTCCTCAGAGAACTCTCTGGGCCCCCACGTGTAGCTTCTCCCACTACTCCCTGGCATTCTCCATCATACAGCTTTGTTTGAGTTTTTTCAACGTGTATATGACGACTTAGCTTTATCTGATCCATGAATATTCATTACCTCTCTTCCCACTGCAATGCAAACTCCCTGAAAGAAAGGATTAAATAGTTTTCACTGCTATAGTCCCTAGAATGGTGCCCAGGGCCCAGGAGGCACTCAGGAAACATATTCACTGAATCCTCCTGGATGTTGGTCTGGGTCATGGCCATCCTAGCAGCCAGCAGACACTCATTCAATAAACGCTATTGACCGTTTCCTCTGTGCCAGGCCCTCCACTAGATGCAGCAGTCCTTACCCTCACAGTGCTTTGACATTGATTAAACAAACAGCACAGGAGAAGCCAGAGCTGTGGCTATCTCATCACATGCAACCAAGCCAATATCAGCAAATATGGCAGAAAATGGAAGAAACTGAGAGACACGGAGGAAATGCAGTATCGAGTTGCCCTGCAAAGCACTCTGACATGTTCAGTATTCATCTTGGGGAGCTAGTGTCAGCTCTGGGGATATGGGGACAAGGGGACATCCCCATTGCCACAACTACCTCATAGCTGCAGCCTAGAACACAATGGGATGGATGTGTGTGTGAGAGAGTGTGTGTAGGGCAGATGTGTGAGCATGAAAAAGTAGACAGGATTGTGTAGGCGAGAGTGCATGGGAGTGGGTGTGTGTAGAGGGGCAGGGTTGTGTGTGTGAATGAGTGCGTGAGTGTGCTGGAGTGGGTGTGTGCATGCATCCTGTGTAGGAACAAACTTGTGTGTAAAAGTGGGTGTTTGAGTGTGTAAGAGTGCACACACGTGTGTATGTGTGCATGTGTGAGAGATGACTGTGGTACTGTTACCGAGCTCCTCACCACAGGCTCCACTTTACACGCTAAAGTCCCCAAAAGAAATGGCACAGAGTAGGTAACTGATCACCACTTAATTCATTCAACAATAAATCATTTGAATCTTTAAATTTTTCAAATACATTCTGCAAAGTGTCCACACACAGCAGCAAGACTGGTTCTAGAGGAGAATTCTCAACTTCTGGATGTCATTCAATGAGGTGAGAGCATTGTATGGGGAGTCACATTGTGGTCCCTGCTTTACCACTAACTACTGGATGGTCTTGGGCCACTGTTCAGATGTGTGATCTCAGATGAGCCTCTTAACTGTTCTGGGCTTCTGCTTACTCTCCATTAAAAAACAGCAATTAGAATTCAGCTCTCAGAGTTTGGTTGCAACTATGCAACACTACATCATCCCTCTGGGTAGCCCTGGAAGCACTGTTTCCTTGGAGAGCAAGCCTATGCAGCTTGAAAAGGGCCCCAGAGCCAACTAGAAAAAAAATGCTGGACTGTACAAAGTTAAACAGATTCTTTCATTGCAGGACTTCTCAGGGCCTTTCATTTGCCAGTATGGATTGCAATTGGCCAAAAGAGTAATAGAGAGCTTGCACAATTTGCCATTCTTACTCTAACAGGGAAATCTTTACTGGTGGAGCAGCTTTCAGAACTAACAATCCACCGAACACACTGGGAAAATCTGCTACTAGGCACACGGGGCACTTATTAATGCCCCCTCCCCCTTATTTTTTGCAGATGATGGAACAGAAAGGGTGTTCTAAGTCACAGAGCAGAGCCATGACAACTACCAGTCGAGAAATCACCCAAACCACAGCTACTGGCATGTGCACAAGGCTTTACAGCTACAAAACATTTTTTACTTACATGATCCCAGTCTTCCCTGAAAACATACCTCTGAGGACACTCATTCCATTTTTGATAAAACACAGCCTGAAAGAGATGAAGGAGTCTGCCCAGAGTCACTAAGGGACAGACCCATAATTTGGCTCTAACCGTTTCCCCTACATCCTTGATCAAACAACAATCAATATATTATATTTTTAGAGATGAACAACTGTGACCACTACGCAGAGACCCCTGTAAGACGCCAAGGCTGATGCCCTCTGCACCTGTTTTGCAGCCGCCGCCACCACTTCTGTCGGAAGCCCAAGCATCCTGCTCTGGTTAACGGGGGTTGGGAGGGGGCTCTCAGAAATGCCCATGGAGTAGCAGCCGCTCTGGAAACACCCAGGCTGTGAAGCGGGAGTAGCTCTCTGCCAGTTGCCACACCCTCCTGACCATGCCAGGTACAACCCGCTAGGATGCACCCCCAGTGCCAGGTGCTATTATGCCGGGAGGAGAGGCTGCTCGGGAAGATCCAGAGCGATGCTAGTTTAACTTACTCCCAGTGAGCCCCGAGGAGCCCCAGGCTGCTAGGCTCTGACAGTCTGAAACTGCACTGGCCTCGGGCGGGGTGGGGGGAAGCTAGGGCTCAAACCCATTCAGCAGCTCCCGCCGGGCGTCCTGTGTCCCTTGGTGAGCGAGGGTGAGAGCGGTGAGAGCCGCGCCAGGGTGAGAGTCTGCGCTGGACGCAGGAGGCTGTGCACGCCAACAGCCGTGCCAGGCGCGGGCGTGCCAGAGAACTGTGTGAACGCGGGAACGCTTGTGTCACCCGAGGGTGGTGACAGAAGTAGTGTCTGGGAAACACTAGCTGAGATCGCGTGCATCAGGCCACAGCAGGCTGCGGAGAAGCCGGGGCCCCTCGCTCCATGGGTCCCAGGAGTTGGCACCAACGCGTTACTGCACGCGCGCCCGCGCCCAGCCCTCTCCCACAGACGCGGATCCCTCCAGTCCCTGGGCCGCCCGCTCGATGGTGCTCGGCCCCTGGGCTGCCAGGCCGCGGCGGGGGCGCGGCGCGCGGGGCGCTACTTGCTTACCTGAGGGCGGCCGAGGCTCCGCTGCTCCGGGCTGGGCTGCGCCGCGCTGGACTGGGCTGCGCTGGGCTGCGCGCCCGGCCTCCGCGCGGCTCGGCAGCGCCCGCGCGCTCGGCTCCGCCCGGCTCGGCTCCGCCCGGCGGTGCCCCGGGCGCTCGCTGGCGGCCCACGCGGCGCGGGGTGGGCGCGGGGCGGGCTGGCGGGCGGGCGCCGGCGGCGGGCGCGGCTCTGGGCCGCCCCGCGGCCTCTTGGAAGCTCCTTATTTGGGCAGTGATGTCAGGGGAAGTCGCAGGGGCCGGACCACCCACTTCTTTCCATTCACTCCCAAGAGTTTCCTGTCGCCGAGCCCGGGGGACTCCGCCGCCTGCCCGGGGCGCCTCTCGTGCCGCTCGGCCTCGCTGCCGGCCACTCCGGGAATAACCTCGCGGCCGGGGTCGCAGCGGGGCTCGGGCGCGGCTGTCGGCGGCCAGGGGAGGGTCTCCTCGCCCGGGGAATCCCTGGCTCCCGGCGGCCGCGGGGAGGGTCTGCGCGCCGGCCTCCTCGGTGACAGGCCGTGTCACTACGGGCGCCGCCCCTCCCTCCGCGCCCGCCCCAGCTCCCGCGCTGTCTTTTCCTCCTGGGCCCTCTAGGGAGGGCAGTCAGGGAAGCCCCGGTCGCTGCCGCCGGGGCCCTGCCGCTCGGCGCCACGCGTTGGTCGAGCCCGGCGGGCATCCATCGCCGTCCCCAAGGTGCGCGCTCCCCGCCTTCCCCCTGGGTGCCAGCCCCGCTCCGGGAAGCCCGCGCCTCCCCAGGCGGGAATCCGCTTTAATGAGCTCTGGGCGGGGCGGGCCTGCCAGGGCCTCCCTGGGCTCAGGCCTGGGGTGGGGGCGGGGGACACCCCGGGGCTTCCCAATGGCTTGACTTTACCAGAAGCTGCTGGATCCCGGGATTTGGGCCTGAGTCACTCTTGTGCTTGCTCTGGCCAGGACCAAGCACACTTGAGCCAGGTCCCAGCCAGGCTCCCGCAGGTCTGTGGGAAGGCCAAGACCCTGAGATCTCTCTCTGTGATTTGTATTTCACTGATGCCTACCAGAGGTTATGTGGCAGAGGTCAGCCCTCTGCCACAGTGGAACCAGGGCCAGCCCTGGGTTTGGCTGACACCAGGAACAGCTTCAGAAGGAGGTAATGGAGTGGGGGTGGGGAGTGTAGAGTGGGGTCAAACCGGGCCTAGAATGAGGTAGGTTAAGTGTCTAGGATACAAAATTTAAGGAAGCACTCCCCTTCAGGGTCATGAAAGTTGGAGGCCCCGCAGGGGAACTAAGCACTATGCCAACCCAGGTTTCCAGGGGGATCCTTGGAGGCTCCACGTTTCCTCTGGCTTCAAAGCCATGGCCTCAACTTCCCTAGGCCCAAAGGGCGGATTAGTGGCCTTGGGCATTTGTGTGCCTTCACACAGCCTCTGGTAGAGCCGCCACCCTTCCTCCAAAGCCAGATGAGAGCAAACAGACTCTTCCCAGACCCCAAGCTTTAATGGAGGGAACCCTAACTTTCTAAGGGTCACGACACTCCTAGGGGCAGAGAGCAGGAAGCTGTGGCTCTAGGGCTTGCAGGGAGTGATGGCAGGTGTGGCTGCAGCTGCGCATGGGCCTGCACTCATACATGATTACAAACTGGCTACCCAGCTGCTAAGCTGCCCAGCTGTTCTGTGGAGCACTACCACCCTAGTCTCTCAACTTCCATCAGTTCCCAGGGCCCAGTCCCAGCTCTAACTGGGTCATCCTCCTGTAACAAAGCCCCAAAGAGAAGGACCACACTTCCTGATCTGGCATGCAAGGCCCCACTGACCAGCTGCATCTCCCAGAACTCAGCCCACCCTGCCATTTGCTCAGCCACCAACCCCAACATGCGCAACCTTGCACCAGTGTCCACTTCTTGAGGTCTCCACAGAGGCTTTCCCTTTGAAATGTCCTCTTCACCCCTCCGGCTGTCCTTCACACCCTGAATCCAAGCTTGCCCTTGATACAGGCCCTTCTCTTGACCAGGGCAATTAGGGTGGTGTGCCCCCTGCAACAGATCCCTGCTCCTCACTCCTCTCCTGCCCTGCCCCCACAGTCCTACTTCCTGTTCTGGCTGGAAGCAACTCCAGGCAGAGGAGGTGGGTGTCTTGTTATCATTCATGTGCCCTGAGGGGTGACTTTTTATCATTCACACAGGCAGGCTCAGAAGACAGCCTTGCTCCTACCCCAAGTTGAATATCATCCTCCTCCCCTTTGAGAGGTGGCCTGGCCCCAAAGGACTCTCTCAATGGATTTAGTCATCTTACTGTGCTGCCACAGGCAACTCAATAGTCCCTGCCTCTACAGACTGGCTCATCACTTCACATTACAATCAGTTACAGGGGACCTGCTATCCCTCAGACTGGGAGCTGCAGGGAACTTTCCATCTTGATTCCTCACCCTTCCCAGGACTGACAAGTTTACAAATGTTTGTTAAGTGAATGAATGTTCCTGAGGGGCAAATCCTAAGACAAACCAGCCAGAGGAGGAGCAGAATTTACCCAATCCAGAACTGTGGCTGATGTTTTAGGGTCCCTGGTTGGGGACTGGGATGAAAGGTAGGTTTCTCAGCTAGACTGGCTTGGATGCTCAGGAGGCTGGGATGGCTTGGGATTTGTCTCCTTCCTCCTTTTTCTTGACAAACTCCTCTGTAGCCATCAGGCAGCTTGGGACATCCCCATGTCAACCCCCAAACACACGGAGTCCTGGGCTGGCCCTAAGGAGGCGGAGGGGAAGGATGAAGGAAAGCGCAACTTATCAAGCCCCTTCATTCTACCAGACACAGTCAGACTTGATTCCCCTGAGCCTTCCAAGCCACGCAGGCCTTTGCAGCTGTAGTCACTCTCCAGTCCAGGAATGTCAGCTGGGGCTAGCTCCTCCCACAACCATAGCCATCTGTCCCCACCTCAAGACTCAGCCCCCACCTCAGTTCTGGTGCCAATTCTCACTGGAAGCCAGAAGGTCTTCAGGACTCTAGCCTCAGAGCTCAGAGAAAGAAGGTGGGGCAGGCAGTCCTGCCTCGAGGTTACCAGCCTGACCTCGACTCTGCTCTGTGAGCCCCCATCTGCAGACCAGGCCCCCATCAGTCTGCAGAAAGGCAGACTCGGGGCACAGGGCACCTTTCCCACATTGTATCTGAAAGGCAGGTGGAGCCAGGTGCCTGTTCCTTCCTATCAGCCCCATCCCCTGCAAGTAACTGGGCCAGGTCTTGAGAAAGTCCCAATACTTGGCCCTGGGGGCCTTCCCACATTCCTTCATTCCTCAAACATGAATCAGGCACCATCTCTGTGCTGGGAACATGAAACACACAAGCCTGTGTTCACGGATGGAGACTGACAGGTAAACAGATATCCCAGTGTAACTCGCTCAACGTTACACTGCTGTTTGACAAGCTTGGAGAGGGGCGAAGTGGGGGCATACACGATGGAAAGATTCATTCTACTTCTGGAGCTACAATTCAAGAGAACTGTGATCCAGGTGTCCCAGGCTAGAATGCTGAATGCTCGTTTCCATGGAAATGTTACACACACACATGTGCATGCGTGCACGCACACACAGACATACACACACAGACACATACACATACACACTGAGCCTGGATCTGCTGTAAAGCCAGCATCACGCTGTAGAGACTTTACAAGCTAAAGGAGATTAGAGCAGAGAGTAGGGTTGGCATCTGATCTGCCATCTAGAAGGCTATCTCGGCGGAATTTTCTTTCCAGCTTCTAACAACAAAATTACAGACAGACTTTTGGAACCCACTGTTACTCCTGAGAAGCTAGGGACTGCCATAGTATTTTGGGAGCACTTGTAAGGTGAGGTGAGGCTGAGCAACAGGCCCTGTGGGCCCTCTGGGTTACGTATGTTTAGGTCTTACACTGACTTAGCAACCATTCCCTCTCCATCTTCTCCATCCTCCATCCCCATTGCTGTGCTTTCCCAGACTTGGATGCTTTGGTTGTTTTCCTGTGTGTGTGTGTGTGTGTGTGTGTGTGTGTGTGTGTGGTGGTGCTCTCTTCATAGACCTGTTCCACACACGAAGTTTCTGTCCTGGGACAAAGACCAGAGTTTGCATTGTATGGATATCACCTGCCTGAAGTCCACCCCTCCAGACACAGTTCCCATTCTTTCTCTCCAGCCTGAGAACCATGTTTCCAGCTTCCTGCCCCATCCTTAATCCAATGCTGTGGGTCCAAGGCTATGGACCCACAAGTCTATGTGCCTTGGAGCCACATAGACCTGGGTTCAGACTCCAGCCCCCCACGCTTACTGTGCCACCATGGGCATGTTACTTGATGTCACTGATTTTAATGCTCTCATCTCCAAGGGCTGCTGAGAAGTTTTGACAAGATACTGCAATAGAACCCTTCACAGACTACACAACAGTAGGTGCCTAATAAACAGTAGCAATGATTACTGTGCTCCCAAATGGTGACTCAGAATCCTCCCCCTCTCAACTGCTCATCTGCATTGATGTGGGGGCATCAGTCTTCTCAAGCCCAAAGCCAGAAGCCCTTCTCTATGCCTGCTGCCTCAGTAGGCCACCATCACCAACAAGTTCCAACAGCCTTCTCCCTAGCCCTGTGCCCAGCTTACCCCTGCCATCCATTCTCCACACAGGTAGAGCTCTCTAGGACACATTCAAGTGGGTCTCTGTTCAGCGAAACCACCCCATCTATTAGGGCCTTTAATAACAGAGCCGCAGTTTACCAGTCCAAACTTCCCTCTCTCTGCACTGTCCCCATCCACCCTATGCTCCCGCCATTCGGAATCTCTCACTGTTTCTGAGCCTGCCAAGTGCATTTTGCACATGCGGTTCCCTATGCTTTTCCCTTCACTCATTTGCTTGGCCGGCTCCCACTCAGCCTTCCAGGCCAGCTCAGAGGCTACTTCCCTTGTGAAGGCTTCCCTGGCCCCCAGGTGGTGTTGACTGCTTCCTTTGCCAAGAGCCCCCAGCACTTGAAACAGACTGTCCTGGCTTGTGCCCCACTGTGAGAATCATTTCTTCATGTGTCTGTTGCCCCCTTAGATTCTGCATCTCTGCGTATGACCGCATCTCAGCTCCAGGAATGTCACAGGTATTCAGAGCATGCTGAACAACACACAGCTGCCCCTCTGACCATGGTGCCCAGGAACCAACAACTGCAGGAGGCTGGTTGGCCTCACGCTCATGGAATCATTTTCCCCACATGACAAAAGCATCCTCTTCTCCTATACTTCAAACTGAGATTCGGGTCTGGCCTGGTCCCTGGAACTAACTGCCTCATTCTGACTTTTCACCAGCATTGTTGGGGACTCCCACAGGGCTGAGCAGGCCCCAGGTGGAGAAGGCGGAGCCTTCATTTCCAGGAAATCAGAAGATTAGTCAAGCCACACTCCCCTGGCAGTTGTGAGAACAGGTTTTCCCCAAGCCAAGGGACTTGCAAGATCATCGATAACAATAAATATTTCCTCTGCCCATGGCTTTGTGCCCACTAAGGAGGGTACGGAAGTACCGAATCAACTTCCATGGCTTGGATTAACACAGATCTGGGTGCACTTCTTGGTCCTGACATATACTGGCTGATTAACTCCCCTATACCTCAGTTTTCACAGTTGCAAAATGGGGAGAATAACACATCCCAGGAAAAAATTAGAGGATTAAATTAGAGCAGATAAAATTAAAAGAGAAAATGCATTTAAAGTATCAAGAACAGAAGCAATATGTATTAGACACTCAATAAAGAAGTCCCCAATGCCCCCAGCTCAAGCTTTCTGAGGGATTCTATGATGAATAAGAGTTAGTCCTTGCCAATAGCTCATGAAGTGAGGGAGGAGGGGAATGAGAATTAAATCAGACCCTATAAACATGAACACAAGGTAAACAGGAACAGAAATGACAAAAAAGAGTTCTGGGAGTAGCAGAGGGAGAGAAGAATTCTGAGATGGCCTTATATTTTTCTTCTCTCCTGAGACTTTCATCAACTGATTGATATAGCCCATGTGGCCAGCCCAGGGCAAACGGCTGGGTCACGCAGGGGGTAGGCAGGAAGGAGTCCCAAGGCAAGACAAATGAGGCATGAAGAATCCTGTGCTCAGGCAGCTCAGGCTGGTTCCGGAGAGGCCTTGCCCACTATGGAAAATAACTATGACAACAGTGGATAAAAGCAGTGAGTGCTGCCGAAGACATGGGAGACAGAGACGAATACGTGAGGGGGTGGGGCCTGATGCAAAGGCTACTCTCCAAAGCCTTCATTGACAGTGAAGGACTGTGGAAGTGGCCTCACCCAATCCGTGCTCAGGCTCTGCTCCCACTGCAGCCCTTCTGGCCTCTCAAGGCCAGAGGTGAGAACCCCAATTCTTCAACCTGCAGCCTTGTTTGCAATCTTTCCACTTGCAGTCATGCCCCGGGAAGGGTGTGGCCTGGGCAAGACAGCTCACTGGTCGCTAAACACAATGGGAATTTGTACACTCCATCCTTTCGCCGGGCTGATCCTTCTACCTGGGATGTCTTCCTTTTCCTATCACCCATCCACCCTTCCCGTCAGCTCCCCTATAAATCGTCCTTGCCTATTTAGTGAACTCAGCCTATTTGCTCTCCTTCAAATGTCCTATTTTTTCTTATTTTTTCCTAACTGACTTCCACTCTCAGCAGAATTGAACGTCCCCTTCTCGATGATGTTCTGGTAATTAACTTTGCATACACTATCAAAATATTTCTCACATTGTAGTAAAGTATTTGTGTCTGGTGCCCCCACTCTGGGGTCTATGCTAGGTACCTAGTAGGTGCTCAATAAACAGGGCACCTGGAAGGCTTTCTCCTGAGGCTTCCCATAGCTGAGATGGAATATGGCAGCATCCACCACTCTGCCTAGGAGTGCAGAGGAAGTTTCCATGATCCCTCATGATCCCTCTTAGCCCAGTCAGCTATGTACCTTCCAGCCTGAAAACAGGCCCTCTGAGGGCTGTCTCTTCTCCAGGATTTTCTGCTGATCCCCTGCAACTTGCCCCTCAAACCCACCCTGACTGGAAGGATAAGAATCCCAGCAAGGGTCCTGGGCACCTGGCTGCGTCCTATTGAGAAAGGGCTGAGTCAGGTGAACTTACAAGCAGAGGCAGTGTCCCAGAGGGTGGCAGGGTGGAAGGGTTGAGGAGAGACCTGGGGAGGGGAAGGCAGGCCTGTGAATTTGGTGGCTGGGTCTTGGTTTGAAGGTGAAGGATCAATAGCAGTCTGGGGTTGGGAGGAGGGTGTGATGGTTAATTTCATGTGCTATCTCGGCTGGGCCATGGGGTGCCCAGACATTTGACCAGACCTTATTCCAGATGTGTCTGTGGGAGTGTTTCTGGGTAAGATGAACATTTGGATCAGTAGACTTAAAGCAAATCACCCTCTCTAACATCGGAGTGCTTCATCCAATCTACTGAAGACCTGAATAGCATGAAAAGGCTGAGTGGGAGGAAGCTCCTCCTGCCTGACTGCTTGAGCTGGGACATTGGTCTTTTCCTGCCTTTTTTTTTTTTTTTTTTTTGAGATGGAGTCTTGCTCTGTCACCAGGCTGGAGTGCCATGGCATAATCTCGGCTCACTGAAACCTCTGCCTCTGGGTTCAAGCAAGTCTCTTGCCTCAGGCTCCCAAGTAGCTGGGACTACAGGCACCTGCCCAACTAATTTTTCTATTTTAGTAGAGATGGGGTTTCACCATGTTGGCCAGGATGGTCTTGTTCTCTTGACCTCGTGATCTGCCTGCCTTGGCCTTCCAAAGTACTGGGATTACAGGCGTGAGCCACCGTGCCTGGCTGGTCTTTTCCTGCCTTTGCACCAGAATGAAATATCAGCCCTTCTTGGGTCTCAAGCCTACCTACTTGCAGAATGGAACTCATACCATTGGCTCTCCTGGGCCTCAGGCCTTCAGACTCAGACTGGAAATACACATGGGCTCTCCTGGATCTCCAGCTTGCTGACAGCAGATCTTGGGACTTCTCAGCCCCCATAAGCACATGAGCTAATTATTTAGAGTAAGTCTCTTTCTATATCTGTATCTATCATATTGATTTTGGTTCTCTAGAAAACCGTTACAGATGACTAAGTCATGACTTCCCCCAGATGCCAAGAGGACCCCATGTTCCTTTTTTGGGATCTCACATCTCCAACAACTCTGAAATAAGTGGGCATTTCCTTCCTCTTCATAGCCAGCAGAGGCCCCACTCCCTGGAGGGCCTCTGCAGATGGCACAAGCCATCACTCCTTTGTGGACTCCTAGCACTCAATATGGGTCCCAGCACCCAGTAGGTACACAGTGATGTTGACTGAACACATGCATACCTCACACTTATTTAGGTAGCCCTTTATGCTTTGTGGCATAATCACATCCATGTCCTCATGGGTGTGATCACAAGGCTCTGTGAGGGGCAGGGCAGGGACCAACAGCCCCAGTAACCAGATGAGCAAACAGAGGCCCAGAGAGGACCCAGAAGCAGTTCCAGCA
The DNA here is from genome assembly GCF_001604975.1 of Cebus imitator. Lineage (NCBI taxonomy): Eukaryota > Metazoa > Chordata > Mammalia > Primates > Cebidae > Cebus > Cebus imitator. The sequence continues at coordinate 4,148,320 of NW_016107451.1, read as the reverse complement.
GAGGGACCCTATCTCTAGGGCATGGGCTTTCTCTGGAGCAGCCGTGGGCCATCTTGCAAAAACAAGATGCTGCCCTGAGCCCAGGTGCTTCTGTCCCCTCGAATTCATGCATTCTGTAACACATGTTCAGCCACTATTGGCTGGGTCCTGTTCTAGGGACTTAGAGTGCATCAGTGAACAAAATGGACAAAAATCTGCCCCTAGAACATAAGTTCTAGGGGAAAAGAGACAGGCAGTAAACAAGACACAGAACAAGTAAGTAAACTATAGAGCGTATTAGCAGGAGGTATGGACTGTGGCAACAAGGCAGTAAAGGAACCAGGAATGCAGGGGTGGGCGATGAGTCACAAGTTTAAATAGGGTGGTTAGAGTCAGCCTCATTGAGAAGGTGGCATTTGAACAGCAACTGGAAGCAGGGGAAGAATTAAGTCACACAGTTACAGGGAAAGGCCTTCATAGGCAAAGGGGCAACCAGTGCAAAGGCCCTGCATCGGGCATATTACATGCGGCCTGGTAGGCCACCGTGAGAGCTGTGGCTTTCAGAGAGATCAAAGAAGGCCCACACTGAGGCCTCCAACAGATTCTACCCTCCCTGGAGAGCGGAGCCTGCTCAGGCAGACAATAGGAGAGGCAGAGGATGCTTAATGGAGGTGGGAACAGTAGACAAAGAAGAGGTAGGAAGAAATTTCCCCTGATTATCATCCCTTTCTGCTTCAGCCAGACACCCCCAAGAAGAGGCAGCTCCTGCAGGGTGGGGGACAGGCCCCTCCCCACCCTGCACCACCTAAGCCTCCCTCTCAGGGGACTTATGAGGAGTTAATGCAGTTCAGCACAGGAAAGCACTGCAGGTAGACTCCAGAATGCTGGGCCCCAGCTGGCTGTCACCATCACTGCCCAGCCTCGACAGGGAGGCAGGGGCTTAGCCTCTCCTCTACTACACACTGGCAGATGCAAGAAGCAGACCCGCTCCGCAGCCGATGAAGTCGCAGTTAGCAGCCTAATTTTAGATTGAGCATCTGCTCTTCCATCCCAGAGATGCGGCTCTGTCTGGGATGTGCTCCTTCTGGAATGGCCAGAGAAACAAATCCTGCTCTCTGGGAACAGGCCTCTGGTGGTGTCCAGATCAGAGATGACCAACAGGCCCCTGGCATGGGGAGGCCCTCGTGAGCTGTGCCACACTGGCCATCCTGTGTCCTCCTAGCTGAGCTCCCATCTCACACCGACAGCTTCAGAGTTCTGCGGCTGCCATCGTGGAGTTCCACTCTGCCTTCTCAGAAAGCCACAGGTCAAATGAGCCTCCATCTCAAGCAGAACAAGGGATGTTCCTGGACAGGGGTGACTTTTATCCATCCCCACACCCACAGCTCCCAACACAGGCCCCGAAGAGTTTGTCTCAGGTGAGTACGGCCCAGTCAGGCCAAGACTAGGAGAGCACAAAGGCAGGGCCAGTTGTTTGGAAATCCTTCCAGAAAGGTTTGTCGGAGGAGGGGAGCTTTGAGTTGAATTTTGAAGAGCAGGAAGGTATTTATCAGTGGAAAAGCCAGGAAAAGCCACGGAGGCAGGGGAAACAGCTGAAAAGAGTATTGACAGTTGGAGAATAACCTGAAAGGAGGGAGAAGAAAGTGGGGAGACCCTGGTGGGGGTTGGGCAGGGGCTGGGTGCAGTTGAGTTGGGCCACAACTCCAGGCTGAGCAGTTGGGCTTGTGTCTGCAGGTGGGAGAGTCCATGGGGGCCCTGCGTGTGCTCTCACAGATGGGTGTGGAAGGCTTCTAGGAGGGAAACCCATGTCCCTGGGAGAACTACCTTCCCTGTTGACTTCCTCCATGGGGTTTGTCAGGTCCTTTGGGGCCCTCCCCACACCCCCGGCACATGTGGGGCAGGGCCTGTGTGCGGGGTACACTGCGGGTACCCACTCCCCTCCCAGGCCCCCACACATCTCCTGGCATCAGGCCCATCACCTCCCACCCTTCTGACTGCTGCAACTACTGCTTGGTCCTCGTCTGAATCCCCAGTTCCCATGGGCAGTGCTCTTTTGCTTCTCTGGCCTCAGCTTCTCTGCCCCGGGGCTGTTATCTAAAGATTCCTCAAGAATGACTCTGCAGGTCCACGTACTTCTCTCTACCTCTCTGTTTGTCGGCGACAAGCCCTGTTCTCTGGGCTAAAGACTTTCTCCACAACACCTTGCTTTATCCCCCAACAACCCTTGAAGGTGTTTATTATTTGTCCGTTTTTACAGGTGAAGAAAAGGGTTTGCTGAGGTTAATTTGTAATTGATTACACAGCCAGGAAGTGGTGGAGCTGAGGCTGTCTGCCTCTCAGTTCTCTCCCACCCGGTTCCCCTAGCCTGAGGGCAGGGCTTGAGCAGCGGTGCCAGGGCAGAGGCAGTCAATATCCAGCCAGTTCGAGTGGGGAGTGAGGAGAGTGGAAGAAGAGGAAGACTCACCCAGGGACCATGCCCGGATTCTCTTGAGAAAGAATGAGTTAAATGCTTATGTAAAGAGATTTGCAAATAGATTCTACAAAACAACATTTGGATGATTTAAGTGTTAAGGAATCAGAACCATATGGATTAAATGTCCCTGACGTTACGTATGGTTTTAAAAATTAGAAGGAAATGTACCGGGAATACACACATATATAAAATATGTAAAGCCAGACCACATTTTTAGCTTTGTGGACATGGAGTTATTTGAAAAATACGACGCAGCTTCTCCTAGGCTGGCGGTCCCCCTGCCCCCTCCCCAGGACTTGTCTTCTCCCCCACCGATTGGGGCTCAGCTCCCTCCCTAGGGGCCCAGCCTGAGAAAGAGACTTCCTGGAACAGCCGGCTAGATGCTCTAACCACAGGACAGTTGGAGCCAAACAGCTGGGTCAGGAACGGCTGGGGTCTCCCAGAGGCCAGATGGGTGGTCTCAGGTGCAAGAAGGCAGTGGGAGAATGCAGGTCTCCCAGGAGGAGCTTTCAGTACTTTACAGTGAAGACGTTGAATAGCTCAGCAGAGGCAGGCAGCATTTTCAGTTCATTATTGCTTTTGAACCTCACACAGGTTTCCCAGCAGCCACAGGAGGAAAGGGTTATTACCCCCATTTCATAGGACAGGAGGCTGAGGCTGGGGAGGGCTGGGTGCTCTGCTCAGCTTACAGGCAGTGCACCAGACCACGACCTGGATTTCCTGGTCACACACCCAGAGCTTCTCCCCACTGTATCTCACTGCTTCAGACAAACCAAAACCACGAGCCCCAGTCCAATTTCTTGAACTTAAGCATTTTTTTTTCAAGATTGTGTTAGCTTCTCAAAGTTGAAGGTTTATCTGGCGGGGTAGTTTTGAGGACTCCCTAAATATGAATAAATCAGGTTTGGTTGTGAGTCTAAATTGCACATGCTGTTGAGCTGGGGAAGAAGGGATAAAATGTTCAGTTTGGGAAAAACCAAACCATCAGAAATTTCCTGCCCAAGTCCTGGTGGCAAAGAGAGAGGATGAGAACCAAAAGCCAGTCCGTTAAAAGCATCACATTCGGTGCCAGGAGTGTGGGACCTCCCTGAACCCCCAGCCCAGCCTGTGCAGAAGGTGGGGTTGTCTTTCTTCTGCAGAAAAGGAAACAGGCGCAGAGAGCTGTGATGCACAGCTGCGTTTCTAGCCCCGGCCTCTCTGACACCAGGGCGGTGCATTTCCCTAAACCCAGCTGGCTGGGGCCAACCTCCCCAGAGAGGCCTGACACAGGCAGAAGCAGGTTTGTCAAGAGAATTGAATGCCACGCAGACATAATCCCAGGGCCAGGAAAGCTGGCCCTGAGTCTGTCTCATGCACCGCCAGGTCTCCAGCGTCCAGTCCAGTGCTTGATGTTTGTTAAATGATCATTGAACAAATCAATGGGTGAAGAGGAAGGAGGCATGGAGGAGCCGCTACAGCCTCCCCTTCCCTTTCTCCACTCCCCACCCATGCCACTGTTTGTGGACACAAGGGACGGCTTTCACATGAATTTATTTATTCTGGCGATGCTTCATCCCGTTCAATGGTATTCATGCTTACAGCCTGACCAGAGTTCTCAGGGTGCTGATTTGAGCCTGGAATATTTCAAGGACATGGGATTCTCAGGGCAGGAACCTGGGGAAAAGGAGAAAGGGCAGAGGAATGAGGACAGAGAAGGCGAGAGACTCCCAGCTCTGGAACTTCCTCGGAAACTGCCACAGTAGCTGTGGGCCACCTGGATTGTTTCTCAGTGCTCTGTCCTGTACCCAGGACCACCCCCCACCAGAGTTTGCAGTAGATCTGCCCGTTGATGGGTTTCCTATAATGGCCTATTAACAGGTATCCTTTGTCCAGGCTCACCCCAGCCCCACCCGGCTGCCAGCCACCAGGATGAAATCCTCACGCTGAGATCACATCCTGCTGCCTTTCCACTCAAGCATCTCTGAGGAGTCCCTTTGTCTGCAGCCTTTCCCATGGTCAATTACGTTGGGAAAACACTGCCTATTCCACAGTCCTCTTAGAGCTCCCCAGCGTACACAGCAATGTACAAAACCCTGAGAGGGTGGGTGAAGACAACAGCTTATCTTTAGCCCACTCGTATTGGAACAGAACAGGGACTCCCCTTCTCCCCAACACAGGTCCCACCCTTCGCACCCCATTTTCACGGCCATGGAATTTTTACAATGCTGGCACAGGTAGCCTAGAAAACCCCTCAAAGCCCTTCTGCTGGCTTCTTATTTATAGAGCCATCCTCCCATGGGTGTCTCTGTCTCCCCACGGGTGCCCCAAATGTCCTCGACTCCAGGCTTTAATCAGTACCCCAGAGTGCCCCAGGCCTGTCCTGGTTAAATCTTCTCAATGTCTTCCTTCTGCTATTGAGACAAAGGCCAAATTCTTCCACAAGGTGTCCAAGGCCCGCTTCAGTGGCCCTACCCACCCCTCCTGCCACATCTCCCCCTCAATCCACCTGGGGCATGGGTCTCCTTCCAGTGCTCTCTGCCTCAGAGCCTTTGCACATGCTGTGTCTGTGGCTGGGGCACTCTGCCTATACATCCCTTCCTCACCCATCTGACTCCTCTTCAACCTTTCCATTTCCCCTTGCATGTTACCTCCTCAGGGAAGCCCTCCTGACCCCTGACTAAACCAGGCCCTGTGCACATTCCCCAGCACCAGGAATCTCCTCGTCAAAGCCTCTCAAGTAGCAGCATTTGTAACTTTTATTTATGTGTGTAATGTCTTGTTGGATGAGGATGGCATGTATGCTTTGCTCACCACGGAATCCCCACAAACTGCCACGGTAGCTGCAGCCCACATGGATTGTTTCTCAGTGCCCAGCTCTGGGATCGGACAACTGATCACCCTACGATGTTAGGAATGAGGTGCTGTCTCCACTCAGAGCCTGCTAAGCCCTCGGAAGACCAGGAGAGTTTATCACTCATCGCGAATTCCCTGCACCTGGCATAGAATATGCTTCAAACTCAGCCCTCAATGCTGGCCTAGAGGAAAGTGTGCAGGGGTGATGGACGAGCCCATGGGGAGGAGAACCCGGCCACAGGCTCTGCTGATGACTGTGGCTCCAGTGTGTGTCCACACAGCCCAGCTCAGACACAGCTAATGTTATGGAACTGCGGTGACACAGGGTCTTGGGGACTGGGGACAGTGGGGAACTGCCAATGGGCTGGCAACACCTAATGCCACATCACCCGCTTCCCTTACCAGCTCTGCCAACCAGGTGTTTCTCAGCATTCCCCGAGGCCTGCGTGAGCCTGGGGATGGCGGGGACGGTTTCTTCCCCGTGCAGGGGAAGGGGGAAGAACAGGGGACTCAGACTCCAGTCCAGGTGTCTCAGAAAATCACTGTGGGAGCATGGCAGAGTCACATAATGCTTCTGAGCCTCATTTCCCCTATCTGTAAGATTTTAGGGATAAGCCAATAGACGATGACTTACATATTTTTTGGCACATTATCACTGACTCAGCACTTTCATCCATCCCAGGGTAATGCACAGCATTGCTTTTCTTTTCTCTCTCTGCTCGGTATCCTTTCTCCCCTTTCTTCCGGCAAGGATTCCTCAGGAAACTCTGCTCCCAACTCCACTCTCAATTCAGGCAGGGGCCCTTCACAGGAGCCCACCACCCTGGCCATGGCAGGGAGGGGCCAACTGTTTGGCCAAACACGGTTGCCACTGGTCCAGGAGTAGTCATGTGGCCCGAGGCAGGCCAATCACAGCATCCCCCCGCCCCCCCCCCCACCGCCCCGGGATTTTTCACCCCGCAACAGCTGGGAGGAAAGGCCACTTTTCATTCTGGAGTCACCAGCTGGGATGGTGAAGGCTGGGGCCAGAAGGGGCCATGGCCCTTCTCCGCCCTGCAGACTCACTGTGTTGTGCCATGTGGCAGATGATGCCCAAAAGCAGCAGATGAGACTGAGATCAACACAAAGAGGAGTAAAAAGAATGGGGAAAATATGAGTCTGGTGATCTGATGACATTGTATCAGCTCCTGGATCTAGCCATGCCTGAGCTCCACCATCTACTCATCCCTGTAAAATGAGTCAATGAGACAAAACTCAGTTTCTCTCTTCCCACCACCACTCTGGCTTTTAAACAATCTCTGAAAGGGCAGAAGGAATGAAAATGAGCATGCACTCAGAGCCACACACTGCTCTAACATGCTTCACATGCATCATCCGGTCTCATCTTCATGATGAGTGTACATCATAATAGAGAAATACAATAATGTGATAAAAGACAATGAACACTAGAAAAGGGTCATCTTAGCTCTGGTGTGCACCAACGGGTGACATTGAGTCAGTTCCTTAGCTTCTCTGGGCTTATCTTTGCTTCACTATAAAATGGGGTAGTGATGCCTACCTCAAAGGCCATCAGGAGGAATGATGAGACAAAACACATGAAAGAGCCTAGAAAGGTTCTTGGCTAGGAGAACTTTAATACATGTGGGCTGGGCCTGTGAAGTCCAGAAGTCCTTTCTAAAAAGATAGTCTTATAGCTAGTCTTGTTTCTAATAATTAGTGTTGGCCATGGGGAAAAGAAGAAAGGAATGTGTTACCGGCTCTCAGCAAAAGTTCGAAATCTGGTTGATGTCCAGCATTGGCCTGTAACTGTCAAATCTCCAATGACGTGAGGTTGGCTGATGCATCTGCTTCCCCGCACACCCGGCGGTCAGGTGAGTCCACGGGAACGATAGTTCTGGGAGTGGTGATGGGTCACTAAGGCAAGGGGCCTGTTAATAGTTTCCAGATGGGTCTAAGCTGCTTCCAGCCTCCCCTGAGCAGTGTTGGAAATGATGGGCTAGGACCCTGAATAAAGTTGAACTTGACCTGGAGGCCCAGCTAATGAGTTATTGGCTTTATTGGGTTGGGGACAGGGCATGGCTGTCTATGCTAGGCTGTCTGAGAAGCTGGCCAGTTTGTGTCACCTTCTGAAGAGCAATTCTAAAAAAATGTTTCTCCGAATAAATATTTTGGTTGCATTTTGCGATGTGGCTGTTGGGGAGATTTCCACTGAGTGTGGTTTGCAAGGCGATTCTCCTCTGTTGTTTACTCTCGGCGATCCCCACAGCCTGTTCCTGGCAGGCATCTGTGTCTGCTGCACTCCTGGGCCGCTGGGACCTGGATGCTCCGCTCCAGAGAGAGGCTGACTTGGCTGGCCCTCCATTGGGAGCATGATTGCGACAATGCATTAGGCAGCTGGCCACCAGACACACAGGGCCTCCCCACTCCCCAGCTTAACCCTGCCCTCCTTAGCCAGTTCTGGCCAAGGCTGGTGCTCTCTTAGGAGTCCCATTCCCACCAACAAGGAGGAGACTGTAATTAGCCCAGCTCCTCTAGTCCAGGGACTTGGAATTCCTGCGGGCCCAGAGAAGTAGCCTTGTCCATTTCCTCTTCCCAGGGGTGGCCTCCTGCTGCCTTCCCTCTCCACCCACGCACCTCTTCCCCAGAACCACAACCACACAGCAACAGCACTATCCAGTCTGAGCAGGACCACTGTCTCCCTCCCATCCTCCACACATCAAAGCAACATGGAGAGGAACCCCAGCCCCCTTGGGCCTGAGCACACCACACCTCTTGGTTATAGTGACTGTGACGACTGCCCTACCCGCTTGAAGCCAGGTCCCCAGGGCTGCCAAGGCTGAGCATGCCCAGCCCTGCTCAGATGATGACAGTTCACCAGCCAGGAGGCCACACCTCATCTCAAAGAGGAAGTAGTTAGAGGTGGGAGCCTTAAGCATACTTTCAAGCCAGCTCATCTTAGACTCTGCTCCCTACCACCATGGCCAGATGTCCAGGTAGAGAAGGATTCATGGGGTCAGGGTCTGGCAATCAAGACAGAGAAATGGCACAAAGTAGGGAGGATGGTTTCCAGGCATAGAGATCAGTGTGGCAGGTCAGAACCCATGGCCCAAGAAGAAGGTGCTCCACACGGAATACCTCTCAAGGATGCTGGGTGGGAAGACTCACAGCATGACTGGGCATTTGGAATGTTCAAGACCCTTGCCATGGAGGCAGAGGCTGACACACACTGTTCTTTCTCCCTCCTTTTTCTTCTTGCCTCCCCAAAACCACTCCCCTACTCTTTTTGACATTCGTCCAATTCTGGTGGCTCAAGTTTTCATGATGCAGGACTTCTGGGACCCTGTTTTGCGGGTGAGGAAGCTGAAACTCCTAGAGGCCAAGGTCCATGCCCAGGGTCACAGGGTAGACAAGGCAGAGCGCTGATTTGGGCCCATTTGTCAGAATCCAAGTCCAGCACTCATTCCATGGCACCACGGCTGACTCTGAACATAGAAAGGACAGATCCTATCTCCCCAGTTGGGTGCATGGGACTCATCTGCCTGTACCTGCAATGGAAGCTGCTAGTCCCTCCCTAGTCTCTCCCAGTGGTCCACAGACCAGTTGCACGCATTTAGGGAGGAGACTGGCAGCAGGGATAGAGGATTGCTTTGGCATGGAGGGGAGCTGACCAGCCTAAAAGGCACTGCTGCCCAGCTGTGGCTCTGGCATGCAGACCAGGAGTGTCCCTCATTCCCCCAAGCTCTACTTGGCTCCAGACTCTCAGCTCAGTGCCTGAAGGCTCAGCCCTGCCCATCACTGAGTTCAGCCTGCCTAGACCTGGGAGGATGTGGGAAACCCAGTTCCATCTAGGGCTAGAATTAATGTTCTCACCAGAAGCCACATGCCCTGTGGATGCTCTGGGCTTGCCTCTACTTGCTCGCCACTGTCTTCTCCCAGTGCCCTTGAGGGGCAGGGAATCTATCCGGGGGTCTGACTTGAGCTCAATCCTGCTGCCCTAATGAGAACTTCAAGTTCACTTTGCTAAGGGTCTGACCCTACAGCACTCCCTCCATGACTGTGCTTCATCCTTCTAGCAACCAAGTCTAGATTCTGCCCTGAAGGGGAGATGGGCCAGGACGGCTGAGCCTCCTTCTAAGAGATGCTGGCTGTCACACCCCAGGCGCACACTGGGATGACCTGGGATGACCATGCAGGTCAGACAGCCAAGTATGTGACATAGTCATTTCTCTACAGGTCGGGTTGGCAACCAGGCCTGACATTGGGCCACGCCTTTCGGGTCAAGCTGTTGAGACCCCTGGGCTCCATCTGTGCCGAGCATACCCAAGGTATCTACGAGGGCATTCTGGCCTTGGCCTCAAATGCCAATTCTCTTCTTCCTGTCCAAGCTCTAACTCTGGAAGGGTGTCATGTGTCACTCAGAGTGCTAAAGCAGTGGGAAGGACTGGGGGCAGTAAGCTCCACCCAGAAATATCACTTACAGGTTCTTACCCTTATCACAGTGTCCGGCTAGGCCTGGCTCAGCCTTCAGGCCCAAGGCCATAGTCCTACCTGCTTCTCCTTGAACCAGCTGATGTCTGTCTCAGTCCCACCCAGGGCAGGAACATTGTCTTTTATGCTGGTGCTGGAAACACAATCCACACTTCTGCATGGAAACTGCCCTGTGTTCTGCTCTATGATTTCCATACTGGCATCCCAAATCTTTTAAAGCAGTATATAGAGTTCCTAATCAACGGACATCGAGTTTCAGTTAAGCCAGATGAAAAAGCTCTGGAGACCTGCAGCACAGTATTGTATTAATCCCTATAGTCTACAACAATGTATTGTATACTTGAAATTTTGTTAAAAGGGTAGATCTCAAGTATCCTTAATACAATAGAATAAAACAGTGTATGGCGTATAAATCAAACAGGACAACCCCCCTATGGAAGCTTTCATGAAAATAATCACAGCTACCAATTACTGAGTACTTACTATGTGCCATGATCCGGGCTGGGCATTTCACATTTATGTAAGCCTCACAATAATAATCCCAGGAGGCAGTGTTAATATTATTCCCAATTTGCAGATGAGAAAACTGAGGCTCAAAGTCCATCCTATTCCAAAGCTCTTATCATTCCCCAGAAGCTGAGAAATGGGGTATGAGGGTGTGTGTGTGTGTGTGTGTGTGTGTGTGTGTGTGTGTGCGTGTGTGTAGACACAGACTCACTCTGTTGCCCAGGCTGGAGTGCAGTGGCACAATCAAAGCTCACTGCAGCCTCAGACTCCTTGGCTCAAGGGATCATCCTGCTTCAGCTTCTTGAGTAGCTGGGACTATAGGTGTGCATCACCAAGCCCACCTAATTTTTAAATTTTCTGTAGAGACAGGGTCTTGCTTTGTTATGCAGGCTAGTCTTGAACTCCTGAGCTCAACTAATCCTCCTGTCTTAGCCTCACAAAGTGCTGGGATTGCATCCGTGCACCACCGTGCTGCGCCTGAACTGTGTGTTTTATCAATGGGCTTCTGAGATGATTCTTGAGGGCCAGGGTGACTCACAGTTGAACTAAAATGAGATGTGCCCTCTCCCCAACAAAACACACTAAAGTGTTCAGCTGGCGCTCACGTGGCTGCAGGCCTCCTGCCTATGTGAGCCCAGGGTTAGTTTGTGAGCCACAGAGGACAAGGCACCCTTGCCCCACATCCTTTCACAGGCACGGCTCTCCGGGCACACATCCTCTGGGCCAGAATGGTGCAGCACTGGTCTGGCCCCTCTCCTTGCTTCCCTGGAGACCATCCTAATGGGATGGGCAAGTGATCCAGTGGCTGGTGGCACCTGAGGGAGGAGGAACCAGGAGGGAGAACTTGTGTTCAGCTATGTGAGTTCCACTGCCACAGCCCTGTGACTATGTCCCCTCCTCCTGATATGGACTGGCTGCCCCAGCTTGGATGTTCTTTCTGACTATGTGAAAATCCCGGTTCATTTATAAATCTGCCCCCAGCTCCCCTCTGGGAATGGCGAAACCCTGCTCAGACACATCCCTCCTTCCTCTAATGCTCTCCCTGGTGACATTTCCCTGGCTATTACATAATCAAGGGAACCCAGCCTCCACCAGCCAGGACTTTCATTGGAAAGCTCTTCCCCAAAGGTCTCAGGGGATACCACTTGTGCCAGAGCAGGCCCGCTGCCCTCTCCACTCCCCTCTGAGGTCTCTTACTCTCTCTCTCTCTCTCATATGCACACAGGGACACACAGGCAGAGATATTTACATACCCCAGTGGCTGGAGCAGCTGAGGCTGTATCTTCTGTGCCTGTCCTTGGCCACACTCAGTGGCTTGCATGCTCGGTGCTCACTGTGAACTATGCTGCTCTGGGACTTTCAGGCCCATCCCCGCCAGGAAGTCTTCTCCGAGCACCTCCATGGGTGGCGTAGGGCTGGCCTCCTCCTGGCTTCCATGGTGCTCTGTGCTCATGGCATGGCTGTAGATGTGTCTGTCTTCCTACCTAGGTTGTGAGCCCTCAAGGGTGGGCACCAAGCCTGATTCTTCCCTGTGCTCCCAGCACCTGAACTGGTCCATCCCTGAGCAGGCTCTGGGAGGGTTGATGGAACAGATCTGTGAAGCAGAGGGAGGACGCTGCCAAATGTGCTGTGGTTACTGTCTTGGGGACCTCTGCATGAGCTGCCTTACTGACTTTCCAGAAACACCACAAAATATCAGCTCTAGAAAAACCAAAGAAGGCTGGGCGCGGTGGCTCACGCCTGTAATCCCAGCACTTGGGGAGGCTGAGGCAGGTAGATCACAAATTCAGGAGTTTGAGACCAGCCTGGCCAACATGGTGAAACCCCGTCTCTACTAAAAATACAAATATTAGCTGGGTGTGGTGGTGCACAACTGTAGTCCCAGCTATTTGGGAGGCTGAAGCAGGAGAATTGCTTGAACCCAGGAGGTGGAGGTTGTAGTGAGCCGAGATCATGCCACTGTACTCCAGCCTGGGCGACAGAGCAAGACTCTACCTCAAAAAA
>NW_016107451.1:4064563-4134069 GCF_001604975.1 Cebus imitator | reverse complement strand
AAAAAAAAAAAAAGAAAAAAAGCCACACTAAGCCAAGCAGACCCCAGCTGGTAGGAAAAGAGCCTTGAATTTGCAGTCCATGTGCCCTGTAACTCCCTTCCACCACCCCCAAAGTGGTAAAAGGCACTGGTAGATGAGATAATCCCACCCTTACCCAGGCAACCCCTTAGGCCCTGGAATAAACACTTCACCACTCATGGGAGCTCCTTTAGTCACAGACATCCTTGCACCTCAGAGCTGGAGCTGATAAGTGCTAATAATCAATCACTGCAGAGATGAGTTCACGGCGACTTCAGAATACGGAGTCCTTAGGGATAAAATTATAAACAGGTTTGGAACTTTAGCAAAAACAGCTTCTCCTGAGTCTAAGTAAAGGAAAGGGTTACGGCCTGGCTCAGGGCTCATATGGCCATGGCTGGAGGCGGGGAGGAAGCCCGCGGTGGCTGTGTGTTTTCCTGGGACTGCACCCGCACTGAAACGCCTATCTTCTTGGACTCTCGCTGGGGCCCAGGACTCAGTAAAAATTCAGGAGCATGAGTCAAAGCAGCCTGGCAGAGGATGGAGCTAAGTTAGAAGAGGCTCAGGACCTGGAGGCAGCCCTCTGTGATGGCTGCCGCTCACTGCCATCTCCCTACCAGCACTTAGAGGTTCTTCCCATCACTGCTCTCCTGGTCCTATCGCTGCTGGTGACCCTCAGAACCCACATCCCTTGGATGGATGGCATTCACCCTGCTCTCCAGCCACACAGGCTCCTGGGAGCTCACCAGGTGGGCCATGCTGCTTCGCCCCTATTCCCAGCTCAACTCCCCAAGAGAAGAACTCAGCAAGTTGTGTGGGGTGCAGGATATTGCTACGGAGCTCAGATGACTGTCAGTCCCTCGTTGGTTAGCAGCTGTGTGGTCCTTTGTCCTCTTCCAAAAGCACTGCCTTTCAAACAGACCTTTGCCTGACCTTGAGATCAGGTCTGCTCTTTTGACAAATGTGGAAACTGAGCCCTGGCAAGGGGAAGTGGTTAACCCAGGGTCACGAAGGGAGGTGAGGACAGGGCTGCGGGAGGACCCAGGTCTCCTCACTGTCTGCCTCATCACTCTGACTTCCTGGAGGTGACTCAGCGAGACAGGCAGCACAGGAAGGAAGTGGGAGAGGGAAGCCCAGCCTGCTGGATTCCAGGTTACCGCGTCGTTAGTCCAAAGCCACCAACCACCTTGGCCATGCAGCTTTGCCTGGTGCCAGTGACCTTCCAGCCCTTCCTTCCCAAGGCTGTGGCTGCTGACCATTTCCTCCAAGGTCAAGCTCACTTGGCCTCTCCAGGGACTCCCTGCTGAACAGGCCCATGGTGCTGCCCTCCTGCTGGGGTCAGGAGTCACGTCCACAGGACTGGCATGTGGCTGAACCTGTGCAGGCACAAGGTTCACCACTGAGATAGAGGAGGTGTAATAACAGCCTCACGTTTAATAGCTGGGCTCTGGGGCCTGTTTTCAGTTTTCATCACTTGCTGACTACGGTGCTTTGATCAACCTCCCTGAACTCAGTTTCTTTACTGTAAAATGAGATTACAGGTAACAGTCTGTACTTTGTAGGTTGCTTGGAGGATGAGAGGAGATAATGACCTGCCCCGGACCATGAACTTAAGACACATTGGCTCTTGACACCAATGACTGTACAAGGTGTGTTCACGTGCAAACTTCTCATTTAATCCTCACAACGTCCCTCCACGTGGACACCATTATTCCCGTTTCACTGGTAGGGTGAGGGCACATAGCTCACGGCCGAATGTAAACCTGGTTCTGTCTGATTCCAGAGCCTGAATATTCTCCCACCAGCTACAGAACCTTCTCTTACCGTTATATGGTCAAGTGCCTCTGTTTGCCCTACCACCACGGACTCGTGTGGACAGGGCCTCTTCTCCTTCTCCCTGGATTCCAGTCCTGGCTCTGACACTTCCCAGGAATGAGGCTTGTCTCTGAGGCCTCGCTGTCCCATCCAAACACTGAAAAACGGCCACTCCTCCAGCCTTCTTCAGGGAGGAGCACACAGAGGGACGGATGTGATGGTGTTCTGCAAACTGAACCTCGCTGTTGGAATGCAAGTGTCACTCCCCCAAGCAGAAATACTTTTGGGACTGTTATGAGTGCAGCCTGAGGGCAGAGGTCCAGGAGGACCAGGGCCTGTAGGAGCAGCTGCCTTGGCCACCACAGGGATTCCTGTGGGTCCCTTCAGTCGGTGGCTTTCTATATGTTGAGAGCACGTCCTTGAGAGCAAGGCGGGGAGGCTGCAGATACAGTAAAGTCTCTGCTTCCTTGCCTGTTTCCTCCACTGCACTCTAAGTGTCTCAAGGGGAAAGACTGGCTCACAGCACATCCCTTGGATGGGTGGCATTCATCGCCCTCTCCTGCCACATGGGCTCCTGTGAGCTCACCCAGTGGGCCATGCTGCTTCGCCCCTATGCCCAGCTCAACTCCCCAGGGGAAGAGGCCATCCTTCTCTCTTGAACCCAGGTCCCCACCTCAACTGTAGCACTTACTATATCACAGACCCGATTTCTACCTTGAATCCTTTTTGGAACAGGGTAAGGGTCTGAATAAATACATATACTTGAACTTACTTGTTTTCTGTCTGTTTCTTTTGCTGGATTATAAGTTCCCTAAGGCACCTTCTGTGTGATATTCATCTTTGTAACTCTCAATGACCAGCACCAGGCACCTTTGGGCCATGTGTAGCATGGCTCTCTCTCCAGCCAGCCTCTCTGTCCCGCATACTCCCCCTCTGTCACTGGCTGGCGTGTGTTAGAACTGTGTGGAACAGTGGAGACAGCAGGCACCAGTGAAGCTGACCACAAGCAAATGGACTGGCTAGTGCATTTGGGGGCTGCCTCATGTCTTGATGAATCCTGGGTTTACTTTTGGGTTCTAGACTCTTTTTTTTTGAGACGGAGCCTTGCTCTGTTGCCCAGGCTGGCGTGCAGTGGCACGATCTCAGCCCAATATAATCTCTACCTCCTGGGTTCAGGCGATTCTCGTGCCCCAGACTCCCGAGTAGCTAGGACTACAGGCACACATCACCACACCAGGCTGACTTTTTTATATTTTTAGTAGAGAGGGGGTTTCATCATGTTGGCCAGGCTGGTCTCAAATCCCTGGGCTCAAGTGATCCTCCCATCTTGGCCTCCCAAAGTGCTGGGATTACAGGCATGAGCCACCGCACCTGGCCATAGACTGTATTTTCAAAGTCACCACTTAAGTAATCTCTTCCAGAACAATGGGCTGAGGCTCAAGATACACACTGAGGTGAAAGCAAGGAGTAGGAATCCATCAAAAGCCCCATACCATTGTCTTCTTTTCTCCGTGACTTTGCTGTTGAGAGTTACATGCCTGACCACTTCCATGACGTATGAAACCTGGACATAGCCGGACTGTGAGTGTGCTGTGTATTTTTAAGTACTGACTGGACCCATGTACAAACCCAGGCTCTTTTCTGGCTCCAGGAGTCCTGGTGAAGACAGTGTCAAGCCTTCTGGGGGTAGGGATGGAGTATAAACAGACAGCAGTTCTGAGACCCCAGAACCCATGAAGCAGTTCTAGCTGCTATGGGTCTCTGGTTCTCATCTATGAAAAGGGAGAATAAAATCCCCCCTGCAGAGCCATTACAGGAGCAGCATGAGATTGCAGTATATAAACACAGGGGCACAATAAGAATGGACTCATTCACTCCACAAATAATCATTTAGCATCTACTATGGACCAGGCCCTGTTTCAGGCACTGGGCACAGTATTCAGACAGTGGCATGTGGGCTGGTCCTGAGTGCTATCAAGAAAGGCAAAGCAGAGAAAGGAACACGGAATGGGACTGGTGGTAGGAGGAGGTGTAGCCATGTTAAGTAGGGGACCAGAGAAGGCTTCACTGAGAAGGGGACATTTAAGTAAAGACCGAAGGAAGTGAGGGATGGGCCATGTGCGTATGTTTCCTAACCGAGGAAACAGTAAGTGCAAAGGCCCTGAGGCCAGAGTTTGTAAAAGTACAGAGACCAGAGGATATGGGGGCCAGACCATTACTGGGGCAGTGAAGGTATTTATGCAACTTGTGAATTTCACTCAGAGACAGGAAACCATGGCATTTTTCCAGCCAAGGTGACACAACTTGACATTTAGAGTTAATCACTAAACTTCAGCTGCCCCTTCTCTTCAAAGCCTCATTTAATATCCAGACCTCTGCAACTCCAGCCTATGTGCCTCTCCCTTCGCAGATTTATTCCGGCTTTCCACATCTCTCCAAACCAAGAGGGCCTCGTCACGCTCTGCCACAGGCAGACTGGAAAGGGACCTCACAGAGAGGCTGTGAGGGAAGGAAGAGGAACACAGCAGTCTTAGGTACGGGATCTTGCTCCCCTCCCTCTGTGCTCCGCCGGCCTCTGGGCCTGGCTCAGCTGCAGTGAACGCACACACTTAGGTGCATGGTGATGCTGGGGGCAATGGCAGAGTCCCCGGTGACACTTCATCATCTGAGACAGTTCAGTGCAGATCTGGGAATTTCACTCCATGCTTCCTCACTCTGCTTATCTACCAAAAGGTGAACTCATTTGTTTTAAAATAAAACAACTCCCATCGCTCTCAGTGGTTTTTAACCTTTTTTGGGTCACTTGCTCCTTTGAGAATCTGCTGAAAGCTATGAGCTATCAGAAAATGAATGCGAGATATGTACTCATTTTCTTATAATTTCAAGAGTTTCACAGATCCCTGAAAATTCTGTGAAGAAACCATTATCTAAGCCAACAATTTCCCAGCCACAACCCCAGATGAATGAATGAATGAATGAATGAACAAATAAAGAGGCTGAGTGCAGACGGAGGAACGACAGGGGATGAACAGAGCAGAAGACGCATCTGCCTGTGGGCACCATGGTTCTTGCTGATGGTTCCTGATGCCTTCAAAGAAGCCAACTGGGAAGTGATATGGGGTCAGGGCATGCTTGACAGGTGACCTCCAAATAGCCAAGCAGATCTCCTTCAGTTCCCCTTGTCTGACCCCTTCTGTTGCTCTCGTCTGACCCCTCAGGGTGACTGTCTCCTAAAAGGTATCAAAGCACACTTCCCTGCCTTTCTCAGGGTGTTCTAAACAAAACAGGACTCTTTTCCTGGATGGCTATTGGGCAAGAGAATGAGTATAAATCCAGTTGTAAAAAATGTAAGCAATCACATTTTCTGGTTATATGGCTGAGCTGGCTGAGGCCCAGGGCCCCCACATTGGTCCCTCACGGCCCTCTTTCTGGGGTCCAGGTTTCTGGCCTCCCAGTTAATTTTAATTTTTTTTTTTTTTTGAGATGGAGTCTTGCTCTCTTGGCCAGGTTGGAGTGCAGTGGTGCCATCTCAGTTTACTGCAACCTCTGTCTCCTGAGGTCAAGCAATTCTCCTGCCTCAGCCTCCTGAATAGCTGGGATTACAGGCATCTGCCACCAAATCTGGCTAAGTTTTTGTATTTTTTTAGTAGAGGTTTCACCATGTTGGCCAGGCTGGTCTTGAACTCCTGACCTCGTGATCTGCCTGCCTCAGCCTCCCAAAGTGCTAGGATTACAGGCGTGAGCCAACACGCCTGGCCCTCATTTTAATTTTTGATACATCTCCAGGGAAGGTGGAATGAATACTTAACTCCTTCTTAAAGTCACATCTCTCACTATGAAACTTTTAACACAATCTCGTTTTATTTCTAATCTTTCTGCATTGTAACACAGGGAGACCTTAGACGGACTGGGGTGGGTAGGAATCCGTCCAAACACACAATGGTCCCAGGGAGCTCTTCTGACAGAGAAGAGCCCTCAAGGCCCCAGGGATGTGGCTCCCTGGCCTCTCCTCTGATCATTCTGCCTCCTCCTCGGCACCATGCTCCAGACATCCTGAGCTGGGAGTTCCCGAAACGGACCTGTGTTTTTCTGCCTCTATTCCTTCGTGTGTGCTGTGCCGGCCACCTGGAACACAGGCCACTGCCTGCTTGTCTCACAAGAAAGCTCTTACCTCTCTGCTGAAGCTCACCTCTCAACCTCCTCAGAGAGCCCATTTCCTTCCCCTGGGAATCCCGCGTCCTCAGCTTAACCTCAGCACTTAGGACACTGTATTTCCAACTTAAGAAAAATCTTCTTGGTAGAACAAAGTAACAGCTTAGAGAAAGACACTTACAAGTATTTACTTACCCACTCATTTCATGAACTGAGTCTTATTTATGTTTGTTTCCCCAGCAAACAGCACAAGGTACACATTGATGTTTCCGTAGGTATTTGCTGATAAATGTTTCTCTCTTTACCCTTCCAGCTGGATTGTCTGTTGTGACCTCAACCTCCTGCTGGTAGAGTCCTGCCTTTCACTGGCCTCCCTAGGCCTCCACGGGGCACCTGTTAGAACTGTGTGCAAACCATGAGGGGATGGGCACCGAGGGGCTCTCTTGGGTATGACCTCACCAACTTAGTGTTTAGAGGCTGCGCCTCGAGTTACGGCTGCCCTGGTGAGTCTGGGCTTTCTGGGACCCGGGTGGGTAGGGTCACTGGCTGGGAAACCTCCTACAGCAAGTTGTCATAGTAACCAGGACTTTCCATTTCATGGGAGAGAGTCCCTGGGAGGAAAAGCACTCCAAGGGGCTGGGGGGAGTGGTAGGAAGCCATCAAAACCTCCTGACACTGTCCTCCTGTACCCTTTGCTTTGTTTCCTACTGGTTTACATGCTCAAGGTGGAGGCCATTATGTGTGGGCATCTGAGTAGAAGCTGCTGAAAATAGCTGCCCGACTATTTCAGGGAGCAGCTGAATATGCATGAAGCTATTTTAGAAAAGATGTCCCTGGCCCAGCTAATCCAAACTCCATCCTTTCCCTTAGAAGTGCCAGGACAAGTTGAATGGGACCTTTCTTAGTCTTTCCCACTAGGGTGGGGGTGCTTCAGAAGCCGCAGAAACAACACCCTGGCTAATGTTGGCCTTGCAGCCTGTCGGCTCCGCCTCCCGGTCCCGTGGTCGCTGGAGGCTTCTAGCCAGACAGCTCAGTCCTCCAGGGTCCTCTGGGGCCTCAGCAGCTGTCAACACCTACTGTGCCGCAGTCCCGTGTGCCTAGGTCTTTGGGAGTCTCAGATCTTAGGTATTTCCACGTGTTTGTTCATTTCTTCATTCAATCCACTTGTATTGCTGGATAACATGTGTGAGGGTTGTGTTGGGTGCTGGGGGAAAAAGGTTTCCGAAACCAGCTTATGATGGGGGAGTGTGGACAGGTGAGTAGAAAGACAGTGACCAGGTAGTTCCAAAACAGAGAGGAATCAGGTGTAGGGAGGTCAGGGGAAGGAGCCCTTGCTTCATCCTGATGGCTGGAGGAAGAAGACAGCGTTTGAGCTGAGCCTTGTCTCAGAGACGTGGCAGGGGATGGCTGGGTGTGGCAGGGGCACTCCAGTGGGAGAGTGTGCCTGCAAAGAAGTGAGAAAGATGGGCGGCAGACTGTGGAGACACTGGATGCTGGGCTAGCAATGCCTTCTCTGGGTCCTCAGGCTGGGATGGGGAGCACCCCGCTTACATGAGCCTGAAGTGCCTGGTGTACCCTTGCCACTGCCTTCAACCTAGACTGGAAGTACCTTGGGCCAGGAGCCTGGTCAGATCCTCCTGGGCATCTCCAGAGACCTGTGCCAGGCCTGGGATGGAGCAGAACTCACATATTGTTGGTTGAAAGCATGGATTCTGGCCATGCAGTGACTCATACCTGTAATCCCAGCACTTTGGGAGACCAAGGCAGGTGGATCACCTGAGGTCAGGAGTTTGAGACCAGCCTGGCCAACATGGTGAAACCCCGTCTCTATTAAAAATACAAAAATTAGGCCAGGTGCGGGGGCTCCCATCTGTAATCCCAGCACTTTGGGACGCCAAGGCAGGCAAATCACCTGAGGTTAGGAGCTCAAGACCAGCTTGGCCAACATGGTGAAACCCCATCTCTACTAAAAATACAAAAATTAGCCGGTGTGGTGGCAGGTGCTTATAATCCCAGCTACTCGGGAGGCTAAGACAGGAGAATCACTTGAACCCAGGAGGCAGAGGTTGCAGTGAGCCAAGATCGTGCCATTGTACTCCAGCCTGGGTGACAAGTTTGAAACTCCATCTCAAAAACAACAACAAAAAAAGAAAGCATGGATGCTGGAGTCAGAATTCCTGGGTTCAAATCCGGACTCTGCCCTTTACTGGCTGTGAGCTTGGGCAAGTTATCTGACCTCTGTTTGCCTCAGCTATAAAATGGGGATAGTAACAGAGTCTATCTCATGGAGTTTCTTGGTGAGATGACTCTACTACACGAATTAATATATGTAATGGGCTTAGTTGTCTGTGTGGCATATAGCAAGCAATACATAAAAGTGTTAACTGTATTATTTTAATGAGTAAGGATTTTTATTTTGACAAGGGAGTGCCATCAGTAACAAGTTTTCTTTCTAAATTAAAAATAGCTTTTTTGCTTTGATGGATCGTATAATATGTATCCACTGCAAAAAGTTAAAGCATTATCAGTCTAAAGAAGAACAGAAAAAAATCCCCTTAAATCCTGACTCTCAGGTAACTACTGACATGACCATCTGCTGGAAGTGATTGTTTGCATTCCTTCAAAATTCATATGTTGAAATCCTGACCATCAAGGTGATAGTGTTAGGAGGTGGGGCCTTTGGGAGGTGACTAGGTTCTGGGGGCAGAATCTTCATGAACTGCCGGGATTAGTACCCTTATAAAAGAGGCCAAAGAAAGAGCTCTCATCCCCTCTACCATGTGAGGACACAGCAAAAATGTGATCCCTATGAATCAGACAGTAGAGCCTCATCAGATCATGAATCTGCCTTGATCTTGGATTTCCCAGCCTCGAGAACTGTAAGAAATAGATTTCTGTGTTTCTAAGCCAGTCGGTTTATGGTATTTTGTTATAGCAGCCCAAATGGATGAAAATACCATCTTTTAAGATACAATCCATCCTCATTATTCACAGATTCTGCATTTGCAAATTTACCTGCTTGATAAAATTTATTTGTGACCTCCAAATCAATATTTGCATTCACAGTCATTTGTGGATGTGGAGAGTGGTGAATCTTTTTTTTTTTTTTTTAGACAGAAAAAATTTTTTTTGACACCTGTAGTCCCAGCTTTTTGAGACAGAGGCTCGCTCTGTCGCCTAGGCTAGAGTGCAGTGGCACGATCTCAGCTCACCTCAACCTCCGCCTCCTGAGTTCAAGAGATTCTCCTGCCTCAGCCTCCTGAGTGGCTGGGATTACAGGCCTGGGCCACCATGACTGGCTAATTTTTCTATGTTTAGTAGAGACGAAGTTTCATCGTGTTGGCCATGCTAGTCTCGAACTCCTGACCTCAAGTGATCCACCCACCTCAGCTTCCCAAAGTGCTGGGATTATAGAACATAACTACTATGAATAACAAGAATCAATGACATCTTTCTAGATACATGGATGTATGCTTCTATGCAACTTGGAATGGATGGTCTATACCCTTTTGATACTTAAAAAAAAATCATAGGTTACTATGTCAAAGGCATCTTTCCATTTTCGTAAATACAGGTCCTCAGATGGCTCCATCACTGTGCACGTTTCTGTAATGAATAACCAGTAGCTCCCTATTGACAAACAATTTGGTTGCTTCCCATTATTCACTATTATAAACAATACTGTGATGAACATCTTTGTTGGTAATAATAAAAGAGCTAGCATTTATTCAGCACTTACTATGGGGCCCACCTCTGCTAAGAGTTTTATATTATCTCATTTAATTTTGCCACAAGCCTATGAAAATGGTATTATTATTATGCCCACTTTGCAGACGAGGACTTGGATGCTTAGAGATGTGAAGGAACTTCTCCAGGGCCAGGTGGCTTGAAACAAGGTCTCTCTGATCTCAGACTCTACACTGTTATCCAATGTGCTCTGCTGCTTTCCTACACAATCCTGGGCCCTTTAGGATGCCTGTTTAGAAGTGAAAAGTGAACTACAGAGTTGAACGGTGGAGACATTTGAAAGTATTGATACGTAATCTCCCCTCCAGAAAATGTGTATCAATCCATGACCCACTAAACAGTGCTCTGCTGTTCCTGTCTTTCATTCTGTATTTCCCCAAGTATTTTCATTCTTTGAAATGGCCCCCGAAGCACACTTTGATTCTTTAATATGTGTCCTTTGTCCCTGGGTGACTGCTCTTCACATGCTTTCTATCCTCTGGATTTTGTCATTTGTGAATTGCTTGTTCATTGCCCCTGCCCATCTTTCTTCTGACAATTTGTCTTTATCTAATACTACACTTGTAAGAGCTCTTTGTGTATTAGTACTGCTAACCTTTAATCCATCATGCGTATGTTGAAATACTTTTCTTAATTTGTTATCATCCTTTAACCTGATTATTGTGGGATTTTTGCCCATAGGGTTTTTAATTGTTTTCTTTCATAGTTTCTGGATTTGATTTTACATGTTAGGAGGCATTTGTCATTCCAGTATGATACAAATATTCCCTCATTGTCTTTCTTTTAGTACCATTATGGTTTCATGTTTTTTAATTGCCTTGGAATTTATTTTGGTGCAGGAACTGAGTTAGTGAGCCAGTTGTATTCCCTTCCCTCCCTACACATAGCTCGCTGGTGGTTTTTAGAACACATCAGGAATCATCTGATTTTCATCTCTAATTCTCAAGGCCATGCATTCACATAGTAGTCCTCACCTACATTGATATTGACTTCTGGGCTCTCTGTTCCTTGAGCCACACGGCTATTTCTGTATCAACACTGATTTTTTTTCTAGGCCGTTCATCCATGTTTATTTTTCCAGATGTACTTTGTAACCATTTTATAAAAAAATTTTGTTGGGATTTTGATGGGGATTCAATTTTATTTATAGAACAATTTATGATATCTTCTTCAGTTGATTCTTCATTATTTTATGCTTTTATTTCTTCAGAGAATGAAGTTTTTTTCCCTCTATGCTTTCTAACTGCCTTATTTTGGTACCACCTTCTTGATGAAAGCTTTTCTAATCAGCCCTGCAGGAGTCTTTGCCAATCTCTCCTTCCTCAGGACTCGGCCTTTTGCATGCCACACCTGACTTTTTCACCCAAAATTATAATTACTGCTTAGACAGTAAACTCCTTGAAGGCAGGGTCCTTGCATGGCCTAGTTGTACACTTCCTACAACTACCTGGCAGGTGGTCGGGGCTCTGGAGGTATTTGCAGGGTGAATGAATGAATGAACAAGTGAATGAAAGACACCCTCCTGGAAAGCTGATTGTGAAATGAAATTAATTGATTACAAAAACCCTCTTTCACAGGTTTTCATTAGAAAACGAGATTGGTCCTTGGCTAAACCCCTAAGAACATGTTGGAGTGAGAGGAGCTGCTCACTAGGAGACTGTGTGCCACGTGCAACCTGCCCCAACACCTGTCCCCAGAGATTGCCACCCTCATCAAGCAGCAGGGCGTTCCTCAGGCAGGCTCTCAGGCCCTAAAAGGCCTCCAGGAGAAGGAGCACAGTTATTCACCATGTGTCTGCCACTGTGCCAGACTTTTACCCACAAGATACCACACCCTGAAAGCTGGGATCACTAGTCCCATTTTGCAAGTGAGGAAACTGAGTCTCAGAGAGATGTAACCCTACCTAGTAAGTGGTAGGACCAGTTAGCCGAACCCAGGGCTGTGGGGCTCTAAAAACCTTGCCTCTCC
Source organism: Cebus imitator (assembly GCF_001604975.1). Lineage (NCBI taxonomy): Eukaryota > Metazoa > Chordata > Mammalia > Primates > Cebidae > Cebus > Cebus imitator. The sequence goes on along the minus strand of NW_016107451.1, from coordinate 4,122,369 downwards.
TATAATAACCTCCAGAGCACCAGAGTCTGGGAATTTGAGGGGCTGTGGCCCGAGCAAGTGTCCTGCTATCACTAAACCAAGACAGTCCCTAGAAAACTTGTTCCCCCCAGAGCTGTATGACACTGCTTCTATGAATCATTCCTAAAGAGCTTGGGTCAAAGAGCTCCTGTCAGGCAAGGGGCATATCGCACAGGCATGATCACTGCTACAGAGAGAGTGGAAGGAGGGGAGGTAGAGGACTCGCCATGGAGGTGGGGTATTGGTCTCCAGCACGTATCTGGGGATTGCCCTCCAGAGTCCTCCTTGCCTGCCCAGGGTTGCGGCTTTTTGACTCAGCCCTGCAGACCCCTTCTGGGAGTGCTGCCAAGCAGCCACTTCCTTATCAGGCTGGCAGCGGCTGGGCAGGCCTCAGCTTATTTCTAAGCCTGGATTAGAGCTCAGGTTTCTCATGAAGGACCATGGGTTGGCGGCCAATACATTTACTGGACTTGATGCTGTGCCTGGCCCCAGGGACACGGGGATGAGTAGCCTGCAAGTCGCCTGCTTCCTGCAGCTCCATTCTGGTGAGAAGGTGAATCAGAAGGAAAACCCCCAACCCTGACCAAGAGCCACAATAGAGATCTCTAATGCTGAGGGTGCGCAGATTTGGGGGGTCAGCCGGCAGCAGGCTGTGGAGGTTGGATGTCAGGTAAGGGCATCTGGGCTTCATTGTGTGGGCAGAGGGAGGCACCCTACATTTTGAAGTAAGAGCCTGCCGCAGTTAGATTTGTGCTTTAGAAACAGACCAACCAGGTAGATTCATTTTCAATAAACACAAATTCTTTTTCAGGTGAACATTAAAGTGTTTCCATTTTGGACAAATAATACCAACATAAGGATTTAAGCAGATGGCTGTGGCCCTGGATGAGCTGCCTACCTATGGTGCTGATGAACGGAAAGAGCCCTGGACTTGAGTGACAGACCCACATCCATGGTCAATTGCCTGTCACCATCTTGCTGTGTGACCTTCAGCAAATGAAAGAAATATGACCATACACCTATCAAAACAGCTAGAATGAGAAATCGTGAAAAATAAAGAATCATCTGTATCTTACACATTGCTGGTGTAAAATCTGGATCTTACACATTGCTGGTAGGAATACAAAATGGTGCAGCCACTGCAGAAAACAGTGTACAGTTCCTTAAAAACCTAAACATGTAACTCCCATGTAACCGCAAAACTGCACTCCTGGGCATTTGTCCCAGAGAAATTCAGACTTAAATGGGCCAGGTGCAGTGGCTCACACCTATAATCCCAGCCCTTTCGGAGGCCAGGGCAGGCGAATTACTTTCAGCCCGTGAGTTCAAGACCAGCCTGGGCAACATAGCAAAACCGTCTCTACTAAAAATACACAAACTGGCTGGGCATGTAGCATGCACTTGTAATCTCAGCTACTTGGGAGGCTGAAGTAAGAAGATGGCTTGAGCCCAGGAGACAGATGTTGCAGTGAGCCAAGACCATGCCACCGCACTCCAGCCTGGGTGACAGAGCCAGACCCTGTCTAGAAAAAAAAAAAAAAAAAAAAAAAAGACTTTTGTTCACAAAGAAACCTATACACTAATGTTTATAGCAGCTTTATTCATAATAACCAAAAGCTACAAACCACCCAGATGGCCTTCAGAAGGTGAATGGTTCAACAAACTGATACATCCATGGAACATCACTCAGCAGTAAGTAATGTTCTTCCCCATCTCGACCTCAGTTTCCTCATCTGTCAAATGGGAATACTGCCACCTAACACACAGGGCTGTCTTCAGGACAAAATGGGATATCGAATGACATTGTATACTTGTACCTATCTGACAAATGTGAGGCATGAGGGTGAGACTCCGGAAGATCAGGGCACACCTCTGAGGGCAGTTCAGATGCCCCACAGCCCGCAGTGTCTTGGGATGTCTCTCTCAGCTGTTCCTGCCACAATCAAAGCCTGTCCTGTCAAAACACGACCCCATCCAGAGAAGCAATCTCCTGTGTGTTTGGTGGGCCACATGGCCACCAGGCGCTGCCTGCTGGGCCACAAACGTCAACAACAGCTCCTTCCTGGTAGAAGAAGGAACACGGAGCTGGCTTGTTCTCCACAAGCAGTGTGCTGGCAGGTGACGAGGAACATTTTAAGGTAGGACACTTCTTCCTGCACTGTTGGCAGCTGTCTACATAAGGTGCCCATTATGTGCAGGCCCCAAGGCCAGTGAGCCTGAGAGGCCAAGCTAAAATTAATGTCAGATGTGCACCCGCCGGAGACACTGAACATCCGAAGGTCAGATGCCTCCAAGCAGCCGCCCAGGCAGGAGTGCGGCAGATGGGCACCAAACCGCTGTGGCAGCCGCAGCCTCTGTTCCTCCCGGGCACAGAAACAGACGGCCCTGTGCAGCAGCCTGGCTCAACAGCCCAGCTTGAGTTAAAAAATAGAATGTGAGTATAATTCCAAAAACTTTATTTTAAAAAAATTTGTGTACGTGCATAGAAAAAAAAAAGTGGAAGAGGAATTCATGAAACAGCCCAGTCACGGATGTGGAGTAGTAGGTGAAATTTTTTTTTCCTCTACTTTCCAAAATTTTCTAAATACATATGTATTACTTTTATAATCAGAAGAAAACACAGTAAGATGCTGTAAGTTATATATTCCTATTAAATGTATAAAATGATTAAATTGTGTGTGCTCACGACATGTGGTATATGTGTGTGAATATATTTACACAGCTGGTTGGTGTTAAAGATCAGCATTCTCCAGCCCTGCCTTGTGTGGAGGAGCCGGAGGCCCCAGAAGCAAAGCAGGAAGCAGCGAGACAGGCTTTCACTGAGGCTGGTGTTGTACTGGAGTTTCCCAAGCCTTGCCCCATTTAATTCTGTAGTTGGTTTATTCCCACTTGATGGAGATGAAAACTGAGGTTTAGAGAAGTGAACTGATTCACTCAAAGATGACCAGCTAGGAAGCCATAGAGCCAAACCCCAACCCCAGCTTTCCACCCACAGCCCACTGAGCTTAAAGGCAGGAAGGGCCTTTGAAAAAAGAACAGAACAAAACAACAACAAAAACACCCTGCTCCTTGAAGTCTCAAACATTCACAAAGCAAACCCCTTAAGGGAGGGGGTTTCGAATTCTTTCCTGAGTGCCTCAGGTGCACAACTTCCTCAGCTCTGGGGGCTCACGGTCATCTTCCCAGAGCTGCCCATGGCAGCCTCTGAGAGGATGGGTAACAAATCATGACTCGGGAGCACAAAGGGCACAGCAAATCCCAAGGTGGGACCAGCTGGCAGATGCCAGGCCTTTGGGACAGGGCGTGGGGGGAGGGAGTTGGCTGGAGAGGCTGCTATCTAAACTCAGCCTTCCAGTGCTTCTGGGGGGGCAGTAGCCCTGAGCAACACCAGGTGCCCTGACCTGAGGTCTTTGCTCCAGCTCCTCCCTCTGTACAAGTGCCATCTCTATCCTCACATACTGCACCAAGCCTCCCAGGGCCCAGTTCATCCAGGCATTTGTGCATTCTTATTGGTGAACACATTTTAACTGAGGACCCACAAGGTGCTGGAGCAAAACAGACATAGTATCAACCCTGGAGGTGCCTCTAGTGTTCAGTGAAAGGCTCCCCAGGGTCACTCAAGTATAGACTCTGGGGTCAGACTGTCTAGGCTCACGCTGGCTAAGCCACTTCCCAGCGCTGTGTGTTTGGGCCAGTCACAGTCTCTCTGTGTATCAGTTGTCATCTGTAGAAGAGGATGGAAACAGCATTTGCCTCACAGACAAGTGCAGGTGGAGTGTACATCTGTATGAAGCTCCTTGGGAACACTGCCTGGCATGTAGTAAGTGCTCAATAAACCTCGGTTGCTATAAATATTCTCATCATTACTCTGTGGCTCAGATTCCCTCCTTATGGTGCCCACCCTGCTTCCGTCCTCTAACTGCCACCTCCTCTACAGTGCCACAGCACTTTGAACACCCCTCCAGAGAACACTGATGGGCATGCAGTACAGGTGTCTGAGGCCCCGTTCCCTCCTTCACTCTACCTGGGTAGGGACCTAGTTTATTCATCTCTATCCCAGCACCCAGTACAAATAATATCACCTGGATCATGTCACCATTTGCAGGTAACGTGTGCCCTCAGCTCCAATCAAGAAAAGTCTTACAGGCATTAGAGGCTGCAGATCTGGCCTTACCATGGAGCTCACCTATGTGGCCCTTGAGCTGTGGGGCCTGTCCCTGGGTGTGGCCTTTCTGATGAGGATCAAGTTGATGAGGGGCTGGATGCTAAGCTTCCATGAATGCTCCCCTGTGACAGGGAGTCCTGTTGGGCAGGACATCGAAAAGACTACCGACACCCCAACACACCCTGGTGTTTCTCATGCCATGCCCCTCTCCACCAGGGCCCCCTGCCCTACCCCTGCTGACCTGAGAACTCCCATGGATCCTTCTGGTGCCAGTGCTCATGACCTCACCCTTGGAATGCTTCTCCTAGCCGCAGCCCCCACCGAATGTGGCTCCCTCTCTCCTGGGCTCTGGTTTCTGCCATGGGCCTGTGGGGCTGCTCCTGCTCTCAGTGTGTGGCTATTCCTGTGTCTGTGTGTCCCTTCTGGAGAAGGGGCCATCTTGCTCTTTTTTGGGCCCCCAGTATCCACCAATGCCAGGATAGGGGGTGTCAGGAAAGCTCTGCTGAGTGTACTTTTCAAAGGAAAGTCAAGCCCGCTGGCCTGACCTCCTGTTAAGGCACGCGTGCTGACCACTCACGCCACTTCTGAACACAAAACTCACAGGTGGCTCTAGGTCAGCACTGCCCATCAGCTGCCACTCACTCCATCGCAGGGCTGAGTTGGCAGGGGAGCCCCGAAAGTAAGTGTTGACCACCTGGTGCACACCGTGCTGGCCTCTTACTGGAGCTCTTGTGTTTGACTCTGGCACCACCGCAAAAGGTGAGTATTTTACATGGACAGGCCCTGCTGAGGCTCTGATGGTTCCACTGCTCCTCAAAGGAAGGGTGGGGCAGGGTTGCAGCAGGCTCTCCCTGGCCCCAGAAGCTACTCCTTCTATACTCCTGGAGACGAGGTGTGAAAGCGTTCTGAGTTCTACCAAGAGAGCAAACTGCCAGCTATTCCCACCACGCAGAAACCACTCTAGTAAGTGCTCAACAAACCTCAGTTGCTATAAATATTCTCATCATCATCCTCTGGCGCAGATTCCCTCCTTATGGTGCCCACCCTGCTTCCGTCCTCTGGCTGCCACCTCCTCTACAGTCCCACAGCACTTTGAACACCACAATCTTGCTATAATAGAAAAGGCTTCAGAGGCCTTGGGGACAGCATTGAATGCTTACAGGATTGCTGCCCAGGAGGGGGCAGGCTGCTGTCCTTCAGGGGCAGGAAAGGAGGAGAGTGGGTGGGTGCGGGCAGAGCAGAAGAGAAGCAGTCCAGTGGCGGGAGTGGCAGCCCAACGCAGGGCGGGGATCCCGGGGACCTGAAAGGATGCAGAGGGACGCCCGAGCCAGTGAGAGCCGAGGCCACAGACGCTTCGGCATGCGGTGTCCTGCCCCCGGCCCCTGTGAGGTTCTGTAGGTTCTGACAGGTGAGCCTCCTCTCATCTCAGCCTTACCACCACCCTCCTCCCCACCCTCCCGCACCCCGCTAGAGCCCTCTCTTAGAGCCACAGGGCTGACTGTCTCCCTTCCCTCCTCGGGAAGGACCTAGCCCGAGCTCCTGGCTGACCCCAAAATCCTGCCGCTCTCTCAGCCTCACTCCCCCACCCTCCTCCTCTCGGGCCCTGCGTCCCAGCGACTCCACTGCTCCGCTTGCTGTCCCTTTGGCTCAGAACACTCTTCGTTCATTTTTCATCTGATGAACTTCTCATCCGTCAAAGCCAAGTTCAAGTGTCACCTTCAAATGGTCTTCCTTGAACTACCCTGCAACCAAACCCCGACAGAATAGAACCCTCCTGCCTTCACAGGTTTTGCTGTTCTGTGGCTATTTGCACCTGGATCTCCTCTGCTGGAGCGGAAGCTTCTTGAGGACAACGCCATGATTCGTTCATCTCTGTGCCTCAGTGCCCAGCACAGAGGATAGAGCACAACACCCAATAAATGATGTCCGGATGACCAAGCCACGAGAGGGCAGGCATGGAGCTGCTGATTGCGTCTGAGTTCGACTTCAAGCAGCATTTACTGGGAGGAATACAGCTCCCTCCCCAAAATGCACGCATAGACCCACAAGGTGAACACACAGCCCACTGCAGGGTTTCTGTGGCTGTAAAGTCCACGGAGCAGTCAAACAGAGACTGAGTCCTAAGGATGCGGTACACAGCTGCAGTGCCAGCCCCACTTCCCTCCCCGCAGCCCACGGCCTCAGCGTGAGCCCTGCTGGGTTTGCCGAGTCCCACTCCCACACTTTGCAGACAAGGAAACAGAGACCCAGAAAGGAGGTGCTTGCTTGAGATTTCCCTGAGCAATAAAGGCAGACCTGGGGTCAGAAGCATTTCCCTTGGCTCTCAGCCTAGGACTCTCCTATTGCCATTTGCAGAAATGCCAGCTGCAGGATTCAGGACATTTGGGTGGCTTTTTCCTGAAGTCTCAGTAGACTGTGGGGCTCCATTCTCCTGCCCGAGGCTAAGGTCATCCCCGTCTACCTCCTGGCCTCAAAACACAGCCTAGTGGCCTTTGGGCTGTGCTGAAATTGCCCTGTGTCCTGAGGTATGGCAGGGGATTGGGGAGCGCTCACCTGCCAAAAGCCAGCTGTGGTCTCATGGTCGAGATGTGTCAGAGATTTCTAGAGCTTGGAGAACTGTGTTGGAGGGAGGCCTGTGGGAAGTAGAGAAAGTGAGAATATTATGCCACCGCCATCTGTCAACTTTCATCTGAGTTTGAAAAATGCATCCAAAAATGGTGAGCACAGCCTTGCTGAAAGCAAAGCCCTAGCCACCACCCCTTCTCCAACATGGTTATGACAAGGTCAAGTTCAGGTCCCTGGGAGGTAACCACAGCCTCAAAACCCCAGCACAGAGCTAAAAGTCACGAGTTGTCTGTCCCTGGGAACCCCACAGGCATGCTGGTCCTGTGCTCAGGCCTGAGGCTGGAGGAACTCCCACTTTCAAACATTCCTCAGGGAAAACACCCTTTGTGGGTTCCCTAAGCACTGTTCATTGTAATTCACTCATTCTTGCTTTCATTATTCATTCATTCATGCAAGCGTTCAACAGTCATTTGGGAAAGTTGTTGGCATCAGGTCCTCATGGAGATGAAGTCTCTGATAGTGACAGCCTAGATCCAGTAAGAGAGGCATGGGTAGACCCAGGACAAATGCCACAGGCTGGTGGGTTGCCCCCCTTCTCCAAGTGACCTCTGTGCCAGGTGCTGGGCAAAGCACTTTGGTTAAGCCATGCAGGATGGCAGAATGTTCCCACCATTTTCAGTACAAGGACCTCTCTTTGTATGAAATTATTTCTCCAAACTCCTCCTGATGGTAACTCTATACCTATTAGCTTCTCGTTGAGAAAATAAGCAGTACAAAATTACAATGAACTAATACTTTACAATTAACTTGTATTTTAGTAATTGTAACACTGCTACATATATTTAAATTATGGTTGCATGCATACTCATTTGAGACATGTTATTTATGTCTTCTGGGCTTAAGGCTTTGAGCCCTTGGGGATCCATTCCTTCAATATTCATTCATTCAACAGACATTTATGGAGCATCTCTGAGATGCCCAGGCCTCTGGTCCAAAGGTTAGGGATTCTGGTTCAGGGAAGAGCCACAGCTCTGCAGTGAGGTACACTTAAGCTTAAGCCCAGGCCACACTGGATGTGTGCCCTTAGGGAGGCCATCTGGTCTAAGAGTAAGATGGAGATGTAATCCTGACATCGGAAAGTTGTTATGAGGATTAAATGAGACAGTAGAAAGCACCCAGGTAAGGGCCTGGCACAAAGCAGAAGCTCAACAAATGGGCACCCGAGGATTATCACTGCTACCGTCATCTTCACCATCACCCCATCAACATCAATATCATTACTATCAATAACAGCAGCAGCAGCACCATCACTGTCTTACTTCCCTTCTGTTACTGAACCTTGAGAAGCCTGCCCTTGCCCCTGTGCTAGGGTACACAGTAGTTTCTACTTTATAATAGTTATTGTATCCACATTTGTTTCTTTGGTTCACACCCAGCTCTGTGATTTCAGGGTTGTGTGAACTTGGGTAAGTTTTTTAACCTCTCTGAATTTGTTTCCCCATATGTAAAACGGGAACTGTATTTTTAGTAATTAACTGAATTGTAATGACTAAATAAGTTGATGTACGTAAAACCTCAGTACAATGTCATGTGGTAAATGCTCAGATATTGCAGGTTATTATTGTTTACAATATTATTACCGTTATTATTATTATTATTATTGAGACGGAGTTTTGCTCTTGTTACCCAGACTGGAGTGCAATGGCGCGATCTCGGCTTACCGCAACCTCTGCCTCCCAGGTTCAAGCAATTCTCCTGCCTCAGCCTCCCAAGCAGCAGGGACTACAGGCGTGCGCCACCACGCCCAGCTAATTTTTATATTTTTAGTAGAGATGGAGTTTCACCTTGTTGACCAGGATGGTCTCGATCTCTTACCTCATGATTCACCTGCCTCGGCCTCCCAAAGTGCTGGGATTATAGGCATGAGCCACCGCGCTCGGCCTATTCCCATTATTTTTAATACAATTTATCCTCCTGGCCTATGAGCTCCTAAGGGGAGAGTCCATTTAAAATTCGTCTCTGTCTCCCAGCAGAGTCTAGCACAAGGCTGATCTCCCAGCAGACATTAATAAATGATTGCTAAAACACTCTTGGAGGGTCACACAAACCAAATACAAAATAATTCAAGGGGCATGGTCAAGGGTAAAGAGCCTTGTTAGGACCCTGAAAAACCCCAACAGATGTCCTGAAGGGAGCTCTTTGTCCCCCAAGGAGCCAAGCTGCAGGACTGCTAGGACCATTTATTCATTCATTTATTCATCCAATTTTCACTTTGGTTGAATAACAAACCCTTGCCCAGCGCTTCTTTCTTATCGTGAACTCTTGTTTCCATCTGCCACCTCATTTAGTCTCCACGAAAATTCTGGGAAGAAGATAGAATAAGCACATTACTGACAATCCATCCTGTAAATAAATGGAGGCCCAGAGAGGTGACAAGGCTTGACAAAGGACGCGCAGCCATCAAGGCCACAGTGGGAAATGGACCAAGTTTCTGCTCATGATCTTGACCCCTTCCTGCTGGCCCTGTCGATGTCAAGCACTTTACAAATCCAGGACCATTCATTCTTGATTCTCATTGTCCAGTTTGCTTCTCAGCAAATAAAACTGAAATAAATATTTTTGGTGTTATTCTAGCATGCCTGTTGCAAAAGAAAGACTCTAAGTTCCATGAGGGCAGAGACTGTGAGAGTCCTATCAGTATGGGGGCAGTTAAATGTATGAACTCTGATCCCAGAATGCTGCGTCCAAATCCTGATTCTGATCCTTAATAGCTGTGGGACCTTGGGCAAATTATATAACCTCTCTGTGGTTCAATTCCTTCAGCTATAAAGAAAGAATAATAATAGCTATCTATAGGGTTGTTGTGAGGATTAAGTGATCTAATCCATGCACAATGCCTAGAACGGTACCTAGGCATAGCAAGGATTAGTTGTAATTATTATTTGTGATATATCTCCTGCACCTAGCATATGACCCAACACATAAAAAATCCCTAATAAACATGTATTGGATTGTTGAATGGATAAAATACTTTCTGTAAAGAAGTAAATAGCTATGCTTTAAGTATAAATGAGCAAGGCAAAAGAATAGCTGAAGCTGTGGCCCCAAAGAAGCTGGGGTCCCCCAGTTCCTTGCTCACAGCCAGATCCAGGCGCGAGGAGATTGGTCTTCCCAGGATTCAAAGGCCTGCCCACTGACTGGCAGTAAATGTGACTCATGGTTAGGCACACTGGTTTTAGAGTCAGACACTTAAATTCAAGTCCTCACTCTTGTTCTGTCACTCGCTAGTTGTATACTTACCTCCTGTACTTTCCTCAGTATCCTCATCTGTAAAATGGGAATATTCACACCTATCTTGAAGGTAAATGTCACATGGAAGAGGTAAAGTTTCCTGAACCTGGCCCCAGTCATAGTAACACTGAGCTTAGGGGATCAGCAGCAGCTCATCCTGATGGCGCCCATCCTGCGGGTCACCTCATTCTGCTAGGCATTGCTTCCACCACTCTCTCCCTCACATGGGCTTTGGGGGCCTTTTTCAAGGATGGACTCATTTGCATAGTGCAGGCTCCACCCTCTAGGCCAAAAGGCTGCTATGAAAAGGCAAATTCTCTATTTGGCTCCAGCATGAACTGGGCTCTGTGGAGGCAAGACAGCTGCTTAGGAAATGGGCCCCTGAGAAAGGTGGTCTCCAGAAAATCAGCTTAGAGAGTTCCCTGCAAACACCAGTGCCAGCAACTCGCAGCCTGTATGCAGCTGCCTCTGAGTCAGTCCCAGTCCCCGTGGTGGCTACAGGCCCTTCCTTTACTCTGTTTCCACCAGTGAGACCCCAAGGCTGGCAGCCTTTCCTGCTTATGAGAAGGAGCGAACATCCATTGAGCCAGAAGCTTTAATTCTTTGCCTCATTTAGACTTCGCAATGAGCCTGCGGTGGGCACTTGAATCTTGCCACATACCAGCCATGAGACTCTGTCAGCTGGCCATGTCTGTTTCCTTATCTGTGAGCACCTGTCAATATCCTTGTCATTAGACCCATTTTGCAGAAAAGGAAGCTGAACCATAGAGAGGAAAAGGCATTGCCAAGATCACAGAACTAATAAATGATGAGGCTGGAGCTGTTTGACTTCAAAGTTCCATGCATTCATTCGTCCATCAATTATTTTTTAGAGCCTACCATGTGGTGCACACTGGATCCATAGATTCTTTTTTAAAATACTCATGTTATCAATTCCCCACTGCTCCTAAGATGCGAGCATGCAAGGCAATTCAATTTAACAAAGACACATCAAGTGCTTCTATGTGCCAGGCACTGTGCGAGGTTCTGCTATAAAGGATCACATTGAACCCTCATGGCAATCCTGTGCAGTTGGCCTTTTCATGTCCTTTACAGATGATGAAATGGGTAATGCAGAAAGGCAAGAGAACATGTACAGGCTCACACGCGGAGCCCCAGTGGATGCCTCTGCCCATCTGACCCCCAAACTCACTTCCTTCCCTTTCCAGCATGTTGTTTCTTTCTCTCCAAGGCACTCTTGTCTCCCCACCCGAGCCTGGCCTGCAGTGATGCAGCCTCTGGAAGTTCCATCAGTGCCCCTGGCAGAGAGTGTTCTCCATCCAGCAGAGAAGGGGAGTTGTCAGCCCTATCAGCCTGCGCCATCCACACTGGATCTTCAGAACTCTGTTTCTCCCTGGCTCCTTCCACTCCCTGAACTTGATCCCAGGAAGACAGACCTAATACAACCCAGAAACTTGTTTGCTTGTATCTTGCCTACTTCCAAAAAGGATGTGAGGAAGATTAAGGAACAAAAGTGCAGACAGAGGCTCAGACCACTGGACAAAAGCAAAATTCAGATGTAAAAGAGCAGGGGGTGCTGGAAGCAAACGTTTTGAAGGATACTGTCTGGCACTCACAGGGTGTGAGGAAATGGGTGCTCTCACATTGCTGCTGGTAGTGAAAACAGACAGAGTGCAAGTTTTGAAAGGCAACTTCACAGCACGCATCAAGAGCTTTGCCTCACAACTATCCACACTTCTGGGCAAAGTCATCCCAATTCCCAGGAAGACAGTCTAAGAAAAAAATTCTGAGCAAGTTCCATGTAGTCTTACTTCTAATACTGAGACACTGAATACCGACAGCAAACCTAAGTGCTAACCTACCATAGAAAGGGCTAACCTACCATTGAAAACTAGGGTACAGCTATATCAGAGGTTGACAGCTTGCAGGACAAATCCAACTGGTAGCCTGTTTCTGTATTTATTGGGACACAACCATGCAAACACATGGGAAGAGCTAACTAGGGTATAGCCATAACAGGGGTTGATAGCCTGCAGGACAAATCTACATGGTAGCCTGTTTTTATAAATAAAGTTTTATTGGGACACAACCATTCAAACACATGGAAATGGCTGCCTACTATTGAAAGCTAGGGTGCAGCTATATCAGGGGTTGACAGCCTGCAGGACAAATCAGGGTATATGTGCAAGTTTGTTACATGGGTGTAGTCTGTGTTGCTGAGGTTTGGGCTTCAAATGATGGCATTGCCCAAGTAGTGAACATAGCATATTATAGGTAGTTTTTAAACCCTTACCCCCATGTGTTTATTTATTTATTTATTATTATATTAAAAATAAAACTCCATTTTTATTTTTATTTATTTACTTACTTATTATTTTTGAGATGGCATCTCACTCTCTTGTCCTGGCTGGAGTGCAGTGGTGCAATCTTGTCTCACCGCAACCTCCGCCTCCCAAGTTCAAGCAACTCTCCTGCCTCAGCCTCCTTAGTAGCTGGGATTACAGATGCGCATCACCACCTCTGGCTAATTTTTGTATTTTTAGTAAAGACAGGGTTTCAGCATGTTGGCTAGGCTGGTCTTGAACTCCTGACCTCAGGTGATCCTTTCGTCTCCATCTCCCAAAGTGCTGGGATTACAGGTGTGAATACATGTGTTTTAAAAAGAGAAATGCCTAGCTGAATATGTTCTGGGCATATTAGTGGCCATAGTAAAGAGTAAACATGGGCTCTATTGTCTAGCAGGAGGAAGGGACCAGGAAACTAGGAAAGTGAAACTCTACTGGCTCAAATTTTGGAGAGGAATTAGTCACCAGGGTCTTTGTTTCCAGGAGTTTTTGAGCAACACAATGGATGACTTTCTCTACTGTTCTCCTGATATGCTGAGGTGTTACACACATAGATGGCTAATCCAGGTTATCGGCCCTCTAACAATGTCAAAGAAAAAATGTTAAGCTATGGTTCTATAAAGGCAATGCTCTCAGCGGCCAAGGTGATACAGGAGCTCAGTTCAAGGAAAATGTGGCAGAGTCTTATGGAAAAAAGTGTCAATGTATCTAACCAACCAGTGAGTTTTAGCCACAGAATCTTTTCTTAGAAAATCACCCTTACATTGCAGATCAGTGTGTAAGACAGAGAAAGGCAGGGTGCTCTGGTGGAAGCTGAGCTGGGTATATTTCATGCTGCTCCTCTCAGCTCTCTCCAGGCTGCTTCTTGAAGGAGTTCTGTAGGACCTCTGGGGCTTCTCGGAGCCCAGCTGGTGAACTGCTGCATTAGACCATCCCCAGGGCACCTGCTTCACTCCTGGTCTTTTGCCAGGTCGAGGGCACTGGCAGGAGAAGCAGAGGATGCTCTGCCACCCACAGAAGGCAGAGCCATGTCCTCTAGAAACCAGAACTGCCACAAAGGCAATGACAAGCTTTCATTGTGAAAATTAAAAAGTGCAACTTATGGTTATGCTTCCATGGAGGGCTTTGGGTGGGGCAAGAAAGGACTCACCCTCTCTCAGGTGGCAGTTTTGGAGCAGTTTCAAAGGCTCTTATAGGGCCAAGGCTGAAGCCCAAGTCCCTGTACTGGGAAGGATGAGGAGGGTCTCTGGTGGGTGGATACGCCTAGAGGACAAATTTATGAACCAAGGTCTTGGATCCATTTTCATTCCAAGAAGGAAGAACAAGAAGCCTACTAGGAGTGGGGTGTAGATGGTACAGTGAAGTCATTAAGAAGGGGATCTGGGGTCAGATTCGAATCCTGCTCTGCTGCTTATTAGCTGTGCCCATGGGAAAGCTATTGACTCCTTCTAAACCTCAGTTTCCTCATCTGTAGAGAAGGAAATGATAGCCATATATGATAGAGCTGTTGGAAGAATAAAATGATGTACTGCATGCCAAGTGCTTAGCCTCTTACCTGCCCTAATGAATACATGCTCAGTAACAGTTTGCTATCTGCAGCAATAGGCCTGGCCAAGCCAAACCCTGCCCTGTCAGGGGTCAGTAAGCCTGGGGGTTGACCTTCAATTCATACAGGCTTGAAGAAAGATTCAGGGATGTTCTGGGGCTGACACCAGTTTCCTATAGTTGGTGAACAGAAGGCTTGTTAGAATTTCTAGAATGACTGGGAGACCCTAGGAGGGGCCATCCCCCAGGTGAGGGCACAGGGAGCCTCTAGAAGGATTTGATAGAATCCTCTGCCTTATCAGGGTGACATTAGGGAGAGTCACCTGCAGAGAGTGCTCAGGTGATGCCTCCTGCTCCCAGTGGCCAGCCTCATGCAGTTGAGATTGTGCATTGTTAACCTCCACATGGGAAGGCATGCCGGGCAATCTCCACTCTGTCTCTGGGTCAAGCATCGTGTGTTACCGTGGTGGGCATTTGTTGATTTTTGCCCACTCGGCACCCCTTCTCTCCACTTTGGCAACAGCCAAATGAAATTCTGATTTCATTTGGGGGAATCAGCTCTCCTGGTCTTGGTGGACAGAAAATCAGGGCTTCCTGCTTTCTCACAACCAAGGAGGGTGGGGGCATGGGCACGACCCTGAGCCAGGCATCTCAGATGCTCTCTGCCAGGCCCTGACTCTTGGAGCTCATTCTTCCATATCTGTGGCCATGACAAGACCATTTCTGATTAGTTCCTGTTGTCTGGTCCCTGGAGGGGCCCTGGATCCTTTTCTGAATCTGCCTCTTCAGCCTTCCTGTCAATTCTGTAAGATTTGCATTATCCTTCAGATATATTCCCTCTTTGCTTAAGCTATCTCAAGTTAGCTTCTGCTGCTTACACTGAAGAGCCCTAACGGATGCGAGAGGAGTAAGGCAAATGGCTTCCTTTGGCACAAAGGGCTGTGACCAGGAGCTCTGGCACCAGAACCGCAAACGAGAAAACTTCAAGTTAAGTACTAGAAGCAACACAGTAGCCATGTAATCCCCCATTTCTTCTCTGCTGGCAGAGACCTGCTTTTACTGGGGTGAGCTCAGAACTGAATGAAACTCCCTTCCACTTTCCAGTGATCGGCTCATACGACAGTTCTGACCAGTGGGATCGATTACTCCCATTTTAGAGTTAAGGGAAGTCTTTCTCAGGGGTTCTGGGAAAGAGTTTCTTTGCTAACAAAAAGAGAATCTGAGGAAGATGTTCCTCTTCTGCACCCCCTGCCACCATGTGGCATATGGCCCTGGACTGTGCCGGCCTCCCATGGCCTTGGGTGATGACACTGCAGCTATGGAGGTGAGGCTGGCAGAGGGGGAAGCTGGAATGTGCCTGGATCCTGGATGTTTGGGCTGCACGTTTTTCAGCTGCACATTTTCAGCAGGGTAGGACAGATGCATCTGGGTCATGTCAGGTAGAAGCCTGCAGAAAGGAGCATCTGGTGAGCGCAGCAGGCCTGTGATGGGTCTAAGCAGAGGCATTCATGGGTGGGACAGAGGTGGCCTCCAGGCAGTAGCAATCTCTAAGCCCAGAAGAAAGGCAGAGTCATTGCCTAACAATCTTCCTTGTTTAGGGTAGGAACCCACCCAGCAGCTTGAGGTCATGAAGAATAGAAACCATACCAAACTAGGGTTTGGGTGGAATGGTGATCACCAGTCAGGGGCTAAGGGACTGGAGTTCATGTGGGGCTCTGACTTTGCAGATAATTGAAGTCTTAGGCAGGGAACCTGCAGCAGAAAGAGGCAAATCCAGTTATGCAGAGTCAGTGACATGGCAAAGTTTAGGTGAGGGTGCAGCTCAGTAATCCCCACCGTCCACTGCCATCCATAGTTACACCAGATGCAGAGTTCAGGGCCATTGGGCCAACTGCAGCTTCTGCTGGCCCACTGGGACCTAGGATTCTGCTGGCTTTAGCCAGGTTCATCTCAGGTGATGGATAGGCACTTTGGAGGGACGTGTCTGGAGTGGGGCAGGGGGAGGTAGGGACTTTTGGCTAAGTACTCACTTCTACCAGGAGCTGAGAAAGCCATAGGGAAGTTTCTAGCTGTGCCAATCTGGGTCAACGGTACTCAAGCAACCCTAATGCCTCAAGAGAGCTCTACTCAAGTTCAAGGTGATGGCAGCTAGACCAACACTCTGCCCTCCATCCCATTCTTTGTGCATCAGCCAGGGGATTGGCCACTTCCTCCTGCGACATTTCTCATCTGCACACTCTGCCTCTTCAGAGCTCCCACTTCCCTTCTCCTAGCATGGGGCAAAACCCCAAAATAGTCCCTGGGGGTAATTTTCAAGGCTAGAAAGATTCTAAAAGGTTATTTATGTACCCTCTTCATGTGACCAAAAGGAAAACAGAGGCACAGAGAAGAGCAAGGATGTTCTGTCATCCTGCTGTGTGACCCGGGGCAGCCAGCACCACCTCTAAGGTCACACCAGCTCTGAACATCCCATGGCTCTGCTTCAAAAGGACAAGCACATGTGAAATGGTCAATGAATTCTTCAGAGCCTCATGGAATGGCTCTAACTCTAAGTTCTCACTGATGGTCTGTCTTTCCTGTCCCCCATCTCTTCTCTTCCACCAGCCAGCTGAGTCTTACCCCTTGCTCTCAGCCCAGTCCTCCCTCTCACAAGGAGAAGCATATAAAGAGCCCCCACCCAGGCTTTCCGGCCCTCACATTGTGCCCTGTGTCTAGAAACTATGTGCCTGTCTTGTTCCCAAGGCCAAGCACCCACCTTACTCCTGAGCGCTGGTGTTGCATTCTGCCGTGGCCTCACCCCCAAACCTGACTCCTCAGTCCCTGTGGCTGTGCAGCAGCAGTCACCATAGCTTCTTAAGGACCTGCTTCCTACCAGGTTCGCAGCTAAGAATTTGACATGGATTACTTCACTGGCTCCCCAAAGAGGGCCTTATCAGCTAGTCATCAGCTCAACTCTCATTTTACAGGTAAAGAAACTGAAACCTGGAGAAATCAACCAGCTTGCTGAAGGTCACTTGCCTGGTAAGTGGTAGTGCCTGGAAGATGCCCCCGAGTTGGCCCTTTTCTCTGGACTCTCTGCTCGGCCTGGACTGCAGTCCCCATTGCCACCAGCTGGGCTGGCCCTCTAGTGCCCTCCCTTCCCTTTGCGCATGATTGTTCACAAGTTCCTGGTTTCTCTCACTCGGTAGCCCCAGGCCTGCGTCCTGGCCGTGATGTCTCCTTCAGAGCGGAGGTGAAATTTGACAGGCCCCAGAAGAACAGGCAGAGGGTATGGGGAGGCCAGGAAGAGGCCAGAAATCAAGGCTGGTGATTCGCAAATGCAGAGCCCACGACAGCATCCATGGGGCCTACTGGTTTCCTCTCTAGCTCGCTCATTGGCAGTTACGGGGCTATAGCTTCATGGGCTGATGGTGGCGACTATCACCACCACCCAGCAGACATGAAGGTGCACAGTAAAAAAGCTTGGGCTTTGGGGTGAGACAGTCCTGTGTTCAGATCTCAGCTCTGTCCCTTAGAAGCTCTGCAAGCCTGAGGAAGTCCCATGGGAAAGTGACCTCTTTGAGCCTTAAGCTTCCCAGAAATAAAATGGGGTTGATGACACCGATCTTACATAGCCCTTGTGAGGACATATAAAATGCATTTGTCGAATGCCTGGCTCTTAGTAAAAGCTGGTTCCCTTTTATGCCTTTTCCTCATCCTTCCAATCCTCAGATAGCTGCCCCTTGGAGCTGGCTATCTCCCAATGCCAGAGACAGACTCTGTGTTGAGTGGCCTGAGTGGTTCCAACGATGCCCACCACGTGGCTGGCAGGGACCCGAGCACACTCGGCACACTGGAGATAAATACAGGGTCCAGGCACCTGACTCTAAACAATGGGCTATTCTGGGGTTTTAATTGCTCTTCAAAGGGAAGGCAGGCTCTGGGCAGTGACCAACCTTGGAGGTCAGGACATGCGTTGGGGTGGCAAACAGGGCAGCAAACACACCAAGGTGCAGGTGCAGAAATGCCAGCCGGCGAGCTGCTAATCCCAGAATGTCACTGAGGGAGGATGGTAACAAGCCTCTAGGGTGACTACCCTCTCAGTGTACAAATGGGGAAACTGAGGCCCGGGGAGGAGAGCACTTTATTCTACTGCTTCAACAAGTCCTCTTCAAGCACCTGCTCCAGGCTGTGCTCCGTGCTCTGCCTCAGCATCTCATGGCGTGAGGCAGGGACAGATTCGACACATGCAGTTACAGTGGCCTGCGACAAGTGGCAGGAGAAGCAGGAATAAGGCTGTGGTGATATGAAGGAGGCATGCCGCCATTTATTCTGTAAAGATGCACCCGCTGCTTGTATGTGCCAGTCACTGCTCAGGTGCTGGAGACACAGCCATGGATGAAGATCAGGCCCTGCCTCTGTGGGGTTTCCAGTCTCCTGGCAGAGAAAGGCAGTAGTATAAATGAAGAGGCAGAGAATGTAATGTCAGGGTGCATAAGCGCCATAAAGGAAAACAAAGCAGAAAGGGGGCAGTGGGTGCCTGCGGCTGGCCGATGGTTTAGGCAGATGTTCAGGGCCGATGCTAACAGTGACAAATTAACTTTAGCACATGAAGGCTCTGCCCTTCTGAGTGAAGAGGGAAACCAGTACCCTGAGCTGACCCACCTCAGGGGTCACAGAAAACCAGAAACAGAGCTACGGTCTGTCCCAGGTCACTTGTATGACAGGCCAGAACTGGCCCCCTGCATGGCCCAGCAGCCTCTTGCCTCCATAGCCACCATTCTTCCCTCCATCCTCTCTGGGGGGAAGCATCAAGCTGGTGCCCTCCCAGGCTGGAGGTCAAAGCCACCAGGCCTTTTCAGCCATCACCTCCTTCCCAGCCAGTTGCCAACGCTGGCCGGAGGCAATGGAGCCTGACAGCAGATCCGTGCCCTCCTGACACAGCAGGGCAAACTTGTCCTTCCCTCTGTCACCTCCCACCGATGTGAAAGTCTTGGTGTCAGACACACGTGGTCCTTCCACTTCTGAGATGTGTGACCTTGACAAGTTCAGCAGAGCATCTGTCAAAACTGGATGCTGGGCCATTCTCACAGACCCACTGGGAGGATTAAATAAAGTAAGACATAAAAGGCCCCCAGGAGCCCGTGGCCTGCAGCAGGCTTGGTAGGCACAGACACCTTCCCCTCTTGCCATGTCCTCCCACCCCTCATCCGCGCCCCAGCCCAGAGCATCACTTCCTTCTCTGCACTCCCACTGCCCCAAGAGCACTGGTTTTCTCTTTCTGGGTCTGCTCTTTGTCCCTTAATAGAACTGCCAACTCTCAGAAAGCAGTCTCTGGCTTCTGCAAGTCCCTGAGCCTCCCGCCTGGGGCTCAGCAGTCACACACAGTCGCTGTGCAATAAATGCTCTTCCACGCAGCTTCCAGCCAAGAAAGTTTAACTTGAAGAATAATGGGGCAGGTAGAGCTCTGGATTTACAGTCGGCCTCTTTATTGGCTAAATGACCCTGGCAAGTTAACTTTTTACGTAAATGAGGACAATCGCCCAGCACCCCAAGGTTCTGTAAAATTATGTGGTGATTTTAACATTATTGTTTCCATTATGGAATCCTAGGTGGAGACAAGAGTCTATTAAATTTGTAACCTGGTACGACAATTCTTCCCATAGCATCCAGCCCCCTGGAGGTTCAGCTTCTACTCCAACTCTCCAGTGACAGGGAATTCATTACCTGCTGAGCAGCCCATGCCATGTTTTGACTGCTTCTGAGCAATGGAAACTTTGCTGTCAGTTGTTTTAAGACCTGCCATGGGAAACCGAGTAGGTGATGAGTAAGCCTGGGGGAGGGGCTGGAGAGAGCTGCAGGACGGTGAGGGGGGAGGCTCAGAGACCCCCGAAACAATGCCGCTGGTCAGCGGACCACAGGCTGTCAGCTCCCCTTCCAAGAAAAGCTCCTGACAATGGTGCCTCCTCTGCTCATAGCTTCAGAGCTTGCCAGCCCTTCCAGAAGACTGCCTCCTGCCCAAGGTTGCTCATCAGCTGGACTGCAGGGGCCTGGGTTCTCAAGCCCTGATGTATGATTTATGATTCCGATGAGCTCACCAGCTCGGGGAGGGAGGGTGATCCGAGGGGAGGCTGGTTATGGATTTTAACCCTCTGATGTTACTGGCTGGGAATTTAACATCAATAATTCAAGGCAGTGAGGAGTAAGGGATGGGAAAAAGGCAAAAGAGAGAGGGAGGTGGGGACGGAAAGGGGGAAAGGAGGTAAAGAAGTGGAGGACGGAAAGAAGAAGGAAAAGAGGCAAAGAGGCACTTATTGAGTGTTTCCCATGGGTACCTGCCACCTTCGCCTCCTTGAGCTCATTTAGGCCTCATTGAAATCTATGAGGCAGATACTGTCATCTCTAATGACTGGATAAAGAAATTAAGGCTCCGAGAGGAAAAGCAAAGATTTCAAGGACAGCAGGGGATGGGGGGATGTGATTGGACCTGGGTTTGCTGATTCCAGAACAAGGGCTTTTTTGACTACACCTTGACTTTAGAGGGTAGCCAGGTCAGGGAACACAGAGGGTCCCTGCTGGCCGCAGGACACCCAGCCCCAGCTCACACTCTGGGGCTGATGTGGGGAGCGATGAGTCTAAAGGGCTTTGCCCCTGGGAGAGAAACCAGCCACTGGCCTTCTGGACAGCACCAGAACTTTGTTGCTAGAGCTGAAAAAATTAACTGCTATATTTAAAAGCATTGTTCAGTTGCTATGGCAACAGAGGGGCTAAGAATAATATAAAAAGAAGATGATATGCCAGGTTGTCACTGGCAACCCAATTTTAAGGGTGTGTGCATGTGTTTTAAAAGGAGTGTTCAGGGGGGAGGTGGCGAGGTTCAGACTGTCTTCCCCACTCCCTCCGGCACCATCTGCCCCAGCGACATGTCCAAGACGCAGCCAGGCCTGGCATCTCACTGGTCTGCTGGCGTCGCGGGAGCTGGCACACCTTGGCCCTGAGCCTAAAGATAAAGGAGGCTCTCAGCTCCCTAACTGCTGTCCCCTCCTGGCAGCCCCCCACTGCCTGGGCTGCTTCCTTCAGCTGCGGAACCCCAGCCGGAGGCACCTCTCAAACAGATGGCCCCCAAATAGCTTCTTCTCTCCAACCTGGGAGCTTTCAGCCAGACTGGCAGACTCCCTGGGGACCACCAGGGAAAACAGATGGTCAGGAGAGAAGAGCAGGAGACGAATTTATTGATCTGCAGCCTGGATGTCAGGGATGGGAGGTGCATTGGCAGATCTGGGCATAGGGCTGCCCTACTCTTTGAAGCATCCTGGAGAGACGCACTAGGTCCAGCCTGGGTCTTCAGCCTGGGCCCAGGTGACCTGGAGGGGACCCACAGCCAGCCTGGGAGGGTGGGGAGGTGGATGGGCACTGTGGGTCCTCACACACCAGCCAGCTGCTTGTTAGGGCTGAGATGGCAGCACCCATGGGAAGCATAGGAAGAACTGGGTGGCAAAAAGACCAAATCCCCAAGGCAGTTTATTGGCAGCCAGGGCTTGGAAAGAGGCCTGATATTTTTCTCTGTCACGGTCACGCAATATGGAGGAGAGTTTTGAAATCAGACGGGGGTCTGCATCCAGCTCTGCCGCATGCCGCCACGTGACCTCAGGCCGGCCCTCAGCATCTTGCTGCTACCGTAGGGAAAACGAGAGTGACTCTCAGGACTATGGTTGGGCCTCAGTAAACTGAAGCTTATCAAACACCAGGCCTGACTCCTAGAACATTGCCAGCAGGCAGCCCGTCTG
This sequence comes from Cebus imitator, assembly GCF_001604975.1. Taxonomy (NCBI): domain Eukaryota; kingdom Metazoa; phylum Chordata; class Mammalia; order Primates; family Cebidae; genus Cebus; species Cebus imitator. The sequence continues at coordinate 4,100,674 of NW_016107451.1, read as the reverse complement.
CCAGGAGAAACCTTCACCTTAGCATTTCTCTATGTAAGGCCCTAACCGAAAGCCACAGAGGATCTTGCACACATACACGGGGATGAGATACAGGGAGAGAGGTGCCATCACACAGAGATGGACAGTGAGGCCCTGAGCATCCGCTCATGCCTGGAGGGGGCAGGGAACTCGGAAGGAGGAGGCACCATTCCAGACAGGCCTAGAAGCATGAGAATGGCAGGGTGAGAGCAGCACACTCCCAGTGGAAGAAAGGAGCAAAGGCTGGGGGCCCGCTGAGGGCAGGTTACAGCCTCTGGGGCCAAAACCTACCAGAGGTAGACAGGGAGGAGAAGGGGAATGATCAGAGCTAGGCGAGGCTCGGTAGGGAGGCTGGCTGGGCTGGGTGAACCCGGAGGCAGGGAGGCCCATGGGGATGCTGGGCAAGAGTCCAGGCCAGAAATAAGCGGGCTGGGCCAAGGCAGGACAGTGCTTTACAGTTTACAAGGCGTAGCCATGCCCATTACCTCATTCGATCATCACAGGATGGATAGAGGCTGCTGGCCCACCTAAGCTCTCCCCCAATCCCCGCCTACCAGTACTTCCCACAGGCTGGGGGCTCCCACCATGTACAGAAGGAGCCACATCTAGATTCCTGAGCATCCTCTAGAAGCAGAAGAGTCCAAGAGAGCTAGGGTCCCAGATGAGGGAGAGATCTCATGGCAGGGGTGTAGTCACGAAGAGCTTCTTGTCGGAGGAGCAGGGGCAGGCCCCTCTGACAGACAGCATGGTTCAAGCAAAGCTTGGAGAAGGAATGGGTCATGGTGCACTGGGAAACAGTGCCTGGACCCTGCTGGGAGAAGGTAGATTGGGAATCTGGGCAGGTCTGGATCACGGAGGGACCCGAATTCCAGCTGAGCGGCTGTGTCCTCCTGCGGGCACTGACAAGCCATGGGGAGCTCAGAGGGGCTGGGGCAGGAGAGGGAGATGTGAGCAGAGCCTTTTAGAAGCAATGCTGCATCAGACACCACTGCCTTCCTCCTCTCTGTCAGTCTCAGGCATGACTCTCCTTCTTCCCACCGGCTGTCTGAGTGCTAGCAACAGAAAGCAGGCGCCAAGCTGCAAGCACGTGGTGGAAGATGGCTATGCTCACTCAGCAGCTGCTCTTGCCCCAGCAGCTCTCAGCCAGCTCTGCGCAAGCCTCAGCCCGGCAGTCTCTTCTTTTAGGGAGAGCTAGTTTCCTGGTGTCCTGCCCTGAGGGCGCACAGTTGTGACCTGGGTTTCCCGAGGTGAAGGCACCCAGAGTAGTGCCTGGAGGAAGGTTCTGGGCCTCGTGGGAGTTCAGGCTGAGTCAGCAGAGAGCTGTTCCAGTGGCTCAGCATCTGGGGAGCAGAACTTGGACGGGGGTGGGGAACCCATGGAGCTTGGACTTTTCCCACACTCCTTCCCTTCTTCACTCCTTCAAGCAATATTTGTTGAGTACCTACTAGGTAACAGGCACGATTCTAGGTGGTGAATCAGACCAGAAAAAACTCTTGTCCTCCTGGAACTTAAATTCTAATCGGGGAAATAGCATTCGAACAAAGAAATGCTGTCGGCGGTAATGAGTCCTGCGAAAGAAAAGAAAGGCAGCTTGAGAAAGGAAGGAGAAATGACCAGAGGCTTGAGGTCACGTGATCAGGGAGGGCTTCTCTAAGGAAGTGAGGTTCTAGGCACAGAACCTCACTGGACATCTGGGCACAGGCCTGAATGAAACGAGGGAGCAGGGGCACAAGGATTTCAGGCGAGGGGAGTGGTACACGCAAAGGCCCTGAGGCAGGAATAAGCCTGGTGTCTCTCTGACTCTTTGTCTAGTGCTCTTGGGAAAAGAGAGGCTCAGACAGGTTAGGTGACTTGCCTGGAGCCAAGCTGCAGATCAGTGGCCAAGCATGACCAGAGGTAAGTTTTCTGCCTGTTTGTCCAGGGCTCATCCACTATGTATGGGCTACTGGGCACATTTCAGGCATGGACCCTAGCCGGAGGATGGGCCCTGACTGTAGGGGAGGGTGAGTCAGTCATTCAGTTAACAAAAGCTGACTGAGCACCGAGCCCACACCAGGCTGTGGCTGAGTGCAGACAGCAGGGCACCTATGGATGGAAGCACATTCTAGTGGAGATCAGAGACTGTGGGGATCATGGGACTCCAGGACCCTAGAATCTGTGGCTAGAATCTGGAAATCCCAGAATCAAAATGACGGTATCTTAGCATCCGAGGATTTGGAGTCCCGCAAGCACAGCTTCTCTGCATGGGAAATTGGCAGGGGCCTTCAGTGGCATCCAGCCTACTTTAAATTAAAGAGGGGAAGAACTAAGGTCTGGTGCACTGAATGTCCCACATAGGGCAACCAGTAGTGGAACCAGGGCCTTTGCCAAGGAAAGGGCTTCTGGGGCAGGGAGGCGACTGTGGGCAATGGGGATGAACACAGGCTTGGGCCAGACAGACTGGATGTGGGTCTGTACCCCACGCTTGCTATGTCATGGAATCTTTCTAAACCTCAGTTTCCTCATTTGTAAAATGGCACTAAGACAACATCTAATGGTTGTCGTGAGAATTAAGATAATCCACGTGAAGTGCTTCGCGTGGTAAATGCCTCCAATGCTCGCTGTTGTGCTGCTAATTATTAGTGAAACTTCTATAACACTGGTATGAAGTCGATGACAGAGATTGTCTGTTCTGAACCCTGCTGGGATCAGAACAGCAGACCTGCCCCAGCCAGCGGGCTTAGCATCCCACAGAGGGTTTGTCCAGGCGGGTCAGCTGATGAGAATAAGGGTTGTTTCATTCTCACCCCGAGACACAAACATGGTGTGTGTGGACTGGCATGAGTCTATTTCCCTCCTCTCTCCTCTCCTGTCTTCCCATTCCCTCCTCTGTCTCTCTCTTTCTCTCTTACACACACACACACACACACACACACACACACACACACACACACACACACGCACACACACACACACGCTGTAATTACAGCTATAAGACCTTAACCCATCCCAGGGCAGTGGAAGCTGAGACCAAAGGCACCAGAAGGAAGGCTCTAGTGGATTTTAGCTGGGGGTAAAGGTATGTGTTTTAACCCTTCCTCTTTGCTGGACTGAAACTAGGCGTGATGCACGAGGGCCCACCATGAAGTTGGGAAGGCAACAGCCCACCACCAAGTGGGAGTGACAAGAGGCACATTCTTAATATGGTGAGAGATAAAGGCCAGACAGCCAGAATTGAGGGCTCAGAGTGTGCTGCTACAGCCAAAGACAAGAGCTGCACAAAGGATAGCCAGGTACTTTGGAAGACTTCCTGGAGGAGGAGAGAGAGGAGTTTTGAAGGATGGGGAGGATTTGGCCATATACTTTATTGCTGTATATGAAAACAGCATTCAAGCACAAAACCAAACAAAATCAAGTACAAACGCACAGAGGTTCAACCTGTTAGGGTGTAGGACGGCTGTGAAGCTCCTCTTACAGGTTAGGTGGGAGTAAGACAGAACTGGGAGGTGGAGTCAGAACTTGTTTTGCCTTCAATTCTCACCTTTACCTTGAACCAATGGTCATTCCTTCATTCATATGAATAACTCATCTATCTAAAAACATTTTGGGCAGCTCTAGTGAGTTGTTTTTCCTTCCCTTGGCTCAATTTTTCCATCACTTAAATGGGTTTGTCACTGACATGGAGGGGGAAGACTGCCCAAGAGCAGATGTTCCTAACTAGTGGGCAGCCGTTGGCTGCTCTACACACTCAGGGATGTCTCTGTATCCACCACGAAGTCTTAGGCTCATTGGAAAGCCTTGGGGTTCCTGAGATGTCTGTCTTTCCAGGGCAAATTCAAAATAACAGAGAGGATGACACAGTGACCAGGATCCAGAAGAAGGCACACAGAGCCTTTCCTCAGGGTCGCTTCAACCTCACAGCAGCCCCCATTAGTACCAACATGGGAACCACCAAGCCTTGGAGAGGTTCAGTGTCTTGCCTGAGTCCTCTGTCTGGTAAAGTAAGAGAGCCAGGATGGGAACCCCAGACTGTATGCTTCCTGGCCCCCATGTCCTTTCCATTAGGTCACGCTGTCTCTTGCCCTATGTTGCACAGACCAGGAATAGAAGCTGAGATGGAAGTGATTTATTCGTAGGCACACAGGACTCAGACTGTGGAGGGGGGCTGGGGTCCAGCCACGCACTGAGCTTTAGAGGCCCAGTTCTGGTTTCAGCTGAGCGGCCCTACCAAGCTAATTGGCCCTTCCTACGTCTCTGCTCAAACATCCTCCCAAGCCTCCATCTATGCCTCAGATGCCAAAGTCATCAGAGCAGGCAGGAAATTCCATAATCAGCATGCTAACCTGATGAACTCAGGACACCACCTCTAAGTGGGCCCCCAGGGCTGCTCCCAGGCCCCAGACTGCAACTCTTGAAGGGACTAAAGAAGAAAAGAGATCCTATAGTTTTCCCCATTTAGGACTTTCAACAAATAGAATGGTTCATTCACAGGTTTACTCTATTTAGACACATCGGGAATAGCTTTGGGTCTGTCTAGAAAAAACCATGTTCATGCAGCTTGGACTCACCCAGTTCCAGCATGGAATATCCCACAATAGTATTCTACCTTTTCAAAGTCTATTATGTGGGATTCCTATGTGAGGAGTTGAGGGAACTACAGGTGAGACCAGAGTCAGGCTCTGATGTCAAGAGGCTCCTAAGTGAAGAAATTAGATCCCTGTGAATGCTGGTAGGAATGTAAAGTGGTGCAGCCACCATGGGAAACAGTAGGGAGGTTCCTCAACAAATTAAAAATAGAACTACCATATGATCTAGCAATTCCACTGCTGGGTATTTATCCAAAAGGATTGAAAACAAGATCTTGAAGAGATATTTGCACTCCTACGTTCATTACAGCATTACCCACAATAGCCAAGATGTGGAAAAAACCCAAATGTCCATTGGCAGATGAATGGATAAAGAAAATGTGATACATACATACAGTCGAATATTATTCAGCCTTAAAAAAGAAGGAAATCCTGCAATGTGTTACATGAACCTGGAGGACATTCTGCTAAGTGAAATAAGCCAGGCACAGAAGGACAGATACTGCATAATTCCACTTAGATGCGGTGTCTAAAATAGTCAAACTCACAGAAGCAGGCAGTAGAATTGTGGGTGCCGAGAGCCGGGGGATGGGGAAACGGGAAAGTTACTGTGCAACGAGTATAAGTTTTCAGTTGAGCAAGTTGACTAAGTTCTAGGGACCTACTGCGCAACGTTTGTCTCTAGTGAATGACACTTTATTGTATACTTAAACGCCTGTTGAAAGGTAGATCTCAGGTCAAACATTCGAACTGCAATTTTTTTTTTTTTAAGAGGGAGTTTCACTCTTGTTGCCCAGGCTGGAGTGCAATGGCGTGAACTTGGCTTACTATAACCTCCGCCTCCCCAGTTCAAGCGCTTCTCCTGCCTCAGCCTCCCAAGTAGCTGGGATTACAGGCATGTGCCACCACGTCCAGCTAATCTTGTATTTTAAGTAGAGATGAGGTTTCTCCATGTTGGTCAGGCTGGTCTTGAACTCCCAACCTCAAGTGATCCACCCACCTTGGCCTCCCAAAGTGCTGGGATTACAGGCGTGAGCCACCATGCCTGGCCTGACATTCTTACTGCAATCTTTTAAAAGCTCATAAGCTGGAACAAGAGATGTAGGTAGGTGCGTAGGTTAATCAGTAGTGCTAAATAGCAAATATTTATATAATCTGGATCCTGCATTGGGCACAGCTCTGAGTTTTTACCTGTATTAACTCACTTAACACTTGTAATGATATTACTACTACAAAGGAAGTATCATTATCATCTCTACTGTACAGAGGAGGAAACTGAGGCACAGAGGGGTTGAGTCATGGACCCACAATTGCTCTGCTGCTCACAGGAACAGAGCTGGGATGGGAGCCCAGGCAGGCAGCTCCAGAGTCTGTGCTCCTAACTCCACACGGTGCTGCCCATCAGTGCACAGAGCCGCCTTCCCTAACAGAGGTGTGCCCTGGGCAGCACAGAGGCTAGCAAGCATGATCCACCCCATCAGAGGGAGGGGCATGGAGATTTTCCTAGAGGAGTGATGCCCACACCAGCTCTCAACGATGAACCTCCATCATCTCTGCAAACTAATGAAGTCAGCCATAAACATGCCACGGGAGGAACAGAGACGGCCTCTGGCCAAGCGGGCTGCCCCATCCCTGCCCCTGGGATCTCCACTTCGCACCTGACCCTAGTGGGGCCCTCTTCCTCCCTCCTGCAAGCTCCCAGAACTCTTGGTGCGTATCTCCTTTGTTGTGTGGGCCACGGTCGGCTTTGTCTCTGCTACAGGCTTGTCTTACCTCCCTCCAGTGCAGTCCTTGTCCCACTTCCCCTCATGTCTCTGACATCCCTAGCTCCCAGCACAGGCCTGGGATGTAGCTGGTGCTTGGGAAATATTTGCTGCATTGATACTAGTTTTCCACATGTAACAGGGCTGCCCTTGACTTGACCTGGAGATGAGCAAAATGAATCTATCTTCCTTCCTTCCTTCCTTCCTTCCTTCCTTCCTTCCTTCCTTCCTCCCTCCCTCCCTCCCTCCCTCCTTCCCTCTCTCCCACCTCCCTCTTTCCCTTCTTCCCTCCCTCCTCCTTTTCTCCCTCTCTCCCTTCCTTCCTTCCTGCTACCTGCCTTTCCTCCCTCCACTTTCAGCAGGTATTTGTTGAGTATCCATTGTATGTGGCAGGTGTAATGCGGCAGGACAATCTCTATTCTGTGGGCACTCACAGTCTAGTCAAGGAGACAGACTAACGAAAAGACAGTTGCTGGTGAGATGCGTTCTGGCATGAGAGTCCAGGGAGCATGGGAACATATCAGATCCAAAGGCTTCCACAGGTGTGGAGGGAGTAATCAAGGAAGGCTTCTGGGAAGTGGCATCTAGACTGAAACTTGAATATTAAGAATGCATGCATGTGCATATGTGTACGTGTAAGAGAAACAGGAAGAAAGAGAAACAGAGAGAGATGCTTGTGTGTGTGAACTAGGAGGTGGGAGGTTAAGGCCAGAGCTTTAAGGGAGGGAGGTCAGAGCAGGAGATCCTGAGGGTCCTTGCAAGTTGCTCTAAAGGAATTTAGCATTTAACCCCAGAGGCCACAGGGAGCTATTAGAGGATTTTATGTGGGGAATGACATGACCAGATTTGTGTTCTAGAGAGATCCCCCTGGTGCACTATGGGGAACAGATGAGAGGGGGCATGGTGGTGGCAGATAGAAGCAGCTACAGAAATCCAAGTACAAGGCTGTTAGCAGTGGGAGTGAGAGGAAGGGATACATCTGCCAGATCTTGAGTCACTTGATTTTCCTTGGGAGTTGGGGGCTCAGGGATGAGGCCTGAGTTTGGGGCATCTCATCCCTTCCAAGGGGCTCCTCTCTTTTCTGCCACCATCTCCGTTCTTATCCCACTGTTATAACAGAAAGTCATGGAATTCTTGGGGGAACTCCATGAAAGACTAAACTTCTGGCTCCATCACAAGAACTGGGAACAATTTCACTTGCAGAAAATACACCCATACCATAAAATCATAAACACACACACACACACATGAACACATGCATGCACGCACACACACAGCCACCATAAACAATATGCTGTGAAACTCTGCAGAACTGGCTGGTTTTGATATTCTTCATTAATATTTGTTTGCTACTTGTACATTTCATTTTATTGCCTATGAGCACTCATTAGCAGTCAAGCAGTAGCAAGTGCCAAGAGCTTATGAAAAGCCAACAGGAGAAAACCAGAAAATTGAGAAAATGGTAAGTAATAACTTTGTCCTTTACTGCAAATTGGGAAGAGACAGCTATCAGTTTAGTTTAGCAGTAGAACATCTCAGCACAGTCCTCAGAGCCCAGGGGCAGGGGCAGGGTTAGGGTTGGCACTCTCATAGGTTTCTCCTGGTCAGGGCTGGAAAGCAATCTGATTAACCGGATCATGGTAAGGAATGAATGACCAACAGAGTGGCTTAACCCCTTCTGGAGATACTAGCAGCTTGACTTTAGAGATGGAGAGGAAGTAGTCTTTCCCAACTTCCTTCAAATGTCATAATCTGCCTGTAAACTCAGAGGATAATACAGATTTTAGTTTCTCTTGGGATTACAATGTCATGAGGGGCAGCTCAAACATGAATCTTCTTCTCCAGGTTTGCAGTGGGAGCATGAAGTAGTGTCTTGAAGTGGATTCTAACGTCCCCTTTCACCACTATCCACTGTTATCTTCCAAAGCCACTCCAAATGAGCAAACATTACATCTAGGTTAAAAGTGTGCTTATTCTACAAATGCAGCTTCAAGGTAAGTCTTCTGATTGCTCCCACCCCTCACCAGAACACTGCTCCTGGGAACCTCCTCTGAGAGCAGCTGGCAAAGCTGGTTGGTCCTCCCAGAGAGAAGGGGGCTGGCCTTCACATGGAATGCCTAGGACTAAATGAACAATCAGATGGGCTTTCCTTCCTGACCTACTACTGCCATCAAGTAAAGTGAACAGAAACGTCCACCACAGAAGACCATTCTCCAGATGAGAAAACTAAGGACCAGAGAACAAAGACATGGTTTGGATCACATAGGCAGGAGGTTCCTGCACATCTGACCACACCTACCCTTTTTGGCTCTTTGGGACATATGATAGAGACTGGAGGTGTTCAACTCTGAGCTGATGCACAGTCTGGAAGCAGGTAATGAGTGACAGGGGCAGCTCCAGGGCAGTGAGACACGATGCATTAAGGTGCTGACGCTATGGAAAACACTGGGAGGTATGAGACCCTACCCCAGCTGTCACACACAGGCCTCACATGTGGTCTGCACTAAGGGCACCTGCTGAATCCTGCCTGAGGCCATGAGCTTCAGCCCAGGTGAGACAGCTCTGTTCCTTTGCCAGGGTGGCCCCTAGGCCTGGACCAGATTAAGGTGAGAGTCTGGTTGGGGCTCAGCAGAAGCCCAGGAATGACTCCGGTTGGGCCCTCACAGCAAGACAAAGAATAGCACTGGCATCTCCCACCTGAAGTTTCACAAAAGTTGGCTTAGCCCTTCTCACCCACAATTCCACAGTAACTCAGGGAATAGAGACCAGCTGTCTGTTTTCCTAGTTGACAGAGGAGGAAACTGAGGTTCAAGAGTGGTCAAGTGACTTGCCCAGAGTCATACAGCAAGTGAATAAGAAAGGCAGAATTGAAACCCAAGACTCAACAGTTTTTTACCATCTTTGAATGAAACAGCTGACTCTTAGCAGGATGGGCACATAAGAGGCACCTCTCAGGCTGTGAATAGCATTCCTCAATCAAGAACGTTTTGGGACATGCAGACACGCAGCTGGGTCCCTACCTGGTGCCACTTACCAGCTGATGTCTCCTCACTCCTGCCACAAGCCTCTCCCAGTTACAAAGACAAAGGAATGATGATCCCTTACAAGGACAAGCTGTCGAGAGGCAAGGAACAGAGGCATCTCTTTTTCCTGAATTACGCTAGAGCCCAGGAGGGATGTTCAATCTTCAAGGGCACGTGGGGACCAACCTAATGCAACAGCGATGGGATAACTAAAAATTCCCAGGACTTCCCACTTCCCAAAGCCCAGACTATTGTCTATGCTGATGGTAACTGCTCCCTCCAGGACGGATGGGCAGAAGCTGGGATGAAAGGCCCAGACACATAGGACTGATAAACAGGGCAGTGCCTGGCATCTGTCTGCAAACTCTATAAAAAGCAAGGGCCAGCAGGCCTCTGTCCCTTCCTCCGGTGACCCCCAAAGGAGAAGCAGTCACTATCAGATCTCCAGGCTAGGCAGGCTCAACAACGCTGGGAAATAGGTGTATTGTCCCCATTTTGCAGATGAGGACATGGTGGCTCAGAGAGATGAGCTGACCAGTCCCAGGGTCATTTTAAGACCCAGGCGACCTTCCTTTTGGAAGCCTCCCTGACATTCTATCAAATGTATCCCTTACTGAATGCAATATTTTGTTGGAAAAAAAACCATACATTTGACAAATAATTTTGTTTTTGAAATTATTTGCAGTGAGTAACTTGTAGGATTAATGATCTGCTCTGATTTCTCAGCAGTCTTTGTCTGTAATCAGGAACCTTGGCAAGGCGAGACATGCTAACCCCAAAGGGAGGGCTGTTTCTATAAAAACTAAATCACACAATTCATTATGTTTGAGTATATTAACTAAATATTAATTTTGATGAGCAGTTTTCATCTTTTGAAACCAAACCTTTCTCTTTTCATGTCTCAAGCATTTTCATGAGCCCTCTAGAAGCCACATGGGCCCGCCGTGTCTCCCAGGTAAATCAAACCCAGGACGTACCTGAGATTTGAACACAGATCTGCTTCCAAAACCAGTGCCCCTTCCTCAATGTCTAGCTGCCTCCAAGAGTCAAGGCACCTTCTCTAAGTTATAAACTTAGGGAAACTACCAGATAGAATCCAGCAGGCAAGCAGGCATGGAAGGGGGCTGGAAGCGAAGCCCTTCGAGTAGCTGTCAGAGATTTTGTAGATATTTGATCACGCACAGCCATGGCAGCGGGCGATGTCTATCAGATGCTTACACACCTGCTCACGTTAAGTCCCACAGTTACCCTGTATTGAGCGTAGGGGGTTAGACAATTCCCAGTGTCACATAGATAGCAAGTGGCCACACCATGATTTGAACTGGGGGAGTTGGGCTCTGGAGTCCACAATCTTAACTGCTCTGCAATACTGCCTCTCAGGCTGGAGCAGAAAGACTTGTGGCAAGTCTGGAGAGGCCCAGGCGCGATACTGAGACATCTAAAACAACAGGGAGGAAGAGATCAGTTCTTTTGGGGATAGAGGGCAGAAGTGGAGGCTGGCAGGTCTCAACTGACTAGGAGAAGAACTTTCTAACAAAAAAGCAGAGCTGTCCAACAATGGATGGGCTGGCCTACCCCGAGTGCTGAGCGCCTGGTGCCTGGCAATCTGCAGGGAAAACGATGCCTCCGTGCTGGGCATGGGGACAGGGACTCCTGCTGTGGTAGAGGGCTGTGCCTATGGCCTCCAGAGGGCGTGACTTGCAATCCTCTGTTCCTTTCTCAGAACCATCTTTCTTTCTTTTTTCAATTAAAAAAAAATGTAACATTATACTTTAAGTTCTGAGGTACATGTGCAGATTGTACAGATTTGTTACATAGGTATACACGTGCCATGGTGGTTGGCTGCACCGATCACCCCATCATCTACATTAGGTATTTCACCTAATGTTATCCCCCCACAACCCCCCAGCCCCCTGCTGTTCCTCCCCTAGCCCCCCATCACTCAGGCCCCAGTGTGTGATGTTCCCCTCCCTGTGTCCGTGTGTCAGAATCACCTTTCTACAGGCTTTGGCGGCTCAGCACAGGAGGCACGGATGGCGAGGTCTGCCTCTGGCTGGGTGTGGGCCCCCAGTGTTGGGGAAGAAGACGCAGGCCCATGAGGGTGAACTCACAGGCGGGTCTGGAGAGGCAGAGCTGGTGTTCACTGGACTTTTCTATGTGCTAGTTATTGGAGCTTCACGTGTGTCATCTCTTTCTCTCCTCACACCCTCTGAGGGGGACTTCCTCCCATCTCACAGATGAGGAAGAGCCTGGGGCCCAGAGAGGCTAAGCAGGGATACTGGGGCTGCTTGGTTTCCCAGGGCAATCTGACAGCCACCTCGGCTTCTCCACCACAGGGACAGGCCCTTCCTGTGTCTGACCCCTGCCTCCTCCAGGAAACGAGGCCCAGGCAGGCAAGGCCGCTGGGGATCCCAAGGCAGTAGCAGGCAGTGGGAGCTGAGCAGAGAGGAGTAGGGGTGGGCTGGGGGGACACTGCCAGACGGAATTGAAAGTGGCCTTGAAAAAAAGGAACGAGGGAAGAAAAGCAGAAACTAAAACAAGTGACAAAGAAAATGAGAGTGTCCAGAGGAAGTGGCCGCGGGGCGTGGTGCCGCCGGAGGAATCCCCCGCAGACCGGTGTTTCCTCTCTTCTCAGAGGCCTGGGGGTGGGGAACCAGCTGACCAACTGCTCCGTCACCTCGGGCCAGAGGCAGCCCAAGTGACTTTGGCAAGCATGGCCTCATCCCGCCAGCCTAGCAAGGGGCACCAGATGCAGAGCCCCAAGCCCCGGACTGGAGTCATAGCCACTTCCTGCTGGGTGATTCTGGGACATTTATTAGACCTCTCTAGTACTCAGTTTCCCATCTATAAAATGGGTATAACCATCCTGAGCTCATGACACTGCCGGAAGAATTTCCCGAGCCAAAGCACTCACCCAGGGCCTGACAGGTGCGCGTTGGGGTGAGGTGGGCTGTGAGCGGAGCTGCAGGATGCACCTGCAGGATTCCTAGGGAACAGACAGGAGCATCCGCTGTCTTCTTGCTTAACCAAGAATGCATCAACACTTGCTGGTCCTTAATCACCCTAGACTTTGTCAGGCCCAGGAACAAGGGCCTGAATAAGGTCCAGTTTATTCCCAATTACAGACTCTGCATGCAACTCCAGCTCCTTATCCCAGCTCTCCCAATTGGTAGCTGTGTGACCTTGAGCAAGCGACTTGACCTCTCTGAGTATCTTTCTTTACCCATAAAGCTGGAACAATAAGCATATCTGTCTTCTAGGTTGCAAGGATTAAATGGGACCACACTCAAGCCCCGCAGAAATTCCTCTGCCCCAGCCCAGGGAGCGCCCAGCCTAGAGGGGAGCTGGAGTCCAAGGACATGAGCAGGCTGTCATGACAGACAGCACCCAGGCCTGGGGCACTCAGTGCTGGGCAGGGGATGAGGGATTGGTTCTGCCAAGGTGACAGCATAGGAGGAATAAGCGGGGGTGAAATGTAATCCCAAGGGGACAGCCTGAGCAAAGGCGCGGGAGGCAGGGCCAAAGGCAGTGTGCTTGGAAACTGCAGAGAGTGGATGAGGCCGGACTTGTTCTCAGCCTACAGCCCCACTGACAGTTCTCAGACCGGCCCTGGAAGTGATAAGGGCATGCCACTGGGCATGCTGCTGTCAGCTCTGAATGCAGCGCTGGCTTCTAGGGCCGGCTTCTACAGCCAGACTTGCCTAGGCTGCAGCTTGTCTCCAGACAGACGTGGGAATTCCCCCAAGGGGTGGGCATGGTACTTGTGAACTGCTGTGGCCTGGGACTCCGGGCTTAGAGTACAGGCAGCTGCTGCGGTGAAGGTGTCACAAGGCACAGGCTGGGGTCCCAGGGAGGTTTTGGAGGGGGTTTCTCTGTTGGGCATTTGCTCAGTGCTGGGTGCTGAGGGCCTCATTTGCATAGGGAGAGCAGCTGCCATCCCAGCCGCACGGCTGCCCACAGTCTCCATATGGCTGCAATCTTGCTCTCGGTCACCACCTCCCACATGGACTAGGGGTTACCCAGGCCGCCTGGGCCACGTGCTTCCCCCTACACAGCCATCCAGGAACAACCAGAATCAGACTACTGTCTCTGCCACCCTCAGGGGTTCCACTCAAGGATTCTACTTCCCAAGGTGGCCATGGGAATAAAATGAGATCCCGAGGGAAGCGGAGAGCCCAGTGCACAGAAGTGATCAGTAACCAGCAGCCCCTTTACCTGCCTTTCCCTCTGCTCCCAACATTACGTTGTGAAGAACAGGGCTGACCTGGGCCCATGCTATCACTCACCCTGGCTCTGTGACTTGAGGCAACTCACTCCAACTCTTTGTCCATCAACCGCTCATCTGCAAAACTGGCAAGAAACTGAGCAGGCACTGGCTCTCAGGTTGGCAAAGCTCATCCTCACTGCCTCACCCCCTCACTCTACCTCCAGGGACCATGGGCTTCCCAGGGTTCCCAAACTTGCTGTTAGCAAAGGACCTGATATCTGTCACTCACCTTTTAGTCTGAATGGGTCCTGATGACTTTAAATCTTAAATAGTCTTAGAAGAATTCTAATATCCTTTCCAACCCCATACTCATTTTACAGAAGGAGAAGGTGAAGAGAAGAGAGGGAGAAGGGCCTGAGCGAGGTTAAGTAGCAGGTCTAGGCTTGGGACCAGGGCCTCCTGAAGGCGATAGTCCTTTCAGCCAAGTGTCCCTATTCCTCTAGTTACCGCTAGTTAGCTCCAGGTAATCCAGCCCGATCTTTGATTCTGTGTTGAAAGGTGCGAGGTCTGGAGCCGGGAAGAGAAGGTGTGTTCTTGCTCTCAACATGAAGCGTCATGTGACTTTCCAGTTCCCTCTCCTCCACTACCACTCTGGAGCCTCACACCAGCCCAGGGAGGGTGACAGGAAGGGAGGCAGAAAGGCAGAGCAGGGAATACTGTGCCCGTTTTCCAGATGAAGCCACGAAGGCCAAGAGAGGGAAAGTGAATCGGCCACGGTTGTCCAGCCACTCGGGTTTGAGCGTGTTTAAGCTTAGGAAATGCAACTACAGAACCAGGGGCTTTCATCCTCCTGTGGGAGTTCACGGATTTTCTTACGGGGCACCTCAAGAGACTACGCAGGCTCCTCCTGCAAAGGATTCCCCTTGGTCTACTTGAGAGGCCTCACCCCAGGCTCCAGGAGCTGACACGGTTTAGCTCAAGGAAGACTTGGTATGGGGGGAGCACCGGGAACCTGGGCCTCTGCACCCCACCTGTGGCCTTGAATGGGTCGCTTCTCCCCTCAAGCCTTGGTCTCCTCCCCTACAGAGGTGAGCGGTAGATGAGCTAATCCTTCATTCTGCTGCCTTCCCCTGGAAGTGTTGGACCTGCACAACTCTGCTCCAGATGCCTAGTGCCTAAAGAGAGCTCCCCATCAGCACGCAGTCCCAGGGCAGAGCCGGGCCTGGCAATGCTGTGGCAGACCCTGGAGGAAGACATCATGGGGCCACCAGACACATGCTACAAATGTAGCGACTAATGCGCGGGGGCGCCAGGGTGCAATCCATCTTAGCGCTTCTCTCATGCACTCTGCACGTTAATAATGCATGGGCAGCCGGCGTGGGGCCATCACAGGCCCGAGGTCAGGTGGCATTAGGAGGCCTCTAATGGTCCTGATTATCTGGGGAAGGCTCCCGGTGGGATGTGGGCAGCATGGGCAGGAAGCCAGGATTCCAGGCACTTAGACCCCACAGGTGGAAGGCTGGAGGGTGGGGCAAGAGGACAGCTTCCATAGGCCAGGGCCCCATGCAGGGGATCTAATGGGGTTAGCTGAGGCTTCCTGCAGGTGGTAAGTTTGTTTATGAAGAAGGGCAAGGACACAACTCCCACAGCCAGGTCATAAAAAAAGTGGGAAGTTGAAACCTAGGGCTGAGTGAAACCCTGTCAAAATCTGTCCTCTGTGGTGTCTCTGACCAGGGGCTCTGCAGTAAGTGCCTCTAGGGACAAGGAACTCACCACTTCCTAGAGTGACACATGCCCATTCTTTGAACAAGTGTGACTGCTGGGAAACAGGTGTACTGCTTACAGCAGTCAAGAACACAAATGTCACTAAGTGTTGGGCGTGTGGGTTAAGTAGGATGAAGGCACTGATGTGAGAGACAGAGGTGCTGGGTTCTAATACTGAGGATTCTCCTTGTCCTCAGGCAGCTCTGGAGCCATCACCCTGGCCAGTCTTCACGGCCTAACCCAGTGGCAGACCTCCTGAATCCACCCCAGGGCTCCAGGAAGCCTCTGTGAACTTTGCATCTCTATGCTCAACACTCAGGGTGGGCAATCCAGAAAAATCAACCCATGCACAGTCGGTGCTGGGGGTAGTCAGGCTCCAAGATGCCTCCAAAGGGTTCTCATCTCTGAGTATTCACACTCAGTGGAACTGACCTGATGTAAGTGATAGGATGCTGTAGGTATGACAGGCATTACTTCCACGGCTAGGTCATAAAGAGATATTGTACCTTCTGCCTTGCTCTCTCTTGGACCCCAGTTGCTGGGGGAAGCCATCTGCCATGTCATGAGGACACTCAAACAGCCCATGGAGAGGCCCACATGGGGAAGAATGGAGGGCCCCTGCCAACAGTCAACTTTGACATGCCAAGCCTTTGAGGGAGCCATCTGGAAAGGGGGTCTTCCGGCCCCAATCAAGCCTTCAGATGACCGCATCCCTGGCCAACTCCTTGACTGCAACCTCATGAAAGACCTTGAGCAAGAACCGCTCAGCTAAGCTGCTTCTGAATTCTTGACCCATAGAAATGTCTAATGCTTTAAGAAGCCAAGTATGGGGTGATTTATCACATGCAACAGATAACGAAACCATGGGCGATAAATACTGGTTAAACAAGTGAATGATTCCTCCAAGCAAGAGTGTTTCTCTAAGGAAGGGTCTGGCATGGAACCAGGCCCTCTAGGACCCGTGAGGGATGGAGAGGACACAAAAGATGAGGTCATGGTTCTCTAGAAAGGCTGTGGCATGTGGTGGGGAATGACCGCTGTAGGCCAGAGGGAGCAGTGGGAGAGCTTTGCATGGGCTAGACTATGTAGGGAGACAAGGAAGAAGTTCTGAACAGCCAGGGCACAGCTTGGGCTGGACGGGGAGCCTCCGCAGAGGCATGCTCTCCAGTGGCTCTCATCTTGACTGCTGTATCCCTAGCCCCCCTGAAACAGCTACTATTATCATCTCAATTTTGTGGATATGGAAATGGAGATGAAGCAACTTGCCCAGGGTTACAACGCTGGGAAGTGATGGAGCTGGGATAGGAACTGAGGAGACCATGGAGCAGAAAACTAGCAGAGGGTGGTCTTAATGAAGGCCAAGGAGATGAGGCTCCCCCCAGCAGGGTGACTGAGGGGACAGGACACAGGTGCCAGGGAAGGTGGCCAAGGAAAGGCCACTGGGGCCGGTACTATAGGACCATAGAAAGGCAGGGGAAAGTAGCCTTGGGGTGGGGGGGTGACAAAAGCCCTACCAGGAGTTGAGGACTACATGGCTTTGTGCCCAAGCCACCCTCAGCCCAGCTGGAGCCTCACGTCTCTCCCAGGATGCTCCTGCCGGGCTCTGTGCCTGGGCTGACGAACTCCCTTACACAGCTCTGCCTACTCCTCATCACACAGCACCCAGACTGTGACACTTTACCCCCCAGGTCAGGCCTGCCTTCCCCCAATAGAACCCCAGGCACTAGGGGTTACAGTCTCCAGAGGCTCTCTTCTCCAGAGGGCTCTGCAGGGATTAGATGGGACCAGGGGTAGGTAGGAGGGCAGGGGACACCCAGGTTTCAGCCCCCATGGGAGGCAGGAGCATCCCCACCCTGCCTAGTCCCCAGGGTCTGGTTCGCCCATGTCCCTAGGACCCAGCCCTGAGCCTGGTCCACAGCAGGTACTCAATACTTGTGCATGGAATAAATAAACTAGCAGACACAGAACCCCATCCTGCAAACACAAAACAGTTCAGAGCACACTGGGAAATCACATGGAGGCAATATTCTCGCCATGAATTTTCATGCTGGTCCCTGAATAATCCAGGTCTTTTCTGTCATTGCCTCCAGGGCTGGTATCTTCCCGTCTGCACTGGGCGACAGGCCATACGAGGCTGTGCTAGGAGGAGGTGACAGGGTGGAGGGGGCGGCGGGGATAAGAACACAAGCGGATGCAGAGCCAAGGGATGGGATGTCCTTGGATTCTGAAACCCAAGTGCTGACAGCCAGTGTCCAACTCCCAGGTACTAAGTGGTAACTGCTGTGGAAAGCAGAGAGCTTGACAGTGGAGGATGCAGATTTCACCCAAGGCCTTACCCTGAACCCTCCCCCTGTCACATTACAAGCTTGTGGGAAGGGCCCTTTGGCCATCTAGCCTCTCCCTATATCCAAGAGGAAACTGAGGCCAGGCCAGGAGCCAAGACCCTCAAAGCTCACCTGAGAGTTGTTGGTGGAGTTAGAACTGGAAGCCAGGGCTCCCGTTTCCTATCCAGTCAGTCCCCAAACATGGCCTGACATTGCGGACCTTGCCCTGGAGACAAACCTGTGCCCTGAAGGTCCACTGTGGCTGAGTGACTTGGGGGATTGGTTCTGCAAAAGAAAGTGCCTGGCAGGGAAGCAGCAACCAAGGGACTCTGGAAAGAGGACAGGGATGTGGGGAAGGCTCCAGGACAGGCCTCCCTGGCTCCTCATTCTCTTTGTCCCCTGCCACCTTCTCAGCAGCACTCTCAGCATGCAGGCCAGTCTTCCCCCCAGTCCTCTGTGCAGGCTGTTCCTCAGCTGGCAAGCCCACAGCCCCTTCCAGGTGCTCTGCTCCTCTCAACCCCCAGCGCCCTCTCCAGCCCTGGCACAGAACTCATACTCCCCGGCCTCTCTCCCAGCACAAGCTCAAGGTCCCCACTCCTTTGCCCACGCTGCTACCTGCCTGGCTGCTGTGCAAGGTGCAGTCCAGCTGTCACCCTCTCCTCGCTCTATTCTCCATGACCCATATCCTGCTGCAGTTCCCACCTCACCCCTCCTGCCCTTTCCAGCCAGTGAGCAGAGGCTGTACCCACCAGGCCTAAGGTGGGCTCTGTGAGGCTCAAGTGCATTACAGCTGTCTCTGCTGCACTGAGTGGATGGTGCCTTTGGCTTCAGAGCCCTCTGCATCTGAACTGAGTCTCTGTCGCCTAATCTAGCTGTGTGGCCTTGGTCTGCCAGTAAACCTCTTTCCATCTGAAATATGGAGCAAACACCTCCTGCACAGGTGAAATTAAAGAACCAGTTGGCATGCACATGGTCTAGCATTTGGCCCAGGGAAGGTGAGAGATAGACAGGTGTTCAGTGACTAGACTAACTAGGCAACTGTTTGCAGCCACCCCCTCCCATGCTCAGGGTCCAGGCTGGTGTTGAACATAGCCAATGGCCACTAAGCATTTCACTGACTGATTCCTTCTTGCTGCTGAAAGGTGATGGGCCGCTGGTGATTAAGAAAGGCCCCTCAGACTGCCATGGTGGAGGGCAGTCTGGCAAGGAGGAGGCAGAAGTCAAGAGACCAGAGAGGAGGTGACTGCAGCTCTCCAAAGGAGCGGAGGGCTGGGCAGGTGGGGTGGGCAGCAGGAAGGCCAGCCAGAGATTCAGGAGCAGGACCCACAGCAGCCAGCCCCAGGGCAGGAAGACAGTCGAGGGTAGGGGCAGAACAGAGAAAAATATCCACTGAGATGGGTCGCTGCTTAATGCCACCGGGTGAGACGTGATCTAGAGAGGAAGGGCAGGTTCAGGGCTGTGGTCTGCAGCAGTGAAAATGCTGAAATGAGGAATTGGGTTTTCGGAGTGTTAAGAGGCTGCTTGCAGGGTGTTCAGGGTGTTGTCTGTGGGGTATAATGTCTGCGGCACCAAGCACATCATCCCTTCTTCAGCACTGAGATAGTGCCCCACCAGCATGCGCTGGCAATAACCCCACCAAGTAACAAATCGTTTGCAAGAACCATGACTTCTTTCAAGTAATTTATGTGCTTCAACATGTGTCTTCAACAACCCTTTGCAGAAGACACTATAATTATCATCTCCATTTCACAGATGAGAAACCCGAGGCTCAGAGAGGTGGAGTCATCTTGCCCAACAAATTATCAACAAAGCAGAAACTGGAGTCAGTTGCAATTAGTTTCTATCGAGCGCCTGCTGTTTGGGAGATCTTCTATGTGAGGGCAGTGGAACCGTGTCTGGTACACAGCATGCATGTTAACACTTGCTCCGATGGTGATGATGGTATAGAAGATGACAATGATGAAGGTGACAGGGATCAGGATGTACTTCTCACATCTGATTGAATCCATTTGACAATGCTAGGAGGAGGGGGTGAGTCCCCCTTGACTACAGGGAAAAAGAACCATGATGGTATGGGAGTTTGTGGCAGTGTGAGGGCTGAGCCCAGGTCACAGAGGTTAACGTCACTCAGAGCTCATCCACTGCTCTAAAATAGAACCATCCAGGCCCTGCTCACTCCCTTCCCCCAAATTAGCAGCTTCCTATCACTCTGCCTTTCTCTCCTGTGGCTGGCATGCTGGAACTATGTCTCCAGCCTGGAGATTTGGGACCCAGGCATTGCTGGGGAATGAAACCCTGCTCTCCTCCTCCGCCAGCACAGGCAAACTCCATGACAGGCGGATGGAGGATATCTGCCTGCTCCCTGGCCACCCACGTGCTATCTAAATTCACCGCCAGACAAAGCCGCCTCTTGATCTTGGCGCCTCCCTCCCTCCCTGCCATTCATGCAATGAGAGATTGCATTTCCAGTAAGTGGAGGCTGGAGAGAGAAGCAAGCAAGCAGGAGGGTGGGGGGCAGGGGGAAGAAGGAAGAGGAGAGGAAAAGACAAGAACACTGAATCAGGCCCAAGAATTAGCCCCACCGTCAAAGTGACAAGTCATTTAAAAAAAATGATTTGTGGGCGTGCGGGGGAGACACCACCTCTGAAGAGCCACCTTTTCCATGCTCAATGAGGCGGCATCTGCAGCCAGTGCCCGCCCAGGGTGTCTGGGAGCCGCTGGTTATCACAACAGCTCTTCACGCTCCCACTTAGGAAGCAATCTGGAGAGCTCCAACACTCTGATCCCTCCCCGCTTTTAGAAGCAAGGAGTGCCCAGGCTTCAGGCTTCCACGGCAGTTGTTTTGGGGGAAATGAACAAGAATCCAACATTCAGTTTCCAGAATCCAACATTCAGTTTCCAGTTGTATCCCCCATGGTGTTCAGGTCTCTCCCTCCTGCAGAGCCTTGGAAGGTGCATTCTCTGTCCATGAGAAAACAGGCCGCTCCCTTGACAAGCCACAGATGCTCAGCTTCTCCCCGTGGAAGGTGTTGAGGGGCCAAGAAGGGTGGGATCCTGGGGCTGGCAAGGCTCCCTGGCTTCAGGAGAAGGGAGGTAGGGACACTGCTCCCTCAATTCCTCTTCCACAGAAAACAGGCTGCCCCGGTCACCACAACAGGGGTCTTGAGAAAATTAGCCTTCCTGGGCCCTGGCTTTGTTGTCTGTGAACTGAGAGGGCTGCACCACATGCCACCCTTCCACGCCCCAGATACAGGGTGAGCATTTACTGTGGGCAGACACAGGCCAAGAAACCAGGGGATGCATTTCTGGCTTCCTTCTGCAAACTTTCACTGCTTTCCAGACCCTGTACTGAATGCCTGAGGGTTACGGCACAGAGAGGATCGCCTGCGTGTCCTTCAATGGCTCAGGGTCCCAAGGGAGAAACAGATACAGAGCAGAGGCCACATCATGACCAGGGTAGCATGGTGGTCTGTCAGAGGGATGTGTCCTGAAGGAAGTGTTGAAGGACCAGGAGGAGTTCTGGCTCTTTCTGTATCCAGAGAAGCTGACATGGTTGGCCAGGGCACTATGTTTACCCCAGGGCTGACTCTTGAGGCTCCAGCCACTACCCATCCCTTCTTAGACCCTGGTGCCTACTACTCCCACCCCACCTCCAGGCACCAGCCACAAATAATGTTCAAGGCCTCCTCCGCCCTTTCCTTTATCTGCTGAGAATCATGGCCCCTCATTCCCAGCTCACCAGTGGGACTGCCCATTATGAACACAGACTTTTGGATCTGATTGGCCTTGGTCTGAAGCCCAGCTGAGCCACTTACAAGCTACATGGGCTCAGAAAAGCTGTTTACTGTATCTCAGCCTGGTTTCCTCATCTGCAAAATGGGGTGGGCAGTACTACAGGCAGGGTTGTCTGGAGGACCGATTAATACTGTGTGTGTAGGCAGGTACTTGACCTATACTCCTGCCGTTCCCACTGCCTGCAGTGCCTCCAACCCCCTGCAGTCCCATTTTTTTGTGTCTTACTGTGGTCATCCTTCATATCTCAGATGAGACCTCCATCTCTGCTATGAAGGGTCCCAGAGTCTCCAAGGCTGGAGATTCAAAGCATCTGTGTCACCAAAGGGCTGAGCATACCACTGTCATTGGGCTTGGTGTCCTGGGCTACCATGGCCCATGGAATCATCTGTTGTCCCACTAGCTGCTAAACACCTGAAAAAGACTCTTATTTGCAGTAAATAATTTGCTCCTTAGCATCCTCAGTTTACAGATGAAGAAATAGAGGCTCAGAGAAGAGAAATGACTTGCCAAGGTCACATGGTTAATTAAACAGAAGGTGGGGTGGAAAACTCAGTCTAGCATTTTTGAGTAAGAATCGCATTTTAATAAGGGTCATCAACCCAAGGCCTTGGTGACGATGAGGACCTCAGGCTCATGACAAAACTGGGCAGGGAGATATTTTTGGAAAGGAAGATTTTAATGGGGAAATGGCTTAGAGATTTGTGATGCTCAGAGGTCCTAAAATATAGCAGGTGTCACTTAACCTGTTCTGGCACATCCCACATGCCAGGCCCTCTGCTGGGGCCTTTCCTACACCTTTTCTGTTCTGTATCACTGAAATCCCGAAGAAGGATATGGATCTATGCCCTATCTATAGAGGACCATGAAGCTCACCCATGTCATTTGTCCAAGGCCGCAGCTGGTAACCCTGAAACTCAAATTCGGCATTGGCCACCCTTGGGAGAGCAGGGTCCCCTTCCATCCTGCTCTGGCCAGGCCTGTGTGGCCAATGGGAGTGACACCCCATGTGGAGAGGGCCTGCCCCAGGCCTTGGCCTCTAGGAAGGATGAGTGGCAAGCAGTGTCTCTGGAGACACACAGACACGCTGCTGGGTCTCACAAACTCTGCCCAAGCCCTCAGACTGTGCAGAAATCACAAGCGCTGTCGCTGAACATCCTCAGAAATTGCTAAAGGCCTGGGTTCCCCAATCCAAGTGGCAGCCTCAGCACTGAGCCATGGGGTAGTGGTGCGTCTTCTCAGCGCATCAATTCCACTTGGAGATGTAGGGGAAAAAAACAATTTAAAAATTTCTAAAGTAAATTCCCATGTATGCTAGAGAAGATTACAAAATGCATGAGAATATTTAAAACTCAAAGAGATTCACTGACTCTTTTCTGTGGAAAAGGTTAAGAAGATTCGAGCTAATCCAATCCTCCCACAAAGCAGAAAGATACTGGAGTCCGAAGGGTCAGGTGACTTGCTCAAGGTCCCATGGTCAGTCAGCTCACAGGACCTGGCCTCTGGCTTGGAAACCAGTGGCCTGTGGTCAGGAAGCCTGGATTCCAGTCCGAGCTCTGCTGCTGTGTAACTGTGCTGCTTTGGCTTGACCAATTCCTTTCCCCGTGCCTCAGTTTCCTCATCAGTAAAATGGGGCAACAGTCTTGACAGAATGTGAGTGAATGCTATAGGGATTCCTCGGCCCACCATAAATGCCAGCCTCCCTGTCTACCTCTCTCTCTACAAACATGGTAAAGAAACCAGTGGAGAGAAAACTCTCACATCAGCACTCAGATCCCCAAGAGGGTAGATTCTAAAATCTTTTCTCCGTTGGTAATGAACCATGGCGCCAATAGACCACAACATTTCACGTAGTTTCTCAAATACATCATCCGTATGAAGATATTGTGCTTGGAATCATCTCACAGTCACCGGAAGGCTGAATCCCCTCAGCCACCCACCCACTGCTTCTTACAGAGGAAACAGAAATGTCTGAAAATAGAATGTGAATCGATGCCCCCAACTTGCTGCCACAAAGTGTGGCAATGACCGAGGAGCCCGCACCACCTCTACCCCTGCACAGCCCCAGACAGCTGGGGGTTTCCAGGCAGCCTGGAGTAGGATTTCGACATCTCAAGCTGGAGGTCACGTGCGCAGAGCAGCCGGTGGCAAACGGGGAACTCCAGGAAGCCAGGCTGTTTCAGAGAAGCACTTGGAGCCACGGAGCATTTAGCAGGAGCCGAGTGAGGTCGGAGGGCAGGTGGCAGCCATAGGCCTGACTTGCCAGAGAGGGAGGCCCAGTCTCAGCAGGTCACTCCTTCCAGGAGCGGAGGAACAGTGCAACAGCCCAGTGGTGGCCAGGTGATTGCCCGCTGAGCCCTGGGCACCCGAACTCTCTCTGCAGATGAGAACACCGAGGCTCAGGAGTTACCCAGCTCAGCAGAGAAAGAATTGGGGTTGCACCCAACCCCTCTGCCTCTCTTGGAAGGAAGCCTTGGCTTCCTTGGGCCCTCCTTCCGCTCCACCCACGGTACCCACCCACCTAACATCTACCAAGCACGTCTCCACCCCGGACTCTCAGTATCATCTCATCAGCTTGCAGATAACCCTGTAAGACAGGCAGGGTAATCATGCCCATTTCATAGATGAGAAAAACCGAGACTGTCAGAGACCATGTGACTTGTTTAAGGCCAAGGCTCAAGTGCAGGCTGTCTGACTCACCTCCCAGTGTGCTTCAGAAGAGACCACTAGTAACAGCACCGTGGCCATGACACTCCTGCATGACAGCAATGCAGCATTTCCAAAGTGTTCTCACTGCCACCCTAGCACCCGGCCATGAACAGCCCTTTCCTACCCACAACCACGGCATAACAAGGAAGTTGTCTATTCCCATTTTAGAGATGAGAAAATGGGATCAGAGAGTTGGAATAACTTGCCTAAAGTCACACAGCTAAGAAGTGGCAGATCCAGGACTCAAACCTAAGTCCTCCAGTTCTCCGCATACTCAACCTACCCATCCACATTGCTGGCCACTGGATGGGATGGAGATGTGGGCAGTGGCAATGGTGTGGCCACCACCGATGCTCTGGGCCCTAAGGCCCTGCACCGCTTTTCTCTAATGACTACTCAGCCTCCAAGGTCATCTAAAAGCAGCTTATTGCAAGGCCTACTGGGGGCTGGGCAGCCGGAGAGTGGATGAGTTCATGTAGGTGGGACAGGACACCCCTGGCCTCTCTGCAGTTCTGCCATTGCCTATACACAGCTGCACCTTGCAAACCTAGTGTGATTGGGAAAGGAGGGATCAGACACTGGGAAGCCCGAAGATTCTAGAATGTCACTTCTCCCTTGCTTTTCTCTCCAGTGCCATCAGGGCAAGCCCATGGCAGCAGTTTTGGGTGCAAAGCGTGGGGAAGAAGGTAAAAACGACCATGTACAGAGAGGCTAGCTCTGGGGCATGTGTCCTTTATATTTATTCTACAAACATTTAATAAACACCCACCACTGCACAGGCCCTGGCTAGGAGCTCTCACACTTCCTCCTTCACTCATCCTGACAACCAACATGCGGGAGGCCCTCACTCTCTGCCCACCACCATGGCAGACAGGCAAGCAAAACAGGGACAGGAGCACTGCATAAGGAGATTGCAGTCGTGGGTCCTAGCCCTGACTCTGCCATTCATCCACAGATGTGTGACCCAGGCAACCCCTGCCCTCAGTGAGCAGAAGCATGGCTGGGGAGGACAGCCAGGCCTATATAAGGCAGGGAGGAACAGGGACAGCTGGCAGGGGGCGGGGCTCAGCCTCCTGTGCCTGGCTAGAGGCTGCTGCTTTTCTGCGCTCTCATCAGACTCACCCAAAGAGGGCAGGGCAGGAAGAGAGGAGCGATTTCCTGGACTCCCACCATGTGCCAGCCATGGCCAAGCATTTTCACACGTGGTATCTTATCTAATTTCTATGATAACCAAATGAGGCAAAAACAGGCTCAAAGAAGAGAAATGACTTGCCCCAGATCACACAGCTAGAGCAGGGAGGAAATGTGGTAGCAACACAGATCTGTTTGCTTTCAAACGAGGAGGGGCGAGCTGCCCCTTCCCTTTTCTTCCCCTGGGTCCCCTAGCACTTTCCCCTCTTTGTCTTACTCCTCCGGTCAGCTAGAACGTGTGAGACAGCACTGGGGGAGCAACAGAACCAAGAGGCAGAAGGAGAGGAACCCACCTGCTCCCCGCCCTTGCATCCTCCCAGCAGGGCTTGGGTCCCAAACTGTCTTTCCATGGTGGGAGGTGCTCTCCCGCAGAGTCCTGACCCATCCCCACTCTCCCACCCACCCTGTCTCAGTGACTAATGGGCCCTGCCGCTGACTAAGCTGCCCTCACAGAGTGCACAGTGGAAACAAACCCAGGCTCCTTCCTCTTTAATCCTCACCCCCATCCTTGGCCTGGGGTCTCTGGCCAGGCCCTGTGTTACACAGAGAGGCAACCCGTGATATAGGTGAGTCACGCTGAGGCTGCAGCCACCTGGATCTGCTGCCCTGTCCATCTGATTTCCCATGGGGCGTCGGGATGAGAGGGGTCTGTGGAAACATGGATTTCCATTTCAGGCTCAACCACTGATTCTGTGACTCGTGTCCACTGCTTCACCTATCTGAGCAGCCCAAACATTCTCATCTGTTAAACACAGGGCTGTTTTGAAAACTAGAAGTCATCCTATCTGTAGAATGCCAGACACATAGTAGGTACTCAGCAAATCTGAGCTTGTCCCTTCAACTGTCTAAGATGGACTGAGGGCTGAAGGCCAGGGCATTTGTTTACATTGGTTTTCCAATGAAATGAAATGCATCCCTATTCTTGACTTGATTTGTGGCAAGATAATGCTTTTTAGAATTGATTTTGACTTGCAGTTTAGCCCTGAATTCTATACCATTGTGAATTGGACCCTGAATATATCTAGCCTCTGCAGCCAGAAGTTCCATGTGGGGCTGGTACCAAATCTTATCCACCCATCCATCCGTCCATCCATCCCCCCACCCACCCTCCCACCCATCCATCTGTCCATCCATCTGCCCATCTTTTCTTCCATTCTTCCATCTGACTGTCCAACCATCTATCCATCCATCCGTCCATTACTCCATCCATCCATCCATTCATTCATCCACTCATCCACTCAGTGATTGAATCCCCAGCATATGCCAGCCACAGCAAGGGCACCAAACAAAAAAGAGCTTGAACAGCTTCTGCATACTCCACTGCTGTTGACTCAGACGCACACCACAGGCAGCTAATCATTACTTTCCATTGGTCGGACGAGGAGAGGAAGAGCAGCACTGCCTCCCTCCCAGCATCTGGCTTGCTCGACATTGCCTTTCTCTGTTCCACATGCGAGGAGCCTGGTGACTGTCTTTCCTGTGAATAATTACTCCTTGGTTAACAGGGTATTCCCCATACGAGCAGAGGTTTTCACTAAGGTACAGATCCCTATGTGCACATGTTGATACTGCCTGCCTCGTAGTCTTAATGGGGATTTGGGGCCCGTGTGGGGCTTGCAGTTGATTGTCCTCTCTCTATGCTGCCCTCCAGGTCAGCACAAGGCTTTACACACAGGACACACTTCCCCCTTTAGCTTGTCTCCCTCTGTCGCATCATCTTGATCCATTTTCACCATCGCTCCCCTCACTGTCTAGAATTTGCAGTTTGTGTTTGTTTGAGAGGCTCTGTAACAGGGGAGTGAGGAGTGCCGTCTCTAAATCCAGGCCCCTAGGTTTCATAGCCATCACTCTAACTGTGTGACCTGGAAGAGCTGTTGAACATCTCTGTGTCTGTTTCATGTCTGTAAAATGGGGATCAGTAACAGAACCAATTTCATGAGGGTGTTGCAAGGATTAAATGAGATCATGTTGTTTTTCTAAAGGTGGGCAGTACCACATCATGAGGAGGTATTGTTACCTGTAAGCGGACATTAGGTGACGTTCCAAAGGCCACGGTGGGGTATGGGGAGAGTGCCACTGACAGCACGAGGCAGGAACCAGAAGTGCTAAATCTAGCACACAGCCTGCACAACAAAGAATGTTCCCCTCAAAATACCAACTGCACCCCCATGGAGAATTTCTGTGAAAAGGGCCTTAGCAGACAAGGTAGACACCCACCAACTATGAGCTGGCCATCATGTAAGCTTTGTAAGTAAAGGAAAGGACCTCGTTTGTCTCTTTCAGTGCTACCAAATCCCCAGCACTTAACCTGACATCTGGCAGACACTAGGTGAATGAATGAATTAATGAGTGAATGAATGAATGAATGTTATATGTTCAGTTAATGACTGGTGAGTAGCTGTTTCGTGAAACATGTCAATTCTAATCGCTACTGGTGTTTGCCATGCAGCTCCAAACCACAGGATAAGGAGATGGTGGGGGAACAGCTGCCTCTTTCTGAGACCACTGGAGATAACGCTCAGGGGCTCATCATTTGTCCTTCACTGGTGAATACTGTCTGACTCATAAAAGCTTCTCTCTTCTCCCTGACTAGAATGTAGGGGTAGGATCTGCCTCTATTCCCTCTCTGATCGTGGGTACAGGGGACCTGGTCCTTAGCAGGCTCAGCAGATTTGTGAGTGGCTGCATTTTTCTCCTCCTCCCTGAATGCCTGCAATCACGCACCTTGTGTACATGTGAACAAACCTGGTCAAACAGAGTCATTGGGAAATGGAAGGGAAACTGGGGAGGGAGGGACTCCCTGGATATTCTGAGAAGAGGATTCACCAGAAAACTCAATTTCTATCCTTGTCAAAAATTCTTCCATCCTTAGTCACCTCACCTCATTGGTAACACATACAATCTTTCCGTATTGACTTGAGCTCAGAGGCCGGCCAGCCTTTTAAAATTTGTGTCACTGAACTTTTGCTTAGTGCCTGCTGCATGCAGAGTAAGAGCTGAATCAAACTAGCTCCTTCGTGCTGGAGGTGCCAGTCTCTGGGGAGATGGCCATGATCAGGGCGTGCTGGCCAGATGGGAGACTTGGGAGATTCTGTCAAATGGGGCTGAGTTGCTGACACTCCTCAGAAGCTATGTGGGGTTAAATGTCTAACGGAAGCTCATGTTCTTGATTTAGCTGGATTTTCTTGTTTGATTTGCTTTTGTTTTTCTGGAAATTCTTCTCAATCAATGTATTGATCAGTAAGATTCCAGCTAAGCCTGGATTTATAGGGTGGGCTCATTCAAGGGGTGAACAAGAAGACAGTTCACCTTCTCATGCAGCTTACATTCCAACACATACAGATCTAACCTGCCAGGTGCTTCCCAAGTGCTGAGCAGCAAACCAAGCCTTGTTTGCGGATAATGAGAGTGGAAGGCAGGGGAATGGGGAAAGGGTGGGAGACGAAGTTCTCTGATCAGGTGCCCTGTGAACGGAGGCCTGAGGAAGTCAAGAACCCAGTGGTGTGGACCTCAGAAGAGCCTGGATGTCAGCCAGTCTCAGGACTGTGGTTCTGGAAGGTGCAAGTTCCAGCCAGAACCTGGGAGTCCCAGTACTACCAAGGGAGGGAGATCGTTCCTTTCCCTTAGTTTTTTCTCTGTGGACTTTGGGCCCAATGACTCAGAGACGGCGACTTTCTTTAAGCCTCTCACAACCTCATACTCAAGGCATTTCTCCTTTCTCTAACCGAAGTCTGCTGTGTCCTTGCTCACCCCACTGAGCAGGTGGAGCACAGGAGGTCCCCACCCCCATAGATCACATGGTGAAAAAGCAGCCCTGAGGGGGGAGGACACTGAAAGATGTCCCTCAGGGAGCTCCAGGGACATCCCCCAAAGCAGTCCCCATAAACCAAAAGGGCTTTAGTCTCATGTTTTATCTTTAAAAGCCATTCATGTATAAAATTCTGCTTCATAATCTATGCATACATCTACCCATGTGGTAAAAGACACAAGTATTCAGTTCTTCATCTGAAAGATGGGCCAGGTCTACACTATGGATCCGCTAGGCCTCTGGCACTCTGTCCAGACCCCACGGACAAGGGCATCCACAGTCGAGAGCACAGGACGGAGGATACCCTTGTACTGGGATTATAATCACCACTTGCCATGGACACATCACGTGTCTTTCCTTGACAGAGGGAGGGTCCCTGATACTCTTTGGCCTCCTTTTCAGGCAGCTGATGTCTCTGAGGACCCCAGTGAAGGGTAGGATGATGTGGATGATAAAAGCCTGAACTGGAGCAGGGTTGTGGGGTGGGAATATGGGAAGAATGTCTGACCAAAGGCTCCCCTAGGCTCCCCTCTTTCTGCTGGAGGGAATATAACACATCCCCTCGGCAAGGAGGCCTGTGAAAGTGGACGTGGCTGTCTCACCGGCCTCCTTGCCGAGGCTTCAGGGCCTGTCAGTGGCTTTTAGGAGATGTGGTCCCTATCCTGATACTCGGCATCAATATTCCTCAATCAGTATCTGTTGAACGGATAAATGAAGAAATGGCCAACGAATGAATGGCTAAGTCACAAAGCACCGGCGGCTGGCCCCCAGCCGAGATGGTTCCGGGGCGCTTCTGGCCCTAATCATGCTTTTGCAGTGGCTCCACCGTCCTTCTGACCCACGCTGAAGCAATCATTTGATGCACTGCCTGCTGACCCCATGGTTTCCCTCTGTGGCTAATGCAGTAAAAAGAGTCATAGATTACACACCACTAATTGTATTTAAAGGGAAAAAAAATCTTCCATAAAAACAATGGTAATCATGGTACCCAATGCCTGGGCCTCTACTAATCACTTCACATTTATTGTCTGTTTACTTCTCATGCCAACTTTCTATCAACCCCCTTTGCTTCAGATTAGAAACCGAGGGCTTTGCAAGGTGAATGTTTGCTGGGGAAATGGGACTGGCTGTGAAGTCCTCTCTCTTTTCTACGCTTGACTGCAGGAAGAAAGGGCAATGGGTACTTGATCCCCTTCCCATTTCAACTTCCTGGTCACATTCCTTCCAATAAGAAGAGTCTAAGGCACTTAGTGTTATTTATTTACTCCCATGAGCATGGGCCACAAGAGCTTCTGTCCAGAGAAGCTACGCATGGGGATGGCAGGTCTGGATTGGGCTTTAGTGGCTCCTGACTCAGGGCACTTGTCCCTAGGCTGCTGTGACCTATGAGTGGTCTGGTGTGGGGAGACACATGCCCTGGGGTGACGGCACTGAGCTAAGCCATTCTGCCCAGGTCTGCAGCCCCCATCTCTTGTCATTTCCTTGCACCCCAGCCTGACCTTCTGGCCTCACTTTTGCATGCACAGAGGGCTGGAAGTGCTTGGGAGTTAATGGCCCCCACTATCCCAGCCCTGGGCCAGCTCTCAGCTAACAGCTGCTGGGTACAGGGTATAGATGCCCTGGTTCCCTTGTAGATGCACAGAGTAAGGACTGAGTAAGTCAGGAGGGCCAGCTTGTGTCCTGGTATAACACCATCACCCCCAGCTCAAGGAGGCACGGGTCAGGGAGCTTGCTAAGTCCAAAATGCGAAATCACTCCTTGGTCCTACAAAGTGGGCGCTATGATTCCCATTTTGCAGATGAGGAAACTGAGGATTCCCACCTGTGAGAGGCAGCAGCAGGATGGGAATTCAGGTCTGTCAGATTTAAAGGCCAAACACCTGCTGTAGGAGAGAGGCAGGGGAGAGGGTAAGAAGCTAAGCACCAATATGTAGACCTCAGGGCTAGGAAGAAGGGGAAGGGACACTGGGCTAGCACAGGCATTTTATCCTGAGAACATGTTGGGGCTGGTAAAGACCTAGAGAGGGGTGCTGCAGGGCACCCCCAGCTCCTGACTGACCCTGCCAACTCTCACCGTGCATCCATGGCAGCGCCAGTCACCCAGGACCTAGTCTGGCAGCTGCCCACCTCCAAGGCTACTGGCAACTCCCACCTGCATTTCTGGCAGGGGGATGAGGAAAGGGGAAGGAATCAAATTTTTTCTGATGATAAAAATAGTACATACTACATGTACCCCAAAACCTAAAATGCAATAAAAAAAATAGTACATACTGTGAAAATTTCAGAAAGTATAAAAAGAAAATTAGAATGACTTACAATCCTGTCCTAGAGAGCGCCACCATTCACACTTGAGCGTCCTTTCTGGTAGACCTTTCTCTAGACACATAGGCAGTTTGATTTTATTTTTCACATCTATCAGCTATATCACTTTTTTCTTTTATTGATATATTATCAGTATCTTTCAAGTCATTGAATGTACACCTATGTCACCATCTTTAATAGCTGCATAGTATTGCGCTGTGTAGATGGCTCCTATTTTATGTAAACCAACTTTACTGAGAGACTATTGCTGGTTTTACAGTAAACAATGCTGCAATGAGCATCTTTAAAATAGTGTCTTTCCGGGTTCAACTAGAATATGGATCAAAAGGCTTAAAAAGATGCCATTCCCTTTGACCCAGTGATTCCAATGGGAAGCATTCGCTGGTCTTGAGGCAGTAATCAGATGGAAGAAGGCCACCAGCACAGATGATCCAGAGAATCCAAAGAACAGGGACCAGGCAGCAATGAAGGATCCTCCATTCTTGAGTTAAGGCCAGGGCAGGCACACGGTTCATATAGAAACGTTATTTGTCTTTCAGTCCCAAGTGCCTGGCAAGGATGAGGCACCCCATAAAGGAAAGGTGAGACTGGCCACAAATGGAAGGTGTGAACCCCATCCGAAGTCACAGCCAGGACTTTCCACAAGCTGGATCGGGGCTACAACCCTGGAATACTGGCTTTAGCTTCCTCTGGGTGAGGAACTTGTCCCTCTCTTGTTCATCCTCACCATTCTCCCTCAGCTTCAGGGAGAGTAAATGAAGAAGCCAGGGGCTAGGCAGGTGACCAGAAACCCTAGTTTTATGGAAAAATGACATATTAAAGCCACATTATCTTTGTTTTGTTCATGACCATGGAGAAATCATTGCCCCATCTCTGCCCCACCTTCTTCAACTATTGAATGGGAAACTGTGGTCCACTCACCTGCACAAAGCAATCAGAGGGTAGCAGTGTGAAC
This sequence comes from Cebus imitator, assembly GCF_001604975.1. Classification (NCBI taxonomy): domain Eukaryota; kingdom Metazoa; phylum Chordata; class Mammalia; order Primates; family Cebidae; genus Cebus; species Cebus imitator. Next base: position 4,068,234 of record NW_016107451.1, on the reverse strand, counting down.
ACAGACTTTGGAATAACATCATCATCATTGTCATCGCCATCACAGCAACAATAAGGGCAGTTAACATTTACTCAGCACTTGTGACCTGACAGGTACTGTTCTAAGTGCTAGGGCTATGCTAATCTTCATGCTAGTTCTGTGGTGTTGACACCATCACAGTCACCATTGTATGATGGAGACAGGAGGCTCAGAGAGGTCACCCAGCTGACTTGCCGAATTGTTGGGGTCTGAGCTTAGCAGCCTTCTTCTAAGCCACAGATACAGGGTCCTTTGGGCTGCCTATTTGGCCTCTTTGGGGCTTGAGTTTCCTTGTCTGGAAAATGGGGATACCACTTTCCATCTCACGGCTTCAAGGAATCTCAAGGGAGCAGTGCACACAGGAGGACCACCTCTCACTGGGCTCAGAGTGTGGTGTGCTTTCCGCAAGCATCTGAGACAGGTGTCGTAAGTGAGGGCTGCTTGCTGCCCATACAAGGATGATCTGCCCTCAGTCAATACACACTCATCGCTCTCTTGTCCACCTTGGTTAGAGACAGAACAAGGAGTGTCTATATTCAATCATGACAGGGACTCCTTCCAACCCTCCAATAGGCTGCAGACAGTGAATGTCACCCACTGGAAGACATAAAGGTGTAAAAAGATATGATGGGTATAAAAAGAGGTTTGTTTGAAATTTGTGACCTCACACTTGGCACTCCTTGTAGGGATGGGTCACCCTCTGGCATCCATGATCATTTACCATAAGCCCCTCTCACTTCCCCGGGTGGGTTTCAGCAAAGGCAAAAAATGCATATGATTCTTGACCTGAGGGTTTCTTCCAGGCTTCAAAGGCTCTGGATTCTCTGAAACCTTAGAAAAATTGTGAGTGTGCATGTGTGTGTGTATGTGTGTGAGATGGAGAGAGAGAATGAGAATAATTCTAGAGAGAGGGCCTATAGCTGTCAAGCTGTTAACATAGTTTCACTGGGGTTCCTTCATTCCTAAGAAAATTTAGAAATGCTATGACAGAGAGTTTTCCCTGTGAAATGTCATTGCATAGATCAGTCGTGTGCTCTCTAGCGTGAAATTCCCCCACCCCCCCACCCCATGGAACAGAGCTCACCTGGGGCTCACAGAGCCCTGACTAACTTGGTCTTCATTAGCTATGTCATCTAGGATAAGACATCTTGCCTTTCTAGCCCCTGTTCTTCCCATCTGCAAAACGAAGAAGCTGGACTTGTGAGTGGCTTCAGCGTGTTTTCTACAGAGCTCCGAGGGCACAGCGGAGAGTGGTAGCCTTGGGAATGGAATGTATGTGGGAGTCACCTCTGTCCAACCACAGCAGCTCTAACTCTCACAGAACCTGCATGAAATGTTACATGAGTAATGGCTCTGTAGCCTAAAGCCAAAACGGAAACCAAACCCTGGTCTAGTTGATCACTTGGCTCCTTTCTGGCTTGTGAGGTCTGAGCCCCAAGCAGCACGAAGCTGCTCTGGTTCTGTAATCCTTACAGGTGGTGGAGACTCCTGGTTAAGAGCCAGAACCTGGGTGGAATCCCGGCTCTGCCACTCATAAGTGCCATGATCTCAAGCACGTTGCCTAAACTCTCGAGCTTGCTTCCTCTTCTACAAACTGCACACACCTACCCCATAGGGTCTCTGTGATGATTAAACAAATTAATAAACCTACAATACCTCGCCAGATCCACAGCAAGCACTTATAAGTGTTAGCAGCTATTTTCTGTCCCAACTTTTAATACGAGCCCACAAACGTGGAAGGTCATCAACAAATGGCAGTTGAATAAACGAGGGAGTGAAAGAATGAATGACTGGAGTCCAAAATTCCATTAATGGGTTCTCTAAGTGAGCCCACTCAAAGTATTAGTCCAAGGCTCCTTAAGCTCCAGGGTGTGCGTGGATCATCTGGGAACCTTGCTTAAAAGCAGAATCGGATTCAGCAGGTCTGGGCTGGGGCTAGGCCTTGGCGTTTCCGCATTCCCAGGTGAGGCCGTCGCTGCTGAGCTGAGTAGCTGGGCCTTGGTCCATCGCCACTCATACTCGGTAGCTTGTGGGCTTCCCACCTACAGTTACCAAACCACTCAAGACCCTTGGAAACCTCTGTAGATTGGGCACTCTTTATCACCTACTAAGCTACCAAGCCCAGTGCACTCTTTTTTTTGAAATGGAGTCTCGCTCTGTTTCCCAGGCTGGAGTGCAGTGGCACAATCTCAGCTCACTGCAACCTCTGCCTCTGGGGTTCAAGTGATTCTCCTGCCTCAGTCTCCCAAGTAGCTAAGATTACCGGAGTGTACCACCACGCCAGGCTAATTTTGTAGTTTTAGTAGAGATAGGGTTTCACCATGTTGGTCAGGCTGGTCTCAAACTCCTGACCTCAAGTGATCCACCTGCCTCAGCCTCCCAAAGTGCTGGGATTACAGGTGTGAGCCACTGCGCCGCACTTGGCCCCCAGTGCACTCCTGTACTAGGTTCTTAAGAACGGACAAGGGCATCCATGTGAAACCCCAAGTTCATGTCTAGGCTGTACCACCCGATGACCGGGCAAGTCCCTGGCTTCTCTGGGGCTCTGCGTCTTCATTTGTAAAGTGAGATCAGCAACACCCTCTCTGCCCAGCCGGTAGAACTACTCTGAGGATAAAAAGTGACAACAGATGGGACCGTGCAGGGGCCAGGGGTCATGATTAACTGGCAGGCTTCATTTCCAACTTCTCGTCTTCACCCTTTAAATTCGTCCCCTGAGGGAAACTGACAAGCATTTTTTTTGCATAATGGCATGGAAGGGAAGAGGAGAGGAAGTCAGCCTGCTAAATTTAGCAGGTGCTTACGCCCCCTCACCCAGGGCTCAGCCCACGCATTTCACCATGAGTAGGTGCCTTGCTATATTTAACTTCTGCCTGCACCTTCCCCTTGAGCTTTGACACTGAAAGCCCCAGGAGGATGTGGTGAGGAGGGAAGGGAAGTTCACAAATGAGCAGGGTTGACATCACATGAGGCCCCACCTGCACCTTCAGGTGTGCATTCTTCAACCTCTCCCCTGTCCTTCTCTTGGAGCTTGAGACTCACCCAGCCAAAGTGCAACCAGAGACGCTACTACCCTTTGGGACAACAGCACTGAGTGGTGGCCAAGGGACCATGAGAAGCCCAGCAGAAGTCATGGCGAGGCAGGAGAGTGTCTAATGCTTCCCGCAGGCATGGCACTAGGCCCATTTGCACAAGTGACCAAATTCAATCCACACAAAAGCATCACATAGACGGTATCATACTTGGGCTACCAGTGGGCAAGTGGAGGCCCAAAGTGAAAGCTTTGGCCAAAGCCTGTGATGGTGGAGGGTCCGGGCCAGTTCTCCAATGTGATCCTGTTCATATCGTTCGTCTCCAATGTGATCCTGTTCATACTGTTCGTCTTCTCACTCCACTTCCTTTATAGACGGCTGCTGGGGAGGTGATGGGTTCAAGTCTTACCTATGTCATCACTCAGGGCTGTGACTTTGAGTTAGTCCCTCTCCTTCTCTGGTTCCTCACTGTAAAACAAGTGCATTGGACTGCCTTTCTGATTTCTGAATATCTTCTTGATGACATCAGAATCCAATGGTCAGAGGAAGTGAGAATGAATCCCAGATGACTGACTTTCATTTTTTTTTTTTTTTTTTTTTTTTTTTTTTAGATGGAGTTTC
>NW_016107451.1:4063264-4064465 GCF_001604975.1 Cebus imitator | reverse complement strand
GCAATTCTCCTGCCTCAGCCTCCTGAGTAGCTGGGATTACAGGCACGCGCCACCACGCCCAGCTGATTTTTTGTATTTTTAGTAGAGACGGGGTTTCACCATTTTGACCAGGATGGTCTCGATCTCTTGACCTCGTGATCCACCCGTCTCGGCCTCCCAAAGTGCTGGGATTACAGGCGTGAGCCACCGCGCCCGGCCGACTGACTTTCAAAACCACGGGTGACCTCTGCGTTGTGCCTCCCTGGTCAGCACACACGGAGTCTGTGGCAATCACCCGTGGAGGCTCCGCAATAGCTCCTCACCCTTCTGGGGAGCTGTCATGGAAGGCCTCTGTGCCAAGCAGCTCAGCAGGCTCTGGGTGGACTGAGATGAACCTGGGTCCACCTTCAAATAGGGGAAGAAGGCCGAGAAGACCGCAGCTCTGATGACGATGTGGTCAGTGCGGTGACGGAGATCCCGTGGGTTACAGAGGCTGGTGCCTAAACCAGCCTGGAGGGGATGCAGGAAAGACCCAGTGGGAGGCAGACAAAACACATCCGCTATCAAAGGATGGTTTCTGGACCTGGAGCATCAGCGTCGTCTGGGAACTTCCTAAAAATGCAAATACCTGGGCCTACCTCAGACCTACAGAACCAGCAGTCTGTGTTTTAACAAGCCTAAGCCCTCCAGGTGATTCTGAGGCACTCTCACTTTGAGAACCCTTGGTTTAGGGCAGGCCTTATAAGACAGCAAAACCTTGAACTCTCAGCTCTCTGGCTTCTATTCAAAGCTTGGCTAGGAAAAGTGACAATTCAGGAAAGTGTTCTAAATAATCTAGTGTCCCTTCTCTCTGCTGGGCAATCTGAGTGTTCCCTTTACAAAGTGTTAGGCTCAGGGAAGGATGCACATCTGGACCTGGCTGCTGGCCCGGCTGCTGCTCCACTGGCTACGTCGCTGTGCTTCACTGAGCGTGGGTTTTACTGAGTGTAGCTACAGCCATGGGAAGACTGTCTCTAAGCTGCTATAAAATGATTGTATTCTATCAAGTTACACAAAGCTCCTTCTATAAAAACTCACGTGAGAACAGTGGCAGGTAACTTGGCAAAGACTTTCTAAAAATGACAAGACCCAGTGTTGGTGAGAGCATAGGGGAGAAGACACAGTCATACATTTCTGGTAAGTATGGAAATTTATACTGCCTTTCTGGAGAAATACCTGTCAA
>NW_016107451.1:4038837-4062964 GCF_001604975.1 Cebus imitator | reverse complement strand
ACTGAGGCAGGAGAATCACTTGGACCCAGGAGGCAGAGGTTGCAGTGAGCTGAGATCACATCATTGCACTCCAGCCTAGATGACAAGAGCAAAACTCTGTCTCAAAAATAAATAAATAATGTAAACAACAGAAGTGTTTATTATAAGGGGCTGTTTACTAGGTGGCCATTCATTTTCATTCATTCAGGTATTTATTGAGCAGGCACGTCGTGCCAGGCAGAGTATTAGACACTAGGCACACAGAAGGAGGTGAATGAATGAACAAAATCTCTGTCCTCTGGGAGGGAAGACAACCAGGGAACCAATAAGCAAGTGCAATATCCATGGTGAGTCAGTGGGTGGTGGGGGTATGAGGAGAAGGCAGCAAAGGAGTGCTAGAGGTGAGTGCCGCTGTGGACTACGGAGAAGGGGAGGAAGTGAGTGAGCTATGCAGATAGCTGAGGAAGACATTCCAGGCAGAGAGAACTGTCTTCCAGACAGAAGGAAACAGCAAAAGAGCAAGAGCATGCAGCATCCTGGGTGGGTCTGAGGAACAGCAAGGACACCATAGCGGCTGCCGCTATGTTGGACATTTGTGAAACCCCAAATGTGGAGCTTGATATCACCAGGGTACCAAACTCTTTGACTCAGATCTGGGGGCACTGGCTGCCTGCTTAGATTCAAAGTCAACCAAAGAAATGCAACTTAAAATAAGGATGTGAATAATTTTTCAGTTATCAGATAGGCAGAGATTTTAAAAAATGATAACAGCCGGGGCTGGTGTGGGCGTATGGAAACAAGCACCCCTACACTGCCAGCGGAAGTTCAAGTTAGTACCACCTTTTAGGAGCAGTTTGATAATATGTTATCACAAGCCTTTAAAAAGCACGTGCCAAAGGAACTAGAACACTGAAACAATCTTGAAAAAGAAAAATAAGGTGAGAAGAATCCCTTTACCTGATTTTAAAACATGATATAGCTACAGTGATCAAGGATGTGTGGTATTGATAGAAGGGTAGATACGCAGGTCACTGGAGCAAAATAGCGAACCCAGAAATAGTTCCACATAGCTACAACCAACTGAGTTTGGACAAAGGCACAAAAGCGATTCAATGAAGGAAGGGCAGTTTTTTAAACAAGTGGTGCTGGAAATATTCACTAGCCAGAAGTAAAATAATGGACCTCCATGCAAGCCTTCTACTTTATACGAAATCTAATCCAAAAGAGATAACAGATTTAAACATAAAATGTAAAATCATAAAACATTCAGAGATAACACAGGAGAAGATTTTCAGGACCTAGAGCCCAGTGAAGGGTCCTTAGGTGTGATATCAAAAGAAAAAAAATCCACAAAATTGATGTTTCATCAAAAGTAAAAACTGCTTTGCACAAGACCCTGTTAAGGGAATGAAAAGGCAAGCTTTGGACTAGGAAAAGGTATCTGCAAACACAAATCTGACAAAGACTCATATCTAGAACATAAAAAGAACTCTCAAAACATAGCAGTCAAAAAAAAAAACCCAAAACAATAATCAATATAATTAGAAAATGGGCTAAATACATGAACGAACACTTCCCCGAAGAGGTATACAGATGGAAAATAAGCACATAAAAAAATGTTCAATGTCATTAGCCATTAGGGAAATATAAATTAAAACTACAATAAAATATCACTACACAGCTACTCAAACAACTAAAATTAAAAATACTGACAATACCAAATGCTGGAAAGAAGGCGGAGAAATTGTATCCCTTGTACATTGCAGGTGGGAATCTAAAATGATATAGCTACACTGAAAAATATTAATAGACACATTTGCAAAGTCTAGAAAGTCATTCTGCAATAAAATATTAACGATGGTTGGCTGAGTTCAGTAGATCATGTGCCTGTAATCCCAGCACATTGGAAGGCAGGATCCCAAAGAGGAGGGAGGATCACTTGAGGCCAGGAGTATGGGGCCAGCCTGGGCAACACAGCAAGACCCTATCTCTATAAAATTATTTTTTAAATTAACTGAGTGTGGTGGTTTCACCTGTAGTCCCAGCTACCTGGGAGGCTGAGGCAGGAGGATCACTTGAGCCAAGGAGTTTGAGGCTGTAGTGAGCTATGATCATGCCACTGCACTCTAGCCTGGGCAACAAATTGAGACTATGTCTCAAGAAACAAATAAAACAAACAAAAAACAACAACAAAACCCAAAACAATGGTTAACTCAGAATGGGAGAATAGAAGAATTTTGGTTGATTAATTACAGCCCCTTCAGTCTGTTTATATTTTCTACTTTTTAATAATAATTATATATTGTTTACGGAATACATATTTTTGAAGTACACAATCACAAACAAAGTGCAGAATGTGCTGTGGCGATCGCTGGCCTGATTGGGAAAAGCTGGGGCTGGCGCAGTTGGATGACATTCAACCAAGGCTGCCTATCCCAGATAGGTTTTGGTGGGGTCTGAGGACTGTTCCCAGGGCTCTAGTATGAGGAACACTATGTTTGGAGTGAGAACACTCATAAGAGATCTTGACAACAGTGAGGCTCCCTATGAGCCAGAGAGATGATAGAATGATGAACAGGGTACGCAGAGAATGGGGAGGGAAGGCATCCGCCCTGGTCCAAATCTCCTCTGGAGAGGGGCTGGGGGAGGGCACAGGATGGAAACCTGCAGACACATCTATCCACCAGGGGCTTTCTTATGCACAGCTTTTCACGCTTCAGTGGGTCAGGGTAGTGGTTCCCAAAAGACCTGTCTGAAGAGAGGCTGCATCGCAATTTCCAGGAAGCTTTATAAAATAATAGATTTCCAACCTTGGAACCCAAGTTCTGGAGACCAGTGAATCCAAGTATCCAGGGCTGAGGCCCAGGAATGTCATTTTACAAACTCCCTGGGTGATTGTGATATACTGTGGGGCCTGGGAACCTCCAGGCTGGGGGTATAAATGCAAAACAGTATCATGTTGGGCAAACTGGTAGTAGTTACGCCATTTGTGATGAAGGGATATAGGAACTCACAGTGACTGATATGTAAGAAGAGTTTCTTTGAAGTGCTCGGAAAGATTTAAAGGCATTGCTAGAATCTTAGACACCTCCCTTTTAAGAGAATGGGGAGTACTGGCCCCACTGCTCCCCCCTAGTGTACTGTGACCCTCCTCCTTAGTGTACTGTAACCCTCTTTTTTGCAGAAAGAAGTTCTTGGGGAGTCCCAAGGACTCCCTCACTCCATCTTTTTAAAATTGTGATAAAATCCACATAACATTTGCCATTTCAACAATTTAAAATTCAGTAGCATTAAGTGCTTTCATAATGCTGTGCAACCACCACCACTATCAAGGTCCAGAACTTTTTGATGACTCAAATGGAAATTCCATAATGATTAGCAGTAACTCCCCATTTCCCTCTTTCCAGCTCCAGGCAACCACTAATCTGCTTTTTATTAGGTTGGTGCAAAAGTAATTGTGGTTTTTGCCATTACTTTTAACACTGAAAACCGCAATTACTTTTGCACTAACCTAATATCTCTATAGATTTGCTCATTTTGGGTATTTCATATAAGTGGAATCACATAATATATGGCCTTTTGTATCCAGTTTATTTCACTTAGCATGTTCTCAAGGTTCATCCATGTTGCAGCTGATATCGGAATTTCATCCATTTTTATGGCTGGATAATATTCCATTGTATAGATATATTTTGTTTATCCACACATCTGTTGATGGGGATTTGGGTTATTTCCACCTTTTGGCTAATGTGAATAGTGCTGACATGAGCATTCATGTCTGTTTTTCTTTGAATGCCTATTTTCAAATCTTTGGGGTATACAGCTAGGAGTGGAATTGCTGGGTCATATGATAACTCTATGTTTAACTTATTTAAGAACCTCCAAAAGGGTTTCCACCCACACTGACACCCTAGCCTGTGCCCTGGCACAGGCACCCCAAGGCACCCCAGTCTGTGCCTTGGGAGCCTGTATCAGAGTCTTAGGGGTTAGGAGGTCTGCCTGTAGGTCAGACTGATTCTACGAGCTGTAACACCATGGGTTGGTCATTTCTTCGTACTTTGGTCATTCTTTGTATTTTAGTTTCCACATAGGACCTCACAGGGTGGTCTAAATATTGAATCAGATAATAAGTGAGACTACGGATAAAGGAGCCATATTAGAGTAGTAGGGGGTGAGGGCTCTACCTGGCCCTATTGTTCAGTGATGGTAAAACCCTGGGCAATTTCTTATAGCATCTCTATTCTTCAGTCTCATCTATAAAATGGGGTGAATAAGCCGGGTATAGTGGTGCAAGCCTGTGGTCCTAGCTACTAAGGAGGCTCAGGCAGTAGGATTGCTTGAGCCTAACAGCTGGAGGCTGCAGTGCCCCATGATACACCTGTGAATAGCCACTGCACTCTAGCCAGGGCAACATAGTGAGGCCCTGTCTTTTAAAAAATGGGGTGAATAAGAGTACCTGCCTCATAGGACTCGAGTATTAAAGCAGTCAATTCATGGAAGGCATTCACTGGAATACCACCTTAGCTACTGCTAGAAAATGCTTAGCAATACTGGCAGGGGCCGAGGGGGTTGGTGCTCACATTTTCATCTTGCACCTGGGTTCCTGCCCTCCCCTTCTCACCTTCTCTACTTCTGTCTCTGTGCTTCTCTACTGGGACCCTTCTCTCTCACATGCACAAGTCAATGCACAGCCTGATCCCTTGTTTAATCTTTCTTCTGTGCTCCATGCCCTGCAGAGCATACTTTGCTGAGTTTGAACTGGTGTAGGCTCTGGCTTGTTCATTTTATGGATCTTCTCTAGGGCCTATTATGTAGTAGGTACTCATTAGATCATTGCTGATTGAATAAATCAAAGAACACATTTCTCTTCAACTGGGGTACTGGCTCATGGGTCTGATCACAGTACAGGGAACTGGGGCTTGGGAGACCTCTCCACAGCTAGGCCAGGAACATGCCCAATTGCTCCACAACACCTCTCCCCAGTGCCACAGTCTGGCAAACAGCACAGTGAGAGGTCACTTCAGGATCCAGGAGTGGGCAGAGCAGAGCAGTGACAAGGCCCAGCACCTGGTCTCCCCAGCCTTTCTCAGCTCTCCTAGGGTCAGAAGGTGGTGATGGGTAGGCATGCGCTCTCCTCCCATGACCCTCAAACATATTCTATCTATCTCCCCACTTTACCCGTCCTCTCAAATGTAGGCCATTTGAGCCTACACTCAGCTCCATTCTCTTTGTTGGAAATAAAAGACTCTCTGAAAACTATACATTGCCAGACATGGAGGCACTGAGGCCAGCCACTCTGGTGAGAGAAACTGTAGGGCGGAGAGATTACAGGGACATTTGGAAGTAACATTGCTGGTGAAGGGGTCCTAACCAAGCACAGTCCTTGAGCTAGGTGTATGTGTATGCATGTGCATATGTGTATGCACCTGTGTGAGTGCCCAGGTGTGTATGCATATGTGTGTGTGCACATGTGAGTATATGTGTATGTATGCATGTGTATACACCTATGTGAGTGTTGTGTATGGTTGTGTATGTGTATGCACATGTGTGTATGCACCTGTCTGAGTACATGAGTGTATGAGTGCATGAGTGTGTATGTGCGTGAGTGTATGGGTGCATGAGCGTGTATGTATGCATGTGTGAGTGCATAGGTATAAGCGTATATGCATGTGTCATATGTGTCCATGTGTGTATATACACCTGAGTGTGTGTGAGTGTGTATGTGTATGCATGTGTATGTGCATGTATGCTTGCATATGCATGCACCTGTGTGAGTGTATGAGTTCACAGGTGTGTATGCATAAGTATATGTGCCTGTATATACATGTGTGCATGTATTTGTGCATGTATGTGTTCACATGCCTATGTGAATGCATGGGTGTGTACATGTAAACACATATATGTGCATGTATGCAAGTGTGCTTATGCAGCTGTGTGAGTGATGAGTGGATACAATAATGGCAGGAGGCAGACAAATCTCTAGGCAGACAGGACAGGTCCCTGGTGAAAAACTGACTTTCAAACCAAAGACAGTTTAAAGCCTGAAAGCCAAGCTAAAAAGTCCATGGACTGGATTGAGAACCTCTCTTCCTATTTGGCATGCTTTCCTCTGATTGATCCCCACTCTTCACCTATTGTACATAAATCAACCCTTCCCTAATTGGTTTTTTACACTGCTGTGCCCACTTTTGAATGGTGCCTTTGTTTTAGCCTTTTTTGCATACTCACAAACCCATCAGCATGCACTACTCCATTCTGAGCCCATAAAAGCCCTGGATCCAGCCACACTGAGGGAGAGAGACACACCCAACTTCAGATGGGGGGACCAACCTAACATCCCCTTTCTGCTGAGAGCTATTTTGTCACTTAATAAAACTCTTCTCTACCCTTCTCACCCTTTGACTGTCAGTGCAATCTCATTCTTCTTGGACGTGGAACAAGAACTTGAGACCCACTAAACGTGGGTATGATGAAGGCTATAACACCGTAACCCTCCCATTCTCCACCAGCGGAGGGTAGCTGCCCCATGTGGCAGGAAGCAGTGTCAGGGCCAGGCCAGCCCTGGATTTACAGGCTGGAGCAGAGCAGTGGGACTAAAAGAGCTGTTAACAACCTTTAACACCCCCTCTAGGGCTTCGGGGTTGTGAGCATCCCTGTCCAGGTGCCACTGCATTCCCCTCATCTGGATGCCAGAGTCCACCATGGCAGTTGCTTGTGACATGCCTGGTCCGGCCACAAGCCCTGCACAAAGCCTGCTCCTGTTTCGCACTTGGAGCAGCTGGCTGGATCTACGCTTGCTTGCTCATACAATTCCCCCTGCTATGGACTGAGTGCACTGTCCTTGAGGCCATGGGATCTGCACTGGAGTGTAAGCCAGGCACAGCTTGGCAGTCCGAGTGAGCAGGGGCATCACCAGCCATGAAAGTCTCTGGCTCGTAAAGCAGTACTAAAAATACCCTGCATTAGATAGGCATGTATGTGTATGCATGTGCTTGCATGTTAGGGGGCTGAGTTAGGGTCATTAGTGGAAGTGGCCACTCCTTCATGGATGCCCACCAGCTTAATTTCACATGTGCAGCTAGGTTTGAGCAGCTGGGCCTGCAGGCCTGCCAAGGTGACCGGGGGATGCCTGAGAATGTGAACAATAATATACAAGCCAGATGCCAAGTGAGAGGAGAGTTCACACATCAGAGTGTCACGGTCACCTTGGGCAAGTCTCTTCTCTGGGGCTTTAGTTTCCTGCCCATCAAATAACAAAGGAGGCAGAGACCCTCTCTTTCACATTGCATTAACATCTCTGCTAAGAGCTGCCCCAACAAGCTCAAAGGGACAGGCTGCTGACAGTCCACCCCGTCTCCTGAGGCTCTATTCACTGCAGACATGGCCTGGCAACTGAAGAGAGCCTGGAGTACTGGGGCAAGCACTATACCCAGCTGCTATCCTCCTCCTGTATAAGGGTCCCTGAACCTTTCCCCAGTGGCCACCTTCCATCTGGCTGCAGCAGAAGCCATCCAGGGAGTGCTTGTCCTCTCCCAGACCTGCCTGGCTCTGATGCTTGCTTCCATTCGAAGCTGGATGCCCCACCCCTTGGAACAGCCCTGACTTCATGTGCCCTCAGCCTAAGCACCATTTATTCACTAGACCGGTAGTCTCTGAAGTACAGTATATCCCATTTTTTGAGCATAGGAAGAAAATACCAGGACTTCTATTTCTACTTATTTTTGTCACATCCTTCTGCAAATTCCTAACACGTGTGTGTGTGTGTGTGTGTGTGTGTGTGTGTGTGTGTGATTTATGTACAAAATATGTAGTAATGTTGGAGTATGTTCTCAAAAATACTTTTACTGGAAGAGTATGCAATTAATAAAGTTTGGAGATTGTGTTAGCAGAGGTAAAATACATAGAATGACGATAACTACAATTTGGTATTTGGTGACAAATGTCACAATAGAGGTGAAGATTAAATGCTGCGTAAGTTCAAGAAAAGATGTAATTGCTACCAACTAAAGTGCAGGAGAAGAATCAGGGAAGGCTTCATAGAAGGATCACGTTTGGGGCTGAATCTTAAAAGACAGATGTGGCCATGTGGCCGTGAGAAGGAAGACATCGTAGAAGCAAAGGCACAGGGACTGGAGAGCAGAGAGGCACAGGACAGACACTGGGGCCCAGAGTCCTGGTGCCCCAGTCATATACGGGAAAGGCAGTTGGAGATGAGATGGGAAGGCTGGGTTGGGGACAAACGATAGAGAAGCAACTCTGATACCTGAGGGATGTGTGCGGAATGTGCACACAACTGAAACACAGGCAGTCAATGGAGATTTCTTAGGAGGGAAGAGACATGGGGTTTGGAGACTTTTCATGTAGGAGGGGAGTATAAGATTGGAAAATGGAAGGTGACCATCATAGCCCAGGTAGGAGGGCCTGAAATAAATCAGAAGAGAAAGGGAAAGAAGGAAGCAGTTGTAAGAAACCCCATAGGAGCAGATTCAACTGCATGCCTTCACTGATGGGACAAGGTGCGGGCAGGGGTTGTGAGGACAGGAGGAGTGAGAGGTGAGTCAGCCTTCAGTGCTGAGTGACCAGAGGGACAGCTGCAGAAGGAAAGCTGCAGAGGGAAAGCTCAAGTTGTGAGGTCTGTCTCCATTGTCTAGAAGTGACAAGTAACAGATAAGGGAGTCTGGGTTGTTGGTTGATTTTATAAAAAAGATGAATTCGCCAAGGGCTAAACCTGTCTGCACTTCTGATGGAACAGGTCTTTATCTTCATTTGACAAATATTTTTGCATCCCTCCTACAGGGAAGGCATGATGCCAGGCACTGGGAATGTAGAGAGGAACCAGAAATGCTGTCCCTGTCCTCAGGGGCCCTCAGTAGAGTAGGGAAACCACCACACAAAGAAGTTTTTGACAATCTGTCAGCTGAGTGCTCCAACAGGAGGCCAGAGGAGGGTTCCTGGCGGTGACGCTCTCCCTGGCTCTGCAGCCAGAGCCACCTCCTGAGAGGAATCCGAACCTTTCTTCACAACACAGGGCCATCAGCACAGGTGTGGGTGGCATGGGATGGATGCCAGGCACCCATGACCTTGCATTTTTAGAGAAAACTATGATGTCAGCTGTGTCACCCTTTATCAAGCAAACCAACCTCAGAGTACAGAGCACCATAAATCTGGATCTTGCAACCTCCTTTATTCCTGCCTCTCGAGCTTCTTTGACCTCCTTTGGTTTATTTCTGGATTTAGGGGGCTCCCAGAAATTCTGTGGGGAGGAGGGTTCTAGATTTCTGAGTGCAGTTTGGCTTATTTTAATTAATTAACGTTTTCCCTCCCAGCCCCACCAGCCTTGTTCCTTTTTCAGACTTCCTCATCTCCCCAGCTATTTATAAATCTCTGTTCCCTCAGTCTACGACTTTGTTCCTTTCTCACTGTTGAATGATCCTGCTGTACGGTCTCCCCAGAGAGGGAGGTCCCCATTATGTACCCAGGCTCATCTGATGTTGTTTAACCCCAATGTGTCCTGAATCTTGGCAGAGTAGACACAGCACAAGCTCTCAAGTCAACCAGTTGTCAACATCTATTGATTGAGGGTCTTTAGGCAGGTCTCTGAGGATCAGTATTTTAAAGAATAAGATGGTTCACCAAACTGTTCCCTCTGTTTGCAAGTTAACCTTTAGTGTTGACTCATTTTGTCTTTGAGCCTTAAATACTATATTGGTAAATTTAAGGAAAAAAGAAAACTGAAATTAGACTACAAGCCTTAGACCTTCTAAGCAAGGTCTACCCTAGAAACAATCATACCACCTCCCCAATCCCCTGGTACAACACTTGGCATACAGTGGGTGCTCAATAATGTCACCCCCTCCATATTTCCTATCCCATTGCCTTTTCCCCCACCTGTTTGACGGTTTTCATGGGGTCCATATGTCACAGAATGTAACTGCACTCAGGCAGTAGGGACTTCGTGTTGTGGCCTCTCTGTGGGGAGCACCCTGTCTGGGCCGTGCCTGCTCCTTTGTTCTCACCAGTTGTCTCTCTGAGCCTGCCCTGGCCCACTCTGGCTGGCACACCTCCTGCACTGAGGACTGTTTGCTCCTGCCCTTGCCCCTAGCTGGGCTTGGCCATTGCTGCAGAAGGCCATCCTCTGCCTCACCTCCTCTAATAAATCCCTGGCAGGTTCAGGTGGGCCCTGGGGCTGAGCCATGGTATTGACTCTCTGGCTGCAGCCCCACCAGAAAAATACTCACTGAAGACCAGCACCTGGTGGCTCTGGGGTTAGTGCAGTAGCTTTCAACTGGGGGTGTCTTGTTTCCCCTGATTCCCAGGGGATATCTGGCAAATCTGGAAACATTTTTGGTTTTCGTAACTCAAGGTTGCTACTGGAATCTAGTGGGTAAAGGCCAGGGATGTTGTTAAATCTCGTATAAGGCACAGGACAGCCACCCTACATCAAAGAATTATTCAGCCAAAAATCTCAATCGTGCTGAGATTTAAAGCCTTGGGCAGTGTCATTAAACAAAACAATACCTGCCATTAATTGAGCACTTGCTGTGTGTCAGAGGCTGTGCCAAGCACTTTACATGCACTTTCTTGTTTAACCCTCACCACCATCGTAGGAGACAGGCAGTGCCATTTTCCCGTTGTACGAATGAGGAAGTCGAGTGAAGGTGAACTCACCTGCACATCAATGCACAGCTAGTCAGTGGTGTAGGCAGGATCTGCTCTTACATGTCGCTGGGCACACCCGGACAGCACCTGCATCACCAATTCCCTCCCTGTTGTGTTGGCTCAGTCGAGGGGGCAGTGTATCTACTCTGGTTTTCCTGCTGAGCACTCCATTCTCTGCTCGGCTTAATAGACTCCAGCATACCTCCAAATACTCTCAGCCTTGTGGAGGCCATGTCAAGAATGAACAGTCTCTTGAAAGTGTCACAGAGTTCCCCATCTGTCTGGCCTCCTTCCTGCTGCCAAGTGGTGGCCCAACCAACCCCACAGGAGGAAAGGCAAATTGTTCTACCCAATGGACACCCTACACCAACCCGCACTAGACTATAGTTTTGGCAGCTGGCTGAGATCCCAGCCACTGTCCCACTCAGCCCCAGATCCCACTTCCTCTGCCCCATCTGGGTTCTCTGTGGTCCACAATAGTTCTTACTCAGGTCCTGAACCTCTGGCCTTTCTGTCTGACACCACATCTCATCAAGTGCATCACCTGGGCATCCTTAAGCAGCCTGATTCCATCTCCTATTTGCACTCCTCCCTCTGAGCCCCAAATTTTCTTCCAGATTTTATACTCAGTTCCACTCAAATTCTACCAAGCCTTCACTAGGAGGGAAGCACCACACTGGGGATTAAAGAGGACACAGAATCAAAGCAGACACAGCTCCCCCAATGCCCAGGGCTTTGGTTTCCTGGTGGGAGTGAATTTTCCACAATGGGATCACAGTAAGGTAGGCTTCCCTCCTTTAGGGACATGCACAGAGACAGAGGTGTGGATGGCCTGTGTGTAGCTAAGGCTTCCCAGAGGAGGTGACACTGGGAAGAATGAGGGTGTTGGCCCCACCAGCTCTGATATTGGAGGGTTCCATGGCCCTCCTACAGCCCTCCCTGCCTTTGTCCTGTGGGCCTGGCTGCCACCTGGCTCTGTATCAGGACTTATGGAATCTTAGCCTGCATTTCTGCTGTGCTTCCCAGAGCTGAAGGACTCTCCTTTCCAAATACCCCAGAACCAGCACACTGCCCGACCTACTTCTCCCTCACTCAGTTCATGCAGTTGACTCATCTGCATATAGTGCCTGGTTTATGTCAGGAACCCAGCACAGCTAGGGTCACAGATTCTCTGAGCTGGCAGGGCTTTTGATCATCTGTCCCAAACGTGTCCATCCTTAGTACAGTCTCTTTCCACTGGATTGTGTTTGTCAGGAAATGAACAAGAAGACTCAGGCTGAGTTTGCTCAGGATTCATTATTACCTTGTTCTTCTTAGTTTTGCATTTGTTCCTTATAACGATCCTTCATGCTCATGAAGGCATCTGATGTAGATGGCAGACATCATTCATTGTCACTTACAGATTGAGAAACTGAGGCCAAAAGACTAAAAGCACAGCATCCCAGGCCTAGCTCTGTGGCTTGTTGCTCTTTCCCCTCAAGCTGACACCAACTGTATTAGCTCATTTCCATGCTGCTGATAAAGACATACCTGAGACTGGGAAGAGAAAGAGGTTTAATGGACTTACAGTTCCACATGACTTGGAAGGCCTCACAATTATGGCAGAAGGCAAGAAGGAGCACGTCACGTCTTACATGGATGTCAGCGGACAAAAAGAGAGAGAGCATGTGCTGGGGAACTACTCTTTTCACAACCATCAGATCTCATGAGACTTATTCACTATCACGAGAACAGCACGAGAAAGACTGGACCCCATGATTCAATTACCTCCCACCAGGTTCCTCCATGACACATGGGAATTATGGGAGTTACAATTCAAGATGATATTTGGGTGGGGACACACCCAAACCATATCACCATCTAAGGTAAGCTTCTTCTGGGGACTCAGTTGGGCAGTTCTACCAATCTGTAAATTTGCATTATTATAAAAAGGTGCTGGAATTGATCTTAGCAGCAGAGCAGCTAGCTCCTTGGATGTATAGACCCTTGCTAACCAGCTTCCCTCATTGGGGTGTGAAACCCCTCTTCTCGGGGATAAGAGGAACTCTTCTTTGGGACGGGGAGGAAACCCGCCAGTCCAGAAGAGGAACTGCCTTTATCTCCTCTACACTGAGGAGTTGCTGCTTCTAGTCATTCACAGAAAGGAAGCTGAGGGTTTTTTGACTATGCTATTCCAAATTTAATGTAAATATTTCACTGAAAGTCTCACATCGTCCCTGTTGGCTTTGCTTGGCCTAACCAGAAGTATTCCAGTGCAATCTGATCTCTGAGCTCAGGACCTCAGGCCGCATCCGGCAGGTCTCCCCACAAGGCTCCCATTCCAACCCTTACAGAAAAGAGTGGCCTTGTCATGGTATGAAGCCTGCCAATCGTATGTCCCTTGTGCTGCAGAAGCACTTGGCCAGTGTGTCGCAATGCAAGCACTTTCTGATCAATATCTGATCAATTTTAGTCCCACAGATATGCTCTGTCATATCACATTACATATAATGAATAAATAAATGGATAAATGAGAGAAGGGATAACTCTTTCTTACAAAAGAATTCTAAATAATAAATGAAAAATTATTATTTTGCTTTTTTGTGCTATGCTTTCTGTCAGCATCATGGCCCCAAGGGGCTAAAATCACACACCAAATGGTTCCCTTTTGTAGCAAGAATCGTTTCATTTGCTCCTTGACTTTCAGGTACCTTGGACACTAAAACAACAGTGTATCAAAAGCCAGCCACACAAATCAGCCTTTATACTTGCAAAGCATTGTCCACCTTCTAAAGCACGTGCACCTCCCTCAGCCCATTTGGTCAACCCTATGGGGGGTGAGTGACTCAGGGTTACTGCTACATTAAGCAAAGGGTCATGTAGTATACAATCAAAAAGTCACTTCGCTTTTATCTCCCCCATCCCACTAAACGTGTCCTGAAGAGCTGGTTGTTCTCTGCCCTTTGGAAGAAATCTAGGGCACATCCCGTGACTTTTTGGTCCCTCTTTAGGTAATTAAAAGTTTTCTAGGAAACAAGATTTCTTAGAGAAAGCACTGATTCTAAGGCTGAAACTCAGAAAATACAAGATGAGACTGGAGCAACTTGCAGTGTCAGAAAATAGGAAAGAAATAAAAAAGACGTTAAGAAGGAAGAAAGGAACAAAGGAAGGAAGTGAAAAAGATAAAACTTCTAACCTGAAAAAGCTTCCAATGATCCAAACTTCAATGACTCATATTCCAAAGGTAGAACAATTTGGATAACAAAATAAGTAACGATAGCATTGTATTCTGACTCAAAGAATAAAAACCTTTGAGTCAATACTAATATAAATAATGTATTGAATAAATAAATAAATGGATAAATGGGGAGAAGGGATAACTCTTTCTTACAAAAGAATTCCAAATAATAAATGAAAATATGAGGAAAGTAGAAAAATCACTCTTAGAATACCACAGTAATAATGGTGGCCAGCAAGACTCACTGATGAAATCTAAAATTAAAAGGTAAGGCCTCCCAGCACTTTGGGAGGATGAGACAGGCAGATCACAAGGTCAGGAGCTTGAGACTAGCCTGGCCAATATGATGAAACCCAAATACAAAAAAAAAAAAAAAGTAGCCAGGCGTGGTGGTGCATGCCTATAATCCCAGCTACTCAGGAGGCTGAGACAGAATTGCCTGAACCCAGGAGGCAGAGGTTGAAGTGAGCCAAAATGGTGCCACTGCACTCCAGCCTGCGTGACAAAATGAGACTCCAATCCCCCGCCCAAAAAAACCAACTAAACTAAGAGGTAAACTTTAAAGAGAAACATGATATCTGCATAGCCTCAATATATCTCCCCCAGAATATTTTCTAATGACTGTGGTAGTTTTGGTATATGTCCAAAAATGATTTGATATTCCTCCCTGCAGGAGGTGGAGCTTCGTCTCCCTGCTTGAGCGTGGGCTAGATGTATAGACTGGCTTCTAATGACAGATTATAGAGAGGGGACAATAGTGACTTTGCAATAAACCTGGCAGATACCACCTTAGCCAAGTGATTAACATAACGAGGAATAAATTGTGTTGATGTCACTTGCTTCCCGATATAATGCAATGAGAAGGGGACAGCAATTCTACCACATTTTCCCCCAAAGTCCATAACCTCAGTGTACTCCTAAGAAAACATTATGCAAACCCAAGGTGAGGAACAAACGTTCTGGAGTACACCAGATCAGTGTGTTTCAAAAGTGTCAAGGTCATGAAAGACAAGAAAAGTCTCAGCAGGACACTGAGGAGGTAGCACCCCAACCCCCAAAGGCAATGTGAAATCTGGATTGGATCCTGTTCCAGGATGCTATTTTGCTAATGTTAATTTCTTAGTTGTGACACACCTACCACAGTAGCTTTGGAAGATGGTTACATAAGGGGAGATAGGGTGAAAGGTACACCAGAACTCTCTAGAGCACGAATTCTCAATGGGGGCAAGATGGTCCCCAAGGGGGGAAAATTGGTTGTTAGGTAGAAAAAAATCACAAAGGACCACCACACATAAACAGATATACAGAATATCTGTGTGACTAAAATTTTATGGGAAAACAATGATAGAAATAAACACCCAAACAGACTCCTGGGGTGGAAGTGGAGTGATGATGAAATACAAATGGTAGAGAAATGCTGCTCTAGAGGCGTCTTTACAACTCCTCTGTAAATAGATTATTTCAAAAAACGATTTTAAATACTGTTTCTAAAAGTTGATGCGTGAAGGTCTTACCTCCCCACCTCCTCCCACCAAAAAAAAAAAAAAATCTAATTAAAAAATAATCCTTTGGTCACTTTTACCTGTAAAACAATTTCAATTTAGTAATTAATAAGGCTGACCTGGACAATAATAATAGGAGAAAAAAGTTAAACTTTAACCAAATTAGAGCTTCTCCCCTCCCAAGTTCAGGCCTGCCTCAATTTGGCCACTGCGATGTGAAAGCAGTTCAGGTTCACCTCTTCTCTCGTCTCCTCTCTGCCCCCTGTGTCTACCCCTCCTTGCTGGGCTGCCTCTGCGGGCTTTGTGGTTTTGGCAGGGGGAGCTGGAAGAGGTAAGGAAGCAGGAGAAGTTGGATTTGATTGTTGCTCTCAGGAGCTGACAGTCCTCTCAGGGCTTGGCAGGTTTTTAAGCTGACTCTCCCCCTCTTGGGTTCAGTTTGGGTTTTTCAGAGATTCCCACTTGCCACAAGCGGCCTCTACCTGCAGCCCCTGCCGTGAGTGATGCCATCTCAGTTAGGCCACGCTTGACCTTCCGGTTCTAGTGGTCACTCCTCCAGGCAGCACTCTTACAGGAAGCCACTAAAAAGGCACCCAGGGTTGTGCATTCGCTCCTTACACCAGGATTCCTCTGTACACCAAGAAATCTACGCCTGGGCATGAACAAGGACACATTCAGCCCCATTTGCCGTTGACATCTTCCATCTTCTAATCACGGGGAATCCTGCTGAGAGGACAGCGAGAGCTGGGATGAACCAGTCTCTTCATGGCTTTTTGGGCCATGAAATGTGCCCTCCTTCCTGTTGCATGACAGGCACATTTCCACATAGGTTAAGCCAGTTGGAGGTGGGGTTTCTGGTACTTGCAGCCAAATGCATCAGAGCTCTCAAAGCTAATTCTGCGATGCACAGGAGAGGTGGCAGAGAAAGGAACAAACAAAGAACAACAGAAGAGGGAAGGAGGTGGCAGCCATCAGAAGCCAAATTCATCAGAAATAACAGTGAAAAAAAAGGTAGAAGTGGTGATGGGGACGGTTTCAGCAGACCCAATACGGAGATCAGCGACAACAGAGAACAAACAAAGAATGAAATAGGGCCAGGCGCAGTGGCTCACGTCTGTAATCCCAGCACTTTGGGAGGCTGAGGTAGGTAGATCACTTGAGGTCAGGCGTTAGAGACAAGCCTGGCCAACATGGTGAAACCCCGTTGCTACTAAAAATACAAAGATTAGCCAGTTAGGGTGGTGGGCGCCTGTAATCCCAGCTACTCAGGAGGCTGAGGCAAGAGAATTGCTTGAACCTGGACACAGATTGCAGTGAGCCGAGATCACACCACTGCACTCCGGCCTGGGTGGCAGAGCAAGACTCTGTATCAAAAGAAAAAAGAAAAAACAGGATCAATTTGTGGACTTACTGCTTACTAGGCACTGTTCTGAATGTGGTATGTGCACTACATATGCCCCATAGATTGACCCATTTTATGGAGTTTACAGGAAATAGGTTCATGGAATCAGTAAGTGGCAGGGCTAGGACCCAAGTCATATGATCAACTTCAGATGCAGATTCGGGAAACACCTACTGGTGAGCCAGATGCTGTGCTGGGCACTTCCCTCACAAGGCCCCATTTCATCTGAATGCCAGCTTTGTAAGGTGAGGACTGTTTACTGCATTCTACAGGTAGAGAAACCGGAGCACATAACAGTGAAGTCACTTGCCAAGTGGCTGGTGGAACTAAGCCCAGAACTCAGGTCTTGTGATTCTCAGTTTAATATTCTCTCCGCTGGGCAAGGCTGCCTTTCCTCGTGTGAGGAATGCGAATACAAACATCACACAGGGCTGACGTTCAGTGGGGATGTGCTGAAATGACTGTGCTGGTTGTGAAAGTGCTGAAATGCCTCTGTACCACTTGGTGATCAGCCACTGCTCTGAGCATCATCAAACGCTGCCCTGGCTCCTTCTTCCCAGGCACCCTCCAGAAT
Organism: Cebus imitator; assembly: GCF_001604975.1. Classification (NCBI taxonomy): domain Eukaryota; kingdom Metazoa; phylum Chordata; class Mammalia; order Primates; family Cebidae; genus Cebus; species Cebus imitator. The sequence goes on along the minus strand of NW_016107451.1, from coordinate 4,045,634 downwards.
CCAGTATCTAAAGAATTTTAACTGAGGCCTCCAAGATGCTGCTTTGGTGCTCTGGCGTGCATCCACCTCAGCCAATTGTTAAAGACTTGGAATGTCACCTCTGACAACCATCTATTCCTTTCAAGCTTCATTCCTTCCTAAGCACTCTTGTAGTCATCACCTCCCCTGATGGGCACAGATGAGAAAGCCGAGGCCCAGAGAAGGTAAAAACTGCCCGAGGTTGCCTGGTGAGCTAAGAATTGAGCTATGCATAAGCCAAAGTCATCTGACTTCTGCGGTCTCCATTCCCCAGCCTTTAGTCACTTAAATAGAACATTTTATACCAGGCAGAGTTAAGAATTCTAAAATAGATAAAATTAGAAAATGTCACAGATAAAGGACAAGTCTTTGTGAATGAGATTTGTCAATTAAAGACAAAATCGATGCTACTGGTAAAGATTCAGTAGGCTTGAGTTAAATGTAAAACGCTTGCCCATTGTCATGTGACCTGCCTGAGCAGCCTGGGGGCAGATGTTTCTGACCTTGGACTTGACCATATGACGCTTTCCAATGAGATGAGAGGGGATGTGCTGCTTGCCGGGTGCGAGGCACAGCTTTTTCAAGTGATGGCGAGGTTCAGCACAGCCGCTCCTGCACCTGCCTCTGCAACAAAGCAGTGTGTCCCAGGTTTGGCTGTACCTTCTGCCAAGGTCCCTAAATAGGAAGGCGTACGGGGCCTTCAGAGCCCAGAGACGCCACTGTCCTCACATCGTGTGAGCAAGCAAATACATATTTATTTTCATAAGTTATTAAGATAGCGGGTTGTTTTTTCTATAGCACAAGCCAAGATGCACTGGGAAAAAAGAATGCTTTGAAAATTTGAAGAATAAAAATGATTTGAATTTAAAATTTTACAGGACTCTAGCTTCTAATTAAACATCATTTTGTGAGAAAGAATTCAGGCAAGTACTTAGAAGGCATTTCGATTTTCCAGAAATACTTTTACATACACATTTTTCAGAAAGGCTTGTAATCAATAAATCCTAGGCCCTACATAGTATGGAACTCCCAGGAGTATCTGTGTAGATCACTCAGAAATAGAAAATAAATCACATCTTTCCCAATAAAAGGAATTACTCAATTCAGAGGATGATTAAATGATATGTTTTAGAGTAAGATGAGATCTTAAGATCACTGCCTCTAATTAAAGTCATGTGTGAATTTTCACTCAAGTTTTCACAAATACGTGTGTGTGTGTGTGTGTGTGTGTGTGTGTGTGGTTTGTTTTGTTTTTTGAGTAAGGGCTTCACTCTGACACCAGGCTGGAGTGCCGTGGCACGACCTTGGCTCACTGCAGCCTTGATCTCCTGGCTCAAGAGATCCTCCTACCTCAGCCTCCCAAGTAGCTGGGACTACAGCCATGTGCCACCACACCGGCTAATTTTTTCTTTTTGTATTTTTTGTTGAGATGGGGTTTCACCATGTTGTCCAGGCTGGTCTTGAACTCCTGTGCTCAATCAATCCCCGCTCCTCAGTCTCCCAAAGTGCTGGAAGGACAGGTGTGTGCCACTGCACCCAGCCACAAGTATCCTTCTCTACTATTTATGGTGAATAGAATAACCACATCACATTCTGTTTTCTGGTACTGAGACATTAATATTTTGAAACAAACTCCCTCCCTCCCTCCATCCATCCATCCATCATATTCTGGATACAAGACAAACATCAAAAGTCTCTCCTCTTAGTCCTTGTGGAAGAAGAAATGTATGTGGAGCATGTAAATTTGAATGGAAATATACTCCCTTAAGAGGAACTTCAGACACTATGCTGTTCTTTCTAGCAGAGTGGTTGACTTCAGAATCGAAACAAAACTCTTGAGTTGCCAAAAACAGTCTCGTATTCTTTCAGATCACCTCAAGACTCTAAGAGAAGGAGTGGTGTTTTTTTTTTTTTTTTTTTTTTTTTTTTTTTTTTTTTTTTTTTTTTTTTTTGTCGTTTTAAGTGTTGTTCAGGCTGGAATGCAGGGGCTTGATCTTGCCTTACTGCAACCTCTGCCTCCTGGGTTCAAGCAATTCTCCTGCCTCAGCCTCCCAAGTAGCTGGCATTACAGGTGCCTGCACCATGCCTGGCTAATTTTTAATTTTTAGTAGAGATGGGGTTTCAATTCACCATGTTGGCCAGGCTGGTCTCAAACTCCTGATCCTCAAGTGATCTGCCTCCCAAAGTGCAGGGATTATAGGCGTGAGCCACCACACCCGGCCAGAAGGAGTGGTTTTGATACCTGAGCTTTGGACAGGGAGAGTCCATGATTTTCTGGATTCACTATGTGGCAAAATAAGCTCCTCACATCACACCCCCAAAAGGGTCAGCATCCTACTCCGCAGACAACTCAACTGCCCAGCATTCTGCCTAGTCAGTTACGTGCAGTTACATGCGGACACAGTTATATGCCTCCGCATCCATTTCTATGTGTCCACTGTCAGTGAAGAATAGATCACAGAAGAGCCACTGCAAGGGGAAATCATAAAGATTTGGGCTTCCTGCAGTTGAAATAACAATACTAACAAAGGGATGAGCTCCTTGGCATTTAAACAAAGCCCTCAGTCAGAACATGAACAAAAGGAAAGAGGTTGCCAAGCAGGCCCTGCCCGAGCAGTCCATAAAAGAACATCTCATGGACCCTAGAGTTTGACAAAGGCAAGAAACCTGTTCTTCTCATTGATGATTGGGCCCAGAGCTCAAACACTGGCCACAGGTCGGTGAAGAAAAATGAGAGAGCCTTCTCTTGAGACAGGTTTGAATTCAGAGGCATAGACGTTCCCTGAGCACGCCCTCTGTACCAGGCACCACAGGCCTGGTCCACGCTTGAGCTGGTGTTTTGGTCAGTGGTGTGTGTGTGTGTATGCCCTGGGGGCAGGGGCAGGCTGACGGGGCCCTTGAGAGAATCTCTTTCCACCACTGGCCCTGGGTCTGTCTTTGGATCTGTCTGCTTGTCTGCTTATGAAAGGTGGCCCTGTCCTTCTGCAGGTGAAGATGCAGACCAGCCTGTGACACCCATTCAGGTGGGTGTTGGCCTTTAGCCCTCCACTTCACTTTACCCAGATTTCTTGGTTTTATGATAGTCTTCATGGGTGGGGGCATGAGGTCATAGCTTTCAGCAAACAAGGCATTTCCCTCTCCATTTCTGGCTCTTGTTCATTTTGGAGGCTTCAGAGAAGGAAGTTCTGAAAACAGGCACTCTCTCTGCCATCTTTCTGGAAACCCATTCAGCTGCTTCAAAATATTTAGGGAACGCCTGCTATTCCTCCCTCCCTTCACTCTTACAGCAGGTTTTTACTGTGGGTGTAGTGGGTGGCAGGCACTGAACTAAGTTCTTTCTCTGAGCTCCTGTGACAGCTCTGGGAGGGACCAGGGAGAAGAGTTAAGCAACCTGCCCAGAGCCACAGACATGAGCAGTAGCACTAGATTCCAGCCCAGGACTTGGACTCCAGGTTCTGGTTCCCTTCCCCAGGGTTACTCCCCGAGTCAGCAGGATGGCTGTGGGAGCAAAGAGGTCTTGGCTTCAGCTGGACAGCCTAGGGTGCTGGTTGCCTGCCAGCCTGGGTGCAGCGCCTGATCTGGGGCTCTCCCAGAGGCTCTCCTCGGCTGGCGAGCAGGAAGCTCCAAATGCTGGGCTGCAGCCCAGAGGGAAAGGAAAGGGGCTTCTCTATGCTTCTGATTGTCCCCGTGACTGCCCAGGAACAAAGCGGGGACTCACACTGCCTCCTGCCACCAGCCTCCACCCAGCTGTTCCGGCCACGCAGCCCCATCTCTTCAGCCTGTCTGCAGGAACACTGGGCATTTGTCAGCTTTCAGAATCACGGCTGTGCGCCCAGGGCTCTCTCGACCCTCCGGCTCCAGTCCTCATGGGGCAGGCCAACAGAGGCACAGGCCCTCTTTTAAGCCCCGAAACCCACCACCCAGTGAAGCCAAGTCTCTGGTCCATGGTATTTTACTATTATATAGCCTAACACTCCACTGGGGAGGTTCACACTCTGATCTGATTACGTTAAAATTGCATGTAACAGTTTGTATGCATTCACTTTCTGTGTGTGCAGAGGAAAGAGCTTTGGGTTAAAAGTCAAAGCAGTTCATTAACTAGACCTCACCAAGCCTGTCATCATCTGTCAAATGGGAGCGGCAGCAGCCAGTTCTAAAAACAAACGTCTGTTGAGGGCTTCTTAGAATCAGATGCTTTCCTGTATCCCACACCTGTCATGCATTTAATCCCCACAATAGTCTGCCCAGCTCCCTGGCCTCTGGGAAGAGACCAGGAGATGCTGCAGGTGGAATTGTGGTAAAGGGTATTACGTGGCCCCCGAACAGTGGTGTGCATCAGATCACAGAGTGCTTCGTGCAGGGTGTGGTGGAGCTTGCCACGTCACACTCTCAACAAATCAATTCCTTCAGTGGGGGTTCTTGGCAGCAACTATGTGCCAGTCACTGTGCACAACCAACCAAATCCCTGTCCTCCTGGGGGTGTTGTTCTGGTAAACACAGCAAAGGCTCAAAGACAGCAGATGACGCCATTAGTTGCACTCACTTCATTGACTGGGAAGTTGATTTTCTCCTTATCTTCGGTGATGAACGAAGGAAGACGGGACAAGCAGAGGAGGTGCTTGTCAATTCCTGGAGTCTGAGTGGATGGCATCTGCTCTGCCCCAGCAGTACAAGGTCCCTCCTGAGTGGCCCCATTTGACAAAGCAACAGAGTGGAGCCTGGTTTTCTTTTGCAGTAGTGCAGAAACTCAGTGTCTCAGTGTAGTTCAGGTGGCCCTTCAGGCCCCGGGAGTAGGGATCCCAACACTCACCACCCAGCCCCACGGGTCTGCCTGTCTTGGCACACCACCATCCTCTGGCTACCAAGAGTCCCTGATAAGAGCACTTGAAATGACAGTGAATACCTGGGAGTGCAGCTGGGACTCACTGGTCCCCTGGTACAGGCTCAGCCTTGCCCCAGGCTCAGGGATCCAATCTCGTTGCTGGAGGCAGAGCAGGTCAGCCTGGCAGTTGGTCCCGCTCTGACCTTGGGTCTAGCTTTAGGAGCTGAGCTCTTGCTTCATTCATTCATTCATTCCCTCTGTAAATAATGTTTACTGGGCAGGACTATAAGCCAGGTACCGTCCTAGTGGCTGGGAAAATCCCAGGGAGCAAAACAGGCCAATCTCTGTCCTCACGGGGCTTATGTGCTAGGAGGGATGTTAATTTATATGTATCATGTGGCAGTAAGTGGTAAGAGGAAAAATACAACAGGGTAAGGAGATAGAACATGATGCGGGGTCTCTGTTACACAGGGTGGTAAGGAAGATCTCTAGAAGAAGGAGACATCTGGGCAGAGTTAGAAAGGGCGAGAGGGAGAAAGCCAGGCATGTATCTGAAGGAAGAGCATCACAGGTGGAGGAAACAGCATATGCATATGGCCTGGAGGCAGGAATGGTGAGAGACCAGGTGGCTGGAGGGCCTACCCCACACCTCATACCCTCATGCCAGCAGCTGGGCCCCTCAGCTCCTCCTGCATCTTTGGGCCTGGGCTTCAGCTCGCTGCTTCCTACCCTCCAACCCCAGATGGTGCACACCTGCCTGGATCACTTGCCTTCCTCCCACCCCCCCGCACTGCCCCCCCGCCAGGTGCATCTGCCTGTTCTCCACCTACCGATGGGAGGGGTCTGCAGTGGAGTGGTTAAAATGCTGGCTTTGGAGTTGCACTGCCTGGGTTGGATCCCAGCTCTGCCCTCCTCTACTTGGGGAAGCCTGGGCAAACTGCTCTTTGTGACTCAGTTTTCTCAACTGGAAATGGGGATACGATGGTGCCTATCACAGAGGCTACTGTGAGATTAACTGAGTTACATGTGCAAAGTATATGTGGAATAGTACTCAGCAAATATTCATGAAAACATATTAAGGTGACAGAAGCCCTTTCTTCTTCTTCTTTTTTTCTTTCTTTTTTTTTTTTTTTTGTGATGTAGTGTCACTCTGTTGCCCAGCAGGCTGGAATACAGTGGCACGATGTCGGCTCACTGCAACCCTCCAGGGTTCAAGCAATTCTCCTGCTCCAGCCTCCTGAGTAGCTGGGATTACAGGCAAGCAGCATCATACCTGGCTAATTTTTGTATTTTTTAGTAGAGACAGGGTTTTTTGCCTGGCTGATCTCAAATTCCTGACCTCAAATGATCCACCCACCTTGGCCTTCCAAAGTGCTAGGATTAAAGGCCTGAAGCCACTTCTTACCAGGGGAGGTGACCAGAATTGGGTGCTTGCTGCATGGGGAGAAAGAGGAAAGGGCACAGGCTCTGGGGTCAGATAGATGCAGAGGTGTGCTGCAGCTGGGTGTTCTTGGGCAAGTAACTCACTCTCTCTAAGCCTCATTTCCCTCACTTTCACGTGGAGATCGTGATCTGTCCCCCACAAGGTTTGAAAAAAGGTAAATTAAATGACAATGACAAAATCACAGAGAGATTGGCCCAGGACAGGCAGCTTTACTGAAGGGTAGCCCAGTGATCAGGAAGGAGAGAACCAAAGTGGAGAGACAAAAGACTGGAGCAGAGGCTCAGAGTCTCAGCGTGGGGGCCAAGGTGGGCAACAGCCAGCTCACGTTGTGCAGAGGCCCACTGCACTGGGGAGGGTGCTGGGTCAGTCTCGGGACCTGTGTGGCATGGGGGTGGGGCCTAGGCCACTCTGCCAAGGCTGGGGTGGGGGTGCTGTCATGTGCCAAAGGGAGCAGCAGGTGGTGAATGCCAGTGCCAAGGGGTAGTGGTGAAAAGAGAGTCAAGGCACCCACAG
>NW_016107451.1:4023837-4033837 GCF_001604975.1 Cebus imitator | reverse complement strand
GAACAGGTTTCTGGTGAGAATGTTAAGTTTTTTACATTTTTTTCTGTCAGATAATTTAAAGATTTTTACCAAAATCATGTAACCTAAATAAAATTGGACCTAAATGCTTGTCTCCACCTGGAGAGACACCCAAAAGAAACACAAATCCAGTTCCCCAAAGTTTTAAAAAATACTGTTAATTGTTGGCTGAGATCTCCCAAGAGGGCAGCAAAAGGAAATTATCCTGCACAGATCACACAAAATCTTCTTCTAGGAGTCTTTAGACATAGTTCTCTCTTTTAGAGCAACTGCTCCCATCACTCTCTTTCCCCTCCTCAAACTTGCCCTGACTTCCTTAGTTCCCTCTCTCTTCTCTGGCCAACCTCTTCTGAGCCCCTCTTCTCTCTGGATCTGTTCTCTTCTTTCCATACCTCCAGGCCCTTCTGTATAATAAAAGTTGTTTTCAGTTTTCCTCTCTGTCCATCATCTGATCAGCCCCAAGAAGTCCTAAAACCAATTGGGTAGGCAGAGAATGGGGAGGGTTGCATCAGAATTTTACATTGAGCAAATAAATCCACTTCTAGGGATTTAGGATAGACCAAAGGAGCAACAGGCCAAAAATTTACATACAAAGATATTTATCATAGTATTATTGACCATAACGAAAAAACTAGAAATGACCCCAACATCCAACAAGTAATAGTGGTTAAATAAATTCTGACACCTGTATAAAATGGAATATTGAGAAGTCACTAAAATTTCCGGCTTTGAAAATATTGGTGTGAGAAATTACTCATGATAATATTAAATGAGACCAAACCAAGAATATAAAGCTGTATACAAATTGTGATGCTAATTTTCTCTGAACTTGTATATGAACGTAGAAAAATTCTTCTCTGATGTCCCTGACTCCTGGCTTTTCGTAGCCTCCTTGGATCAGGAAGAACCCAGGAGAAGGCAACAGGACACACAAAGTCAAGAGACCTTTCCAAGTAGGATATGAAGGTGCTACCTCCTTTTCTTTGGCTTATGTTAAGGAGAGGCAGTGGCATGGAATCCAGAAGCCCATCCCAGTCCCAAACTCCCCATGGGCTCCCACCAGCACCCAGGAGGAGCAGGGAAAGCATCTGGCCTTAGGCCACATGCTCTAAAAGGTCTTTAGACTAGTTCTAAAGTCATCATCTTTGCCACAGGTGCCAGGGAACCCATGCCCAGGTCAGGGCAGGCACCCAGGCCCAGCTTCATGGACAAGAGCATTTTTCAGAGGGAGACACACTTGCTTTGAAGGCAGGTAGCCTAGGACCAAGAAAAGGCTCAGGTAGCCGACATGGGACCCAGGCAAGTTCTTATCCCTGTAAAATCAGGTTACTAAACCCTACCTCATAAGACTGCTGGCAGATGCAGTGAGGGAAAGAAGACAGCATGTGAGAGGCAGCACACCATGCAGTCAGGGCCGGCTGCCTGAACATGGATCCTGGTTTACCTTACACTGTGGTCCAAGGCAGACCACCTGGCACCACAGTGCCTCAATTTTCTCATCTAACTAATGGGAGCATTAATGATACTTGCATCTACTTTAATACAGGCTTGTTGAGAGGATGACAGCAGTCAACAGAGGTGAAGTATGTGAAAAGTGCCTGGTATACACCAGGCATTCAGTAGAGGTGAGTTTCCTGTCTTGGGATCTTTCTAGAGGGCTGTTCTCACCCTATCCTCTGCTCAGGGCCTACCCCATTTCTCAGCCCAGCCTTGAAGCTGCTCATTTCTTCCTCATCACTTCTGATTTTATAGTCCATTTCTGGTTGGCTGCTGTTACTTTAGACTAACAGTCTGCCAACTGCAGCCCACAGGCCAAATCTAACATGCTGCCTGTTTCTGTAAATAAAGTTTTAAGGTGACACAGCTACACCCATTCACTTATGTACTGTCGCTGGCTGCTGCAGCCTTACAGCGGCTGCATTAAGTAATTGTGAGACCGTATGGCCAGCAAAGCCTGAAATTTTTACTACTATCTGACCTCTTACCAGAATAGCTTGCTGACCCCTGTTCTAGACCAACACCATCCAAAAATCATATAAGATAAGCTACATATGTGATTTTCTTTCTTTCTTTCTTTCTTTTTTAAACAAGGTCTCGCTCTATTGCCCAGGCTAGAGTGCAGTGGCAGGATCTCGACTCACTGCAACCTCTGCCTCCCTGGTTCAAGCGATTCTCATGCCTCAGACTACCCAGTAGCTGGGATTACAGGTGTGTACCACCACGCCCGGCTACTTTTTGTATTTTTAGTAGACACAGGGTTTCACCATGTTGGCCAGGCTGGTCTCAAACTCCTGAGCTCAAGTGATCTACTCACCTCTGCCTCCCAAAGTGCTGGGATTATAGGCAAGAGCCACCCCACCCGGCCTATATATGTAATTTTCTAGTAGCCACACTAAAAAAGGAAAATGTTATAGGGGAAAATAATTTTCATGATATATTTCCTTTAACTCAGTATTCTAAAATACTATCATTTTTCTGAGTAATAAACATAAAAAGCTATGAATGAGGTACTGAAGTAATGCCTGTGTCTGATGCATGCACTACACTGCAACAGCAGCAGATGGGAGACAAAGGTTAAAGTGAACTCCAGTACTTCTCACAGCCCCAGAATGTGCTTAATGGAAACCTATTCTATACCGCTTTAGCTTTTAAGGTTAAATGTAAATGAAAACTAACATGTCAGTTCCTCAGTTGTGCCAGTTACATTTCCAGTGACTACCATACTGGACAATGCCAATCTGGACAATAACTGTCCCCCCCACCCCCTGCATATTCTTATGCCCCTTCCATGCACATAGCGGATGCATTTCTACATGGCTTCATTCATGTACAAGGTGATTTTCTCTTTTTCTTTTCTTTTCCTTCTTTCCTATTTTTTTTAGAGATGGGATCTCGCTCTGTTGCCCAGGCTGGAATGCAGTGGTGTAATCATAGCTCACTGCAGCCTCAAACTCCTGAGCTCCAGCGATCCTCCCAAATAGCTGGGACTACAGGTGTGCAGCACCACACCCAGCTAATTAAAAAAAACATTTTTTTTAAATAGAGATGGGGTCTCGCTATGTTGCCTAGGCTGGTCACAGACTTCTGGGCTCAAGTGATCCTCTTGCCTTGACCTCCTAAGAGGCTGTAATTACAGGCATGAGCCTCTGCCCCCAGCCTACAAGGTAATTTTCAAGCAGGGCGAGAATTTTAGGTGAGGAATGGGGGCACAGGTAGTGAAAGAAATATGTGAGGAGGTGGGTATGGATGTCCCCAGGTTTCCCTGGTGGGTTCTGAGCCCCTGGGGAGAGAGAAGCCAGAGACAGAAGCCAAGGGAACTCCTCAAATGGGTTTCATGTGACTTTGGGCGCAAGCAAAGCTGCTCTGGGGCTCAGGTGACCTGGTACCACTGTCTGTCTTCCCAGCCTCCCACCTCTGTCCAGAGTCAGAACTGCCCTGGGCCTGAGGACTAGAGGCTTGAGACTATCCAGACAGCCCACCACAAGGAGTGGCCACCTCCTGACAGTGAGGACAGGAGTGTAGCCTCTCCAAGCAGCTTCCAGGGCAGCAGTGTGCCTCAGTGGGAGCCGGCGCAGGAAGGCAGGAGGGGAGCAGACACCTGTGGTCGCTGTGGCTAATGGCCCTCTTTGAGGGCATCTATAAGGCCCCTTAGAGGTCACTAGACGCTCCTCAAAATCACTAGGAGCCAGTCTGGGCTGCATCCAGATGAGCACAAGCTCAGAGAGGCAAAGTGGCCACCCAAGGCCACCCAGCCAATGACCCCTAGCAGAAGGTCAGGAGCCAGGGGCCCTGGGGAAGGAGGGAGAGAGAGGCCTGAGCAGAAGAGAGAGTTCAGGCTGTTCTCCTTCCCAGCCTGAATCAAAGCACCCTAGAGTCTGCTCTCTGATACGCTCTGGGACCTGGCCAAGCCCGTTTGCTCCAGAGCAGCACAGGTTAGTCACGAGGTGTCCTGCTAGCTGTCCTGGGAGGTGGTCCAGGTAACCGGTGCCCGGGCCTGCGGGTTTCTCCATATTGTATCTCATCCAGGAGAGCAACATTGGCAGAAAGCTGGGAATGGTGTAAATCCTTACACCAGGAATGAATGCTTAATGAAGTAAGGAAAACTCTAAATAAGTACCTATGAACATCCTCGTGGGAAGGAGGGCCCATGTCAGCCAGTTGTAAGACCTTCTCCACTCACTCCTCCTTCTCAAGGTAGCTGAGCCCAGCTTTCTTCCCACTGACACCAAATCCCATACCCCCTGCCATCCCCATGTCCTTTCTGTCTGTGGTTCTTCCCAGCTCCAGGGAACATGATAGCGAAACCCTATAGCCACCTCGCTACACTGCTCCTAGTCCCTCAGGGTACCCAATTGAGTCAGAACGACCCTGTGCTCTCCTCACCTGCTCCTCACAGCAGCTGCAGGATCCCTCTTCCCTAGACCAAGGTGATGGCTGGTCTGTTCATCACAGCTTACGTGGCCACACCTGCAGCAGCAGAGGTAGGTATAGAACTGCGGCGCCTCAGATGGAGCCAAAGTGGGGAGCACTTGCCATTGGTGGGTTGCAAGACTGTCTTAGGTGGATCTCGCTATATGAGTGTGGGCATGTCATGTAATCACTTCATGCTTCAGTTTCCTCATCTGTAAAATGGAGATAATAAAGCACCTGCCTCACAAATGACTAAGGAGGGGAAATGAGTTCATATGTGTAGAAGGCATGAGTTCAACATTTGTGAGTTACCATTGCCGTGAGGACCAACTTTAGCACTTTATTTGCAGCTGTGAGCTTATTTTACACTTGATATTAGCCAGAATGCTAAGAAGTGATGGTTATGAGTTTATTTTAATGTGACCTACAGATAATTAAAATCAAATTCATAATTTTATAGACCCTATTGTTTAGGTCGAAGCTAAGTACACACATGAAATCAATGTAAACATATTTAAAGAACTTAAATAAATACTAGTGTAGGTGATAGGCTAGTGTGGCATGAATTGCCAAGATGGAGCACACAGACTATGTGGGAACTACTGATCTAGTCTGAGCCCTCTAGTTCCATGAGGAGGAAACTCTAAACAGGAAGTAAATAGCTGAGACCCTGGTCAACAGTGTAGTCACCAGCTGGGTTGGGACCAGACAGCTGCCCCATCCCCTGTCCCATCTCTCCTGTTTTCTACCTGCCCCCGCCCCCTGCAACAGATTCATCAGGGCCCCTTTTGAAAGAAGTTTATACATAGACAGCTTGTCCTCAGACAGGATCACACATAACACTCAAGTCAAACCTTATGCCAAACATGATAATGTCAAACAAGATAATCCCATGGAGTAAATCCAGCTTGTTTATAAAACAGGGTCAGGTGCTACTTTCCGACTCGAGGGTCAGAGAGGCTGGTGGAGCTGGCTTCTCTGGCTCAGCCACTTCTTAACTGTGTGCCGTGGTTTGGATGTTTGTCCCCTGATATCTCATGCTGAAATTTGATCCCAGTGTTGGAGATAAGGCCTAATGGGAGGTGTTTGGGTCATGGGGTGGATCCCTCCTGAATGGCTTGGTAATCCCTCAAGAGCTGGGTGTCAAAAGCAGCTTGGCACCTCCCTTCTCTCTCTCTTGCTCCCTCTCGCACCATGGGATCTCTGCATATGTCAGCTCCTCTTCACCCTCTACCATGAGTGGAAGCAACCCGAAGCGCTCACCAGTAGCCAATGCTGGTGCCATGTTTCTTGTATAGCCTGCAGAACCATGAGCCAAATAAACCTCTTTTCCGTATAAATTACCCAGCCTCGCGTATTACTTGATGGCAACACAAACAGATTAACACACTGTAACCTTGGAAATGTTGCCTAATCTCTCTGTGCCTCTGTTTTCAGATGTACGAACTGAGATAAGAGGTGATAAATTTGGCGCATAGAATGTGAGGATTAAATGTGAGTTTCCTTTTTTCTTCCTCTAAGAGCAAGAGCGAGCACCTGCCACCAAAGGTATGGGAGAATCCTAACGTAAGAAACTCTTCATCATGTATCACTCCCGGCTACAAAACTTTCAGCCACTCCCTGTTTCTTACCACTGCAAATCTGTAGGCCTCAACAACGTGGTCCCTTCCCACCAAGCCAACTTTATCTCCCTGGTCCCCAATGCTGTCCTAGCATATCTCATGCTCCCTCACGACCCCATGAACAAGACACATATGTTCTGACTTCCAACCCTTGTACCATTTTCTTCCCCACAATGGGGTACAGACTGATCTTCCAAAAACCCACATCTAATTAACCTTCCTCCTGAAAGCCCCTGTACAGTTCAGTTCACCCTTTCCTGTGGAATAAAGTCCAAACTCCCTGCCACTGCAGTCACGTTCTCTTTATCACCTAAACCCATTCTCTGTAGTCATCCATAACTCTTTCCCCACAGCACAGACACACATGTGTACATACCAAACACACACAGAGTCTGCACTCAAGTCAGTCAGCTCCCCTCACTGTTCCTTCAATAGCCTGGGCTCCTTTGCACCTGCATATCTGTGCACTAGCTACTTTTTATCCCCAGAACACCCTATTCCTTTCTTTGCTGGGAAAGTGCTTTCTAACCCCTTAGCACTTTGCTGAAACACAGCATTTTGTTTTGCAAACTCCCACCTCTACTCATTCCTTGCAGCTTAGATGACCAAGTCCTGGCCAATAAGATGTAAGTGCAAATCACTGAGTGGAACTACCAAGAAGGCTCATTGACAGGAGCACAGATGGCTGCATGGTCTTTCCACCTTTGTCTAGTTTCTTTATGTAAAATGGATGTGATGGCTGGTACTCCAGCAGCCATCTTAGACAAAAGGTCACCTTCGGAATCAAAATCATGCTCTATGGTTGGAGAGGCCAAAGAGAGAAGGGGCCTGGGATATTGCTGATACTGTGGAGCTGCCATATACCAAGGCTAGACTGGCTCCCTTTGGCTCTTTTATGAGAGCCTCATGTGTTTAAGCCACTGTTGTTCTAGTTTGTGGTTGTTACATGCAGAAAACCTAATCCTAGCCAATGTAACAGCCATACTAGTCATTTCCTGATTTGGCTCCTACTCACCTCTCTAGCCACACATGTCCCCTCCCCACCTCCAAACCCTACACTCCACAACTACTAATCTAATTTGTTTCCTCAATGCATCATGCTCTTCCTAGGCATCACAGCCTTTACCCTGTCCTCAGCGTCCCTCCTCAGGTCACCTGGGAACACCAGCTGAGCCTTCCAGATCCAGCCCAAGGAACACCTCCAGATACATTCTCTATACATCTACCAGGCGGAAGTGACTATTTCTTCTGCTCTGTATTCCCCCAAACATCTGCCATGAACCTTCTAACATGTCATCATTTAGTCATCCATCTGTACCTCCCAGGTCCTGAGTTGCTTGAGGCAAGAGCTATTTCATTCATCTTTGTCTCCCAGGACCTGGCAACACTGGGCATAAATAAAGTTGTTCAGGGAATGTTCCCCTGAGACAGGACTTCATCCTCTTAGGCATGGGATTCTGGTCCAGGGGGCAGGGCTATGTCCTTGGGAGAGGATGGGGGCTCCTGCAGAGCAAAAGGGCTTGCTCTTGGGCACACTATGCCCTCAAGAAATGTCTGCTGGGTGGGTAAATGAATGTGCAACTCAACCTCCCCTCAAGCTTCTCTCTGTAGGACGCTGACTTCCTCCAGCCGTGGTGGTGCTGCCTGTTACCATCTGACCCTCTCTGGTTTCCTTCCTCTGCCATACTGAGCAGGCACTCATAGCTGGGGGCAGGGGGCTTCAAAGTGAAGGGAAAAACACTTAGCTGCCACTGTGCTGAAACCTGCCCTCCCCACAGCCACAAAAGGCCTAGGAGCATGGAAACAACTGCTGCAAGGAGACCAGTGAGCAGGAGATGGGGCAGCCTTCCAGGAGCTGCCCTGGCTGGGGCCTTCCCTCTAGCAATGATCTTGAATTAGAGGAAGGACACCTTCCATGGCCACTCAAACCTACACATGACAGTTTCCCTCCACCTTCACTGCATACACTGAAGACACCTGGACGGGAAATAAAGAAAATAAGGAGAGCTTCCAGAACCATAGCCCGAAAAGCAGAGTAAATTAAAGCTGTGTTTGAATATATTGCTTGCTTCCCCTAGGGCCCTGCAGGGATGGAAGCCATATCCTTCAAGGGCAATGAGATGAATAGTGAGTGGGGAGACAAGAACGTTCAGGGGATCCTGGATTCTGCTCTTTCAGATGTGAATGACCCACATATAGAAGAAATATTGGACCACTCTCCCAGAAAGCTACTTACTGATCAGTGCAGCATCAGCCCACAGAGGAGTAGGCTGTCATGGGAGCCTCGCGCCCTGTGTGCCATGAAGCAGTGGATATATCCAGAATCACATGCCACCACAAAGACTCTGGGTTCTGGGAACTTGGGGCCTGCTGCCTTCTGGGGCTTCTTGGGGCATCCATGCAGTCTGGCCCCAAGAATGCCAATTGCTCCTGATACCTGAGCCAGCTTTTTGGGCTCCCCCTGCTGCATTAGGGATGTTCTCAATCTGCAGAGCAATACTAGTGGCTCAAGCCTGGTTCTCTGACTGCTCCAAAGGTCCTTCTCTTAATCTGTTTTACCTCACTCTTCTGCCTACTTCTTGGAGCTCAGCTTCCTATGGCTGGTGCCACAAAAGTTCCTGGAGTTACACACAGAGAGGCAGAGAAGCTGATCCACTGAAGAGGCTATTAGAACAGGTGTGAGGAGGCTGCACTGGGAACCAGGGTCTGGAGCCATGCCTTTCCCACCACATCATAAGCATTCGTTCATTCACAAAATATATATTGAATGTCTCCTATGTGCTAGGCATAATTCTAGGAATAAAGTAATAGAAAAAAACAATGTGATGAAATATATTCTGAGAAATATATTTCAGTTTACCAAAGTAGAAAGTTTTCTGTCTTGTAAGAAGGACTCAATATTTTTACTATGTCAACCACAGGTACTGTGAGTCCCCCAGAGGGGGCTTAGCATATAGGTACTTTGAGCAAGAAACATCAGTGTAGAAAATCTGAAAAATGTAGAAATGCACAAAGAAGAAAATAAAAATTATGGGTAATCCAATGACTCAGAAAATACTCTTATAAACATTTTTTTGTGTTTGCCACTTAAATATTTTTATATGTACATACATAACTGTATAGATGTACCTACCATAACTTACAGAACCAATTCCCACATTCTTATGCATTTGGATTGTTTCCAGTCTCTTAATATTGTAAACAATAAATGAAGAGCATCCTTGTAAGTGATCCTGTATTAGTCTGTTCTCATGCTGCTAATAAAGACATACCCGAGCCTGGATAATTTATAAAGAGGTTTAATGGACTCAGTTCCACATGGCTGGGGAGGCCTCACAACATGGTGGAAGAAGGAAGAGCAATGGAACAACTTACATGGCAGCAGGCAAGAGAGTTTGTGCAGGGGGACTCCCATCTATAAAGCCATCAGATCTTGGGAGACTTATTCACTATCACAAGAACAGTATGGGGAAAACTGCTCTGTGATTCAATTATCTCTACCTGGCCCCACCCTTGACATGTGGGAATTATTATAATTCAAGGTGAGATTTGAGTGGGGACACAGAGCCAAACCATATCAGATCCTTAACTATATCAGGTCTTTATCCATATCAGTGATTATTTTACTAGTATAAATCCTCGAAAGGGGGACTAGCAGGTAAAAATGTAGAACTATTTGCTCTTATACTGCCAAAATGCCCTTTGGATATTTGAAGCAATTTGTGCTGTTAACAGGGGTTGTTTAGCATGCCTGGGTCCTTATGCCCAAAAAATAAAAGTAAGTATTTTGTTTTTATTTTAAAACATTGCCAATTTGATAGGTAAAAATGGTTATCTCATTATTATAAGTTGCCTTTTTTATTATTAGGCAAACTAAATTTTTCCCATGTTTATTAGGCTTTTTAAATTTATTTCTCTATTTTGCATTTATTTTATGCATTGCTATGGAA
>NW_016107451.1:3889879-4023629 GCF_001604975.1 Cebus imitator | reverse complement strand
CATGTTGACCGGGATGGTCTCGATCTCTTGACCTCATGATCCACCCGCCTCGGCCTCCCAAAGTACTGGGATTACAGGCTTGAGCCACCGCGCCCGGCGGAAGAATTTTTTTTAACTTTTAATTTTGCAATAATCTTAGAATTACAGGAAAATTGCAAAGATAGTGCAGAGTTTCCACATACCCTTCAATCAGTTTCACCTAATGTTAACACACTCCATAACAATGGCACAGTCCTCAAAATTAAGAAATGTATTTGTTTATTTTTTTAGAGACAGGGTCTTGCTCTGTTGCCCAGGCAGGAGTGGAGTGGCTCAATCATAGTTCACTATAACCTCAAACGGACCTAAGATATATAGGCATGTGCTGTCACACCCAGCTAAACTAAGAAGTTAACACTGGGACAATACAATGAACTAAACCCTAGACTTTATTTGGATTTCACTAGTGTTTCCTTGGCTGTCCTTTTTGTCTTCTAGTATCCAATCCAGGATCTGACATTTCATTTAGTTGTTACATCTCCTTAACTGTCCTCTGGTCAGTGATCATTTTTAGCCTTTTCTTTTCATGAACATGATATTTTTAAAGAGTCCTGATACAGTATTTTGTAGAAAGTCCCTCAATTTGGATTTGTCTGATGTTTTCTCATGATTAAACAGAGGCTGTGAGTTTTGGGAGGAATGTCACAGAAGTGAAATGCCCTTCTCTCTATTTCTGAGGTCACACGATACCAACCAGACGTATTACCAGTGATGTTAAACTCAATCACTTGGTTAAGGTGATGTCTGCCAGGTTTATTAACTGCGAAGTCACTATTTTTCCATTGCCATACTCTATTACTAAGTGAGTCACTAAGTCTAGCCCACACTCCAGTGGAGGGAATTTAAGCTCCATCTGCTGGAAGGGGAGTAGTATATATCTCGAATTCTCCTGTAAACAAGATTTTGTGCCTTCTTCCCTATTTATTTATTCAATTATTCATTTACAACAAATGTAGTCCGATTCTTTGGGTTATAGTTCAATACTACCACTATTTATTTTGCTGCTCAAACTGTTCTGGTTTTACTGTTGAGAGCTCCTTCTGGTTGGCTCCTGGGTCCTTTAGACATACTATCAACTTTTTCTGTCTTGCTTTGTTTTGGTTTTTAAACACTTCCTTACTTCCTGGAACTACAAAATGTTTTAGGTTCATTTTTTGTTTTTGTTTTTTTTTGTTTTTCCCAGGCATTTGTCCAAGGAGTTCTGGTTCTTTTTATGAGAGAATGGTCTTTAGAGATTAAGATCTGGGCAGTGAGTGTGCTCATTTCTACTAGAGTGTTATTAGTTCTAGGCCCTCTCAGTGGACAGAACTGGAAAGTATATGTGTGTATACACGTATATCTCTACTCCTGTCTCTGTCTGAACATACATTAAAACTACACGACATCTTTGACTCTAATCCAGCACTATAGAGTTCATTCAAGCCTTTCTAGGGCAAAAATGTTAAACCCTAAAGCACCTCTGAACACTGTCTGGAGTCTCCATTTCCCACCTAATTCTTCTCCATGAGCAAAAATCAAATCAAATAGGGCATCGATTAGCTATGACTGATCCCACTGCCATCTGCTGGGACTACAGGACAGCCCCAGGATGGCTCCTGCTCCGTTCCTCAGGGCCTGGAGAAAGCAACAGAGGACAGGGAACTATATGAGGACAAAGAAGAAGGCAGCCTTGCCCAGAGATGAAATCCCAGCCCTGTCACTAACTACCTCCTGGTCGATTCTTTTTCTGTAAGATGAGGAGTTAAATTAGATGCTGCATAGATCTGGTATTCTGTGATTACAGAAGGCACTCGATTCGTGTTGGCTGAGTGAACGAGTGGGTAAGGGGTGGAGTCTGGCACACGCTGGGGCCCCTCCACCCTTCATCATTATCTTGAGCAGGTAATTTACCTTGCCAAGCATCAGCATTTTTAATTTTCTTCTTGGTACTTCTCTGCATTTTCTAGATTTTCTACAATAAACATGTTATTTATACTTAATAAAAGAAATCAATTGGGTTTTAAAAAAACACAACAGCATATACCATCCTCCCTAGCGTTAATATGAGTAAGTACTTCATAAGCTGGCACTGAGGAGCACTGTGCTCACGTGGATGAACTTGAACCCATGCAAGCGTCAAGTTCCTGCCATAAAGCAGGTGCTCAGCAGGCATTAGTTTCTGGCCTTTTCTCTCTCCTGCTGATCCAGAAGCTATGTTGTGAAACTGATGGAAAAAGTCTTCCTCTCCCTTTTTTCCCTGGTGTGAGCATGATGGCCATGGCAAGAAAGTCCCTGTCAAATGAGCCCCTTTCTTTGTCACTCAGAATCCTCTCTCCCTGGCATTCTCTGTGAATGGTCTCCTTGACGCGTCTTCACAGAAATATGAAGTGTCCACTATGAAGGAACCTGGAGTGTCCACTGCCAGGCCCTGACCAGCACAAGGCTAAGGAACTTAGGCTCCAGGACGCTCCTGCACATTTTTAACCAGGGCCCAGCCATGGTTGTTCCCCTGAGCCCTCATTATCTTTGCTGAAGACCTCAGGCTGCAGGGTTTGGAGCCTCACAGTGAGCAGAACACAGTGTGTGAGCTTCAGGCTACAAGCCTCCACCACAGCAGTCCCGGCTTAAATGCTATTTCTCTGCCTAAGATGAATTCCTCCAGGAAACTTTTCCCTTCCCTCCTTCTGAGATAAGGGAGGCAAGAGAGCTTTTAAATTATGTGTTTCCTATTTGAAAAAAAAAAAAAAAGGAAGGAGAATTTCCGATAGGAGAAGGGGACATATTTTGTACTTCTAGAACCAAGAAGCCAGACATGTTCCATCACGATGGCAAAAGTCCCTAGTCTGGAAAAGTTAGCAGGTTCAGCAAAACCAAAGGGAACTGAGGGCTTGACATGAAAACAAATCTAGAAATACTTGAGTTCATTTTAAAAAAATTAGCATTTTGTCAGAGAGCTCACTTTCCACATGTGCTACCTTCCTTTCTAGTGGATTTACAACCCAGCCCCCTGCTTCTGACTGGGCTCCTTCAAAATAATTGAAGTGCTTGACTCTTGTAACATCATGTATGCCCTGATGTTGACATGAAGAAATGCATCCCTTTCTAACCCCATGGACAGAGAGCACTTAGCATCTCTCACCTGGAGCACGGCTTCAGCCTCCTGACTGGTCTCCTCCCTCCTTTTCTTTACTGCAGAACTTCTCAGGGTCTTTAATATCCTGATGATCCACCAAGAGGGAAATACAACACAAAATAATATGTGTATTTCCCAAACTTACTTAGTCATGAAATCTTTTATTCAAAGGACATCCGTTTGCCTCTCAGGCCACTAGGTTCTAGGAACCCAGTTTGGGAAACCCTGTCTTATAAGATACAATCCTAAGTCCTCAGCAGGCATGTGAGGCCTTCCATTGTCTGGCATCTGCCTCCCTTTCCAGGATCATTTTTCAGCTCTATCCTATATCCTCCTGACATTCGCCTTAGAACTATTTGTGGTTCCCTAAACATGCTGTCTTATTTCAAACTTCGGTACCTTTGCATACGCTATTCCATTAGCCTAGAATGCTTTTCCCTGCTGTCCTCTGAGTTCAACACCGCCAACTCTTAAAACGTCCCCAGCTCCCTCAGGCTGAGAAAGCCACACCAGCCCCGATGTTCCTGCAGTGCCAGCCTCATACTTATCAGCACTTCCCCAGACTATAAATGTGTGTTTCTAGCCTGTGAATTGTCTTGCTTCTTGTTCTCTCCTGGCCTAATTCTTCAGCTCCCACCAATCCCATGAGATTCTACCTCCCTTTAATACATTTCCTCTTTTTTAAAAAAAGTTAGCAAGAATGAGTTTCTTAGTTGCATGAGATCAAAAACATCCTAACTTCTATACTCAGAAAGAAGAGTTTTAAAACATTTTCAGTCCAAAAAAATGCATTTTAAAAATGACCAACCCCCATTCCCTGCCCCCCACCCACCTACCCCAAGCATTCAGGTCTCCTTTCATAGGGGGAATCATGTTCACAGGGCCTCAGGGAAAAGTGCAGCAGGATCTGCCTGGCCTGAGGAGCTGCACGCTATACTCACTTAGATCCTGGGAAGCGGCATTACTCAGGCCGATCAAAAAGGTGGTGCCCACATCCTTAGGGGCAGCCTTCCCTAGCTCCACTCTGCAAATGGCCTCTTCCTGGGTTTGGGGGCAGGCAGGGACCAGGGCACCAATTCCTGACCTTCCTGACCATGCCAAGTTCAGAATGCTTCCTTAGAAGCCATTTCATTAAGGTTTCCAAAAGGAGTTTATCTTTCAAAGCAAATAAAAGAGGATATAGTAAACTATTGCTAAACTCTCCCAGGCTATTTGCAATCTGACTTTGCCTCTCCTTTCATCAGGGGTGAAATCGATTTCTCACTCCCGTGAGCCTGGCTAGATTTTTTCTTTGGTCCAAAGGGTGTGGCAGAAGGGATACTGCGCCGGTCCTGGCCTCTGCCTTAAGAGGCATGGCAGGCTTGCTTCCACATTCCTGGAGGCCTGAGCCTACCATGCCATGGAGGAGCTGGGTCTGGCCCACTGGAGGACGAGAGGTCATGTGGAGGAGAACCAGGCTGCTCCGGCCAAGAGCTGGCACCAGGCCCCTCAGTGTGAGGGAGGCGCTCTCGGACCTCCCAGCTCAGCCCCACCGCCAGCTGAATGCAGCTGTGAGAGTGAGCCCAGCCAAGACCAGCAGAGAACCATCCAGCCAGAATTGTGAGAAATAATAAATCGTGATTTTAAACTGCAAAGTTTCAGGGTAGTCTGTTAAGCCAGTAATAGATAATGAAACAGAAGAGAAGGCTCAGAAGCCAGTAGGGAACTCAAATGTGTCCAGTGATAGAGGATGTGGGAAGTCCCCTTGCTATAGAAAATGCAAGAGCAAGGCAGGTGTCCCTTTCATTATATATGCAAAGTACCATGGGCATCAGAAATGCAAGTGATAAGGTGCCTCCTACAGAGAGATGGGCTAGGATATGCCCTTCCCGCCTCTTCCATAATGTTCCAGACAGGACCTACTGCCCCGAGACAAAGGAAGGAATTCGCTATCTGCCTACCTTAACTCCCTACCTCCCTTTCGTCTACATTATCTGGCCCTGAACCATGACTGTGCAGCAAACGAACTATACTTAATGCTATCTTTTACCCACAAGGGCTACAATTACTAAGTGGAGTTCAATAAAGTCACAAAGAACTTAAAAGCAAGTGCAATGAAGGCAGGTCAGCAGAGAGCCAGTGTAACCAAGGGCTTATTAGGGCCCAAAGGAGAAGAAGATGAAAGGCTTTTTGTTGGAAAGCCCTCTGTGCTGAGCCTGGAGGAAGAGAAGTCCCTGGCAGGAAGAGATTTGGCGAGGATATGATTAAGGTTAAGGGACGAGCAAAGGGATAGTGCAAGAACAACACTTGCCCCAGGTGATTCCTCCTTTCAGTCTGGTCTCCCTTCCTCCCTTTTCCAGGGTTCCTCAAGGCTATGCCACCTAGGTTGATGGGTTTTCTTTTCTTTCTTTCTTTTTTTTTTCTTTTTGGAGACAGAGTCTCGCTCTGTCACCAGGCGCCAGGCTGGAGTGCAGTGGCGCAATCTTGGCTCACTGCACCCTCCGCCTCCCGGGTTCAAGCAATTCTCCTGCCTCAGCCTCCCCAGTAGCGGGGACTACAGGCATGTGCCACCACGTCCAGCTAATTTTTGTATTTTAGTAGAGACGGGGTTTCACCATGTTGGCCACGGTGGTCTCAATCTCTTGACCTCGTGATCAGCCCGCCTGGGCCTCCCAAAGTGCTGGGATTCTTATCTCTTTACTGCCTCCTACACCCAGCCCTAGGTTGGGTTAATTGGGAAAACTAAACATTTGAGAAGAGCTACTGAGAATGCCCCCAGGTAGTGGTTCTAGCCTTGGGAATTTTAAGACTCTTTCAAGAAATTAGTGATACTTTTAGCATCTGTTGATTGAGAAAATACGCATGTGAAAATAGGTATCAGTTCTCCTTGAAATAATGCCCCTAGGGGTCCAGGAGCAGGTCGAATCCACCAAAAACCACTGATAAGAGGAAATAACCAGCCAATGAAACAGACCTATGCTTTTAGAAGGACCTTCATTGCTTTGACTGCCCCCACAAAAAAAAGATTGGGGAAATTGCAGGATATGGAACTGGTATGTCAAGGAGTTGGGGGACGGGGGAGAGGCATACCCTTAGGCCCACAGGTCCTACTGGGACACCACTATCCAGCTGCTCTGGGAGAGAAGCAGGGTGTCCAAATGTAAACACCATGGTGGCTGGGCCCGGCTTGCCTAGCCACAAGTTCAAACTCTGCTTAAGGCCAGACTGGTATCATGTTCCGCCAGCTTAGAAAGCATCTAAGGCAGTTTGGAAAAGCGAAACCACTAGCTAAGTAACTTTCAGACTCAGTTACTACCTAGCTTCGGCAGTTTTTCCAAGCTTTATGTTTTTGTTTTTGGAGACAGAGATTTGGTCTGTTGCCCAGGCTGGGGTGCAGTGGCACCATCTCAGCTCACTGCAGTCTCAACCTCCTGAGCTCAAGAGATCCTCCCAACTCAGCCTCCTGAGTAGTTGGGACCACAGGCATGTGTCACCACATCTGGCTAACTTTTCTATTTTTCATAGGGTCTCCTGATATTGCCCAGGCTAATCTCAAACTCCTGGGCTCAAGTAATCCTCCTACCTTGGCCTCCTAAATGCTGGGATTACTGGCATGAACCACTGCACCTGGGCCCAAGCTTTTTTCTTTTTTTGGCTTTCAGCTTCAATAAAAAGGTGATGGAGGGTGGATATAGGAGAAGAATGTTGAACTTGCTCTCCAAGGCACTGTCAAAGTGCCAATGTCCTGAGCAAATGATTCTAGTAGACTTACTGTTTCTGAGCCTTAGGCTTCTTACCTGTACAATGGGAATGATATGTAACAATTAAATGAGATACAAATTGTGAAAACGACAGTCATATAGCAAACATCAATTAACATGGGTTTTCTCCCTTCCTTCCTTCCATCCTTACAATGACAGATGGTTCTTTCTTTCCAGTCCCATCTTCCTGCTCTTACTGAGTCTCTAATTTGACCTTTGAGTATAAAATGTGTCCCATTTTGTGATATGAAGCTAGTCTTCTCAAAGAGAGGCACTGCCAACATGAGTGTGATGAATTAAAACACACTCAGGCGCCCTAGGAAGCAGCTGGCAGGGTGCCCACACTCCTCGCCCCAGCAATGCTGGGTTCCTCTTTGGCATTTGTACAGAAGGGAACTGGCCCAAGACAGAAGGATGGGCCTAGGCTGGTGAGGCCACCTCCTTCTAGGCCTGGTCAGAGCCAGGGCAGGCACAGACAGCAACAACCACCCATTTTGCAACAAACAGGAAACCAATTTACCAGCCTCAAAAATAGAACAGACAAAAACCCCAAAATATGAGGCTCTGACAGTGGGGCAGCTCAGCTTTCTCACACGGCTTCCTGACAGTCTGCAGAGTTATGTGTTGTTATTGTTGTTTTAAATTTCATGGGAGAAAAAGTCTTGCAATGTCTTTATAAAGGTGACCAGCTTCTGGGGCCCAAGACTGGGAGGCAGCCCAGCCAATCGTGCTTCCTGTACTGCCAAGGCGCCACCTTCTCAGTCTCCCAATCTAGCTACAAATGGCCCCAACTGCAAGGGACACAGAAGCCCTGATTCCTGTCATGTCCTAACAGGGCTGGCCCTGGCATATCTGCAAAGTGAGTCTTCCACACCCCTACACTGCTTTTCCTGTGGCCCCTCACCTTGTGCAATGCCACTCACTCCAAGACTGCTCCCCAGTACCCCGAGGCCCCACTGGGCCACATGGTTCAAGAGCCACACTGACAACAGGCCTGCAGACGTTCCCTCCACAGGACCCTGAAAAACATGAGGCCAGGCTCATGCTGTCCCCTCTGCCAAGAACAGTGTTCTTTGCCTGGCATGCTCCCCCAGAAGCAATCACGCTGGAATGACATAGTTAGTGCAGCAGTGTTGCTAAGGACTATGTCACACAGAGTCCCCGTGTTGAGGGGTGATGGGGAAAACGTATCTTCGGTCTTAGCCCCAGGGAAAGCTGTGCACATCCTGGGCACCTGGTGCATTTTTAATCCTGTAGACATGATGACTAAGAGCCACCTATCGATCATATTCCCTTTTGATTTTCATTGTTAGGAAGCGTAGTGCCAAACGTGTTCATCACCTCTAGCAGCTTTATGTCCTAACCTGTCTGTGGCCTTACTTTAGTTTCTCCACTTATTTTCCATGTGTCTTATTTCCTCATTAAATTTATGTTACCTTCATGTAGAATGTCTGTATACCATCTCATATCTTTATTTGGAATAAAGTGAGGTGTACATAAATAACTGAGCGAAGAACCCCTATTACTCTGTAAAAGCCACTTCTTCCGAACGTCCCCACCTCTGGTTTCCTCTCCAGTGTTCCCACAGCCCCTGCCTGTGCCTGCCTGGATTTGCACTCACCCACGGTTCTGTATTTTACTGTTTCCATGGCTTTCCCCACCATCCAACAGAAGGTTCCCGTGTGAAAGCTGAAAGCCCACCCTCTGCCAAAATGTGCCCAGTGCTGCCTGCACACTGGCTTGTTTAATCCTCAAGAAAAACCTGCCAGATAAGGCTGGCTGTGCCCATTTTACAGCTGAAGCAACTGGAACAAGGCTCCAGCAGGTGCTTATTCAAGGTCACATGGTATTGAGTGGCAGAACTAATACAGAGGCTCAGTTCCCTAAGGTCACCCAAGATATGAAAAAGAGCTTTTACATGAAAGAAAAGGAGGGAGAGGGAAGTGATTTAGATTCCTTAGATTATCAAATCATTCACTTCAGACATCAAACTCGTCTGCATCACTGGAAGCGTCTAAAATATGCCTTAATTCATAACAATTCATCTGCTACGACTGTCCAGAAAAATCTACACATATTTCATTGTGGCACATTCATGCTCACCCTCCAATAGGCTGGTTAGAGCAAGTGCACTAGAAAAGTTAATCACACGCCAGACTGTTTTAGAGCATCCCCTATCCTCACTCCTTCACCCGCTATGTGCACACACATTTTTACATCCTGAGAAGTGGTTATAGCAAAATATATATATTCAGAAGACAAAAGCTAATTTTGCAAGAAGCTTCTAGAAGAAAACAAGGTCTACTTTCCTGGTATGCAAGTGCACATGAACCATGAGGTCAATCACTACCCTGGCTTTACAGTGTCCAGATATTTAAACTACATGAAATGGCCCGGCACAGTGGCTCAGCACTTTGGGAGGCTGAGGCAGGTGGATCACCTGAGGTCAGGAGTTTGAGACCAGCCTGGCCAATATGGAGAAACCTTGTCTCTACTAAAAATACAAAAATTAGCCAAGCTTCATGGTGCGTGCCTCTAATCCCAGCTACTTGGGAGGCTGAGGCAGGAGAATTGCTTAAACCCTGGAGGTGGAGGTTGCCAGGAGTCCAGGTTGCACCACTGGATTCCAGCCTGGGCAGCAAGACTTCTCCTCAAAATAAATTTAAAAATAAAAAATAGGCCAAGTGCGGTGGTTAACACCTGTAATTACAGCACTTTGGGAGGCCGAGGAGGGTGGATCATCTGAGGTCGGGAGTTCAAGAACAGCCTGACCAACATGGAGAAACCTTGTCTCTACTAAAAATACAAAATTAGCTGGGTGTGGTGGTGCCCACCTGTAATCCCAGCTACTTGGGAGGCTGAGGCAGGAGAATCATTTAAACCCAGGAGGCAGAGGTTGTGGTGAGCCGAGATTGCACCATTGCACTCCAGCCTGGGCAACAAGAGCGAAACTCTGTCTCAAATATAAATAAATAAATAAAAATTTTTAAAATAAACTACATGTAACAAACGTTTAATATTCCAATTGAGAACCTAATTGGCCTGAGGCCTTTAAATCAAAGTGCCCACTGGTATCTACCAGAGCCCTTCCATTGACTGAGGAAGGTAGGAGAACAGAGGCTGGGTTCACATGGCCTTAGGCAAGTTGGGGGCTCTCCCTCTGTGCCTCGGTTTACATGTGTGTGACAGGGGGATGATAATGACACCACCTCTTAGGGGTGCAGAGAGGACAAAGCTGGCCAGGGGTAACATTGAATAAATCACTGCATCCCAGGCAAGAGGATATGTGAGCAAGAGCTGGAGTCCTCTTTCTAGACCTTGTGTTCTTCCATTTTAAAATGAGAGCAAGAGCCAGAGAGAGGGAAGTAAGGCATAGGCTGTGAACGGATGGGAAGAGGATTTCTGACCCACCTCTTCACAAATGCAGCCCCTCTGTCCTGATGGAGAGCACCTCTTTTGGGGGACTGATTTGTGTCTCCCATAGGCCACCTTACGCCTTGTGTTCTGTGCGTGTGTGCACATCTGCGTGCACACGTACCTCCTCTGTAAAGTGCATGCACCCAGGTGCTGAGCCCGATTCCCCCACTCCCTCCTGCGTCTGGTACATAGTTGAGATCAGTAAGCACGGGTTGAGTAAATCACAATGGTAGAAGCAGCACCAGCTGAAGCACAGAAGCTATCTTCAAATGTCAGCTCTCTTTGCTCTCTGCCAGATGAGTCCCCCAGAGCCTGCCCTCTGCCTCCTTTCCTGAATGTTCCAGGGGCTCCCCTCTGTCCTCCAGACAAGTACCTTCACTCTGCCACCAAGGCCCCTCTCAGCCTGCACCAGCTACCACCCCCCAGAGCTGTTCCCTTATCGTCCCCTCTCTTCTTGTTGACAGTGTTGGATGACATAACTTTAGGAGACTCAGCCTGGGGGACCAAACTGACTACACAGGATGGGCATGGTAGGGGGGGCCGGTGATTCAGAGATCGCCTGATTGTGGTCCCCTGCCCCTCCCTTCAAGTGGCAGAAGGCCTAGCCCTGGCACTGAGCCCTGCTATGCCACTGATACTCTTCTGGACCTTGGAAGACAACTTCACCTCCACAAGCCTCCATTTCTTATGTGTGAATGGGGTAAGAACGGCATGGATGCATCTCACCTGCCATTGTCACTAGAATGAGAAACACTGATCTCCACCTGGCACATGGCAAGGGCCAGTGCAGGTTGCTCCACCCCAGCACCACAATGAGTAAAAACTGAGCAGGAAGGGGGACCCTGTGCTTTCCCTCTGTGGCACTCCAGTGGGCAAGCAGGCCTTGGAAGATGAAGGGCCAGAGCCAGCGGGACCACTGAGGCCCACCTGGGACTCCGGAAGGAAAGGGCATCTCGGGACAACTCCATGGAGTCTTCTGTAGAGGGCTCCAGCCCAATACCTTCCCTGCTTAACCCAAGAGAGGCCAACGTGACAGGACCCAGAGTGTGGCGTGCTCACCACCCCTCACCCTCATCCCATGCCCACCTACACACACCCTACACCCTCAGGAGGATGGGATGAGTCATCATTAGGTCATCGGTCATCGAGTAAGCAGCGGGGGCCGCAGGGTGCAGTTTCCTCTCTTCCTCCCGCCCCGCCCACCTCCAGCTCTCCTCCTACTCTCTGCCCCCGCCACTTTCCTGTGCTCTGATGTGGGAGAGATAGCGCTCATTGACAGGTTTCAAAACTAAAAGTAGAGTGCATTTAGTCCTCTCCTGTGGCTGAGCTCAGCTCCCAGCTCCCAGAACCCTCTGTCATGCTGCTGCCGGGCTGGCGTGTCCCCACCTCCTCCTCACGGGGAGGGTCCCCATGGTGTTAGCCAGGGCTTGAGGCTGCTATAAAGCTATGACAGGAGGGGCAGAAGACGACAAAGGGAAGTGGAAACATATGACCCCATCATCTGTTAAGCCTCGAGGTAGATCCTGGGACCCCAGATGTCAGGAGAGCAGAAGGGAAATCAGAAACCAGCAGGCTTCACCTCTCTGGAGTGCCAGGCCCTGCCAGGTTCAGAGACACGGAGAGAGTGAGGGAGGGAGGGACCTGCATGGAGACTCAATTACAGGCCAGATACAGGATCCCTACAGAACTCTGCCAGGCAGTTGGTGCCATACGTAGTGATGAGCAGTGATGGGGCAGAAATGGGAGGCAATTTTTCCAGCCTCTCACCGGCAGCAAGGTGTGTGCCAGAATGCATATGCAGGTCTGCGTGTCTCGGGGGCTGATCACAGTCACAGGAAACAGATCTCCACAGCACAGCATGGAAAGGGCCAATACTGTTGGTGAAAGGTGCTCTGGGAGGTCAAGAGAAGGGCCAGTTAACCCCATCTGGGGAAGGATTTCACGATGTTGTGATGCTAGCCCTGGGTCTGAACAGCGCATGCGTAAGAATAGGTCAGGAAGTCAAGGGGACAAAGATCAGCGCAAAGGCACCAAGGTGTGTAGTTGTGGAGGGGCATTGAGGAGGCATGAGGAGGCTCCAGCCAAGGGGGAAGCTGTGAAGGAGGCACCCAGTAACCCACGCTGACTTTCCTTGTAACTCGGACCCCAGAAGTCACTGCTGTTTCCAGATAATTAGAGTCACAACCCTGATAATATGATCAAGCACTAACAGGGCATCTACTATGGGCTAGACATTGCCCTAAGCACTTCATAAACACTACCCCCATTTCATCTTCACAACAACCCTATAAAGTAAGAGTACTACCCCCATTTGGTACAGATAAAGAACTAGGCCCAAAAAGGTTGACTCACTTGCCCAAGGCACACACCTCTACAGGGGGTGGGGCTGGACTTGAACCTGAGGCTCCAGAGCGCATGCTCTCCTGACCACTCAGCTGGGTTGCCCCACAGTCCACAAAATGCCTTTCCTGCTCCCCAGCAGGTCCAGTTCGTTCTTTCGGCCAGGTTGCAGGCAGCTCCGGAGCAGGGCTGTGTCTTCTCCTCCTTCTGTAAGTCCCCCTACCTGAGTCTGGCCTTTGTAAAGAAATTTGACAGGCACATCATGACAGGCAAATTCCAGGGGGAGAAAGCCTTTGTCACAGTCCGGTTTGGGCTTGGAACCAACAATTTGTTGACTTAATCAGGCAGATGCAAAAAGGTGTTGTCATGGTGGCAAGGTTTCTATTCCGGGCGGCCAGGCCGTAATTAAATGTCCTGACCTGCACACCTCCAATTACAGCACAAGAGCTGGTTTCCCGGGCCTGTTAACTAGCAATTAGAGAACCTTCCACTGAAATTCCAAATCACTTAGTAAAGGTCACTTTATATATTTTTCAGATTTGGGGGTAGAAGTGAAATGGAATTATTGCCCAAATTACGAGTGACATCCATTATTTAAAATGGGATTCTTCAACTGGCCCATATGGAGCAAGGGATGGAGCCCATAGTTCTTATAAGTTGTTATAAGGGATCTCATTTATGGAGTGCCTGCTATGTTGCAGGCACAACCACAGGGGCTTTAAATGTGTTCTATGATTTAATTCCTATAATAAACCTAAGAGGTACGTATTACTATTTCCATTTTGTAGAGGAGTAAACTGAAGATTAGAAAAGTTAAGTAACCTTCCCAGGGTCATACAGCTGGCACTTCAGAATACAGCATTTACAGCCAGGTCTGTCTGCCTCTGGACACCAGGCTCTTCCCATTACTAGGTGGTCTCAAGCTAAGACACACAATTTGGATTCAGAGCAGAGCTTCTGTGTGCTGTGCAAGGAGTGCTGAGACCAAAAATATTCTCTTCTCCTGGACCATCCATGAAGGCTCAGTTAAGGCAAAGGTATCTTCGAGCCTCTGGGATGGTTGCCATGTTAGGGTAATAACTCTTCACTGTTGAGGGTTCTGACAGCTTTTTATATTGATAAGAGAGGCTTGGAACAGTGTGAGGGCAGTAGGCCCTCAGAAACAGCTGATGCCAAAGACACAGTCTTTATCCCTCTTGCCATTGTGATGCTCGTAACAAGTGCCACTAATCAACAGAGACCCCAGGCTCCTTCTCAATACAGGTGATTCTCCCAATGCATTGAACCGGCCCGGGAGGTGCAAATTGTTTGCTCTCTCTGTCTTAGATATATGGTGACCATATTTTCTGCATACAAAATTCTGACATGTAATTTGACTGAAGATTATTTCCCTGATTTGTGAATTTATTTATGCTTTACAACAGCATGAAGTCAAATCACATTCCCTCATATATTTAACAAATCACTTTTACTAAGCAGAATGAATGCCCCTTAATCAGAATTTTCCCAGATGAGTTGGCCATATGGTTGTTACAGTTGACTGTGGGTGCAGATCCCAGGCCTGCACACAAAAAGACGCTCAATAAACACATGGGGAGCAAGTGAATGGGAGGAGGGCTGAGATGGAAGAAAAAGGGCAAGTAGAGGGTCCCTGAGGATAAATCTGCTGACATCACCATCTCACCAGAGTCCATACTTGACTGGGGACTTTCCTGAAGCCCATCTGATGGAAAAGAACAGTGTACATGCACACACCAGATGCATGTGGGGGCAGCTCCCCAAATTGCAGCCAGTCAAGTCTCATATCTGACTGGCACAAAACTTAATCAGGCTCCAGTATTCAGGGCCAAAAGCCACCACCAACATTTCAAAGTCAGGCCTCATCCTGCAGCTCACGGATAGTTCCCCAGCTGCCCACAAGACCTGGAGTGATTGATTGGCTAATTGTAGAAATCCACATCCATGAGGTTGAAATGGTAGAACTGCTATGAAGCTTGTCCCAGTTTTTTGATTCTGCCTATCGACCACTTGTAGGAAAGCAAAACTCCAAAACATTCTTGTGACAGGGCCTACTAGTTAACTCCAGGATGAGTGCAATGATCTCTGCTGGGTACCAAGAAGACTCCATCCAGAGAGAGGGCAGATACCAAATGTCCATCTTAGGTCCCTTGCCCCCATCCACCATCCCCTACTCCCTAGGGCTTCTATGTAAGAAGAGAAGCCCCAGCCTTGGCAATGGAAGGTCACACCAGTAGGGGCTGGCTCCACATTGATCCTGGAAGCAGGCTTCTGCCTCATGCTGAACTAGTGCGTGCCTCAGCCCTTTGGAACCCTTTGGAGCTCTCCAAGGTACTGACCCTCATTCCTGGCTGGGTCTCTAAAAGCAGTGTCACGGTGAACCGTGGTCATTCAGAGTTTGTATATGGTTATATTCTTTAAGTTCTCACTCATAGGTGGGTGTTGAACAATGAGAACACATGGACACAGGGAGGGGAGCACTACACACTGGGGTCAGTTGGGGGGAAATAGGGGAGGGAGGGTGGGGGGTGGGAAGCTGGGGAGAGATAGCTGGGGGAGAAATGCCAGATGTAGGTGATGGGGAGGAAGGCAGCAAATCACACTGCCATGTGTGTTCCTATGCAACAATTTTGCATGTTCTTCACATGTACCCCAAAACCTAAAATGCAATAAAATAAATAAATGGGAAAAAAAAAAGAAAGAATCAATTCAAAATAAATTTGGGTTCACTGTTGTACTTTATTTTGAGAAGTAGTTTTCTAACTTTTCATCCCTAATTTATAGTGTGGATCTCTTTGAGAAGCCAGGTGGCCTATGTGGCATGTGGCTTATGGATTTGCCTATAGTGCCCCTGAAGCCTTTCATGTCACCAAGTCCTCATTCCCTTGGATCCTGCTTGTCCTAGCTCTTGGTGCCCTTCCCAATCCCTTTCTATAAACTCCAGACTCCTAGGATGCTCTTTTCCAGACCTTATAGGGCACTATAATTGTTTATTGACCAGTTTATTTTCCCCATTGGCCTGAGTCCTCCAATGACCAGATGGTTTTTTTGTACCTGCTGCAGTGTCTGCATCACCTGGGTCCTCAGTTGGTGTTTGTTGCTCAGTGGGAAGCTAGTGAATAGTCTCCTGGGTGTGACCCAGGAAATCTTATGTTTCTTAAGCCCTTGGCTTTTCCTACCCTCCGAGGCCCACTCTGGCAGCCAGCCAGCTAGGCTCTCCTCACAACAGTAGGAACAGTGGTCTGTGCTAGTCTCCTACTCATTAGAAACTTAAGGATCCGTGTCTTCTGCTTGCTTGCTTGTTATATTTCCTAGAGAAAAACAGTCTGGTGGTAACTTTGGGTTTTATTGTCTACCTCACCCCAGAGAAACACAACAATAACAGTGAATCCTCTTTAAACACTATTTTTCACTATTCTAAGCATTGTATATGCATTTGTCTTATTAATCATTAATTACATTTGCTGTAAGGCAACTGCTACCATATCCCCTTTTTACAGACAATGAGGCAGACAGAGAGGTTATGTGACTCACTTGGGGTTGCCCAGCTGGTTAGTGAAGGGCCCACAGCACCCTCCAGAGACACCGTCCTGAACCACTGTGCTGTGCTGCCACCCGCTGACCTTGAAACACCACACGGAGGGGTGGGGAGAGGCAAAACGTCAAGAGAGGGTGAGAAACAGGAATTTGGAGGCATAAAGTTAGGAAAAGGTTGAGTCCTTTTTTAAGGGCTATAATAAATTCCTAAAAGAGGGGATACAAAAATAGCAGTTATTGTAGTTGTAAAGACGAGTCCTTATCTAACTCCATATAATTAATATAAAGAACTATATAATTAATTTACAACTGGAAAAAAAATTACCTTATTCTAAAGATGAGCAAGCAGAGGCCCAGAGAAGCTGCCAGGGGCCCAAGTTACAAAGAAGAGTGCCAAGAGGCACTGGCTTGAGAAGACAGAAGGGACTCAGTCGAACCATTTTTACAATGGCATAAAGAACCCCAAAGATGATGTTTTAAAAAACAAAACGACCCAGGTCATTAATCTCTCTCCGGCCTTACGACCTACAGAGGAGCTCCCAGGGCTGAGGCTGTGGAATCCCAGCCAGCTATCCTCCAGGGGGAGCTAGAGGCAGTCCTTCCCTTTAAACAGGGCCTTCATTAAGCAAACTTAGAAACACAAGGAGCGCAACAAACAGAACCTCTTTCTCAGCTTGAGATGGACAGATGTTTAATGAGATGCCATGGGCCGGGCGCAGTGGCTCATGCCTGTAATTCCAGCATTGTGGGAGGCTGAGGAGAGAGGATCTCTTAGGGCCAGGAGTTCAAGGCTGCAGTGAGCTATGATCATGTCACTGCACTCCACCATGAACAACAGAGCAAGGCTATCTTAAAAACAAAACAACAACAATAACACAAAAACAAACAAAAAAAAGATGCCATGGATTTGGAATAAACAGAGGATAGGGCCCGCTGGGGAAATGGCTGAATTCTGGGCAATCTCAGCAGCTTTCTTGCGTTCCTCTGGGATGACTGGGCCACATCTGTATTGTGTTCCCATCTGGACACTTCATTTTAAGAGTGATAGTGACGCATTTGTCCGGGGAAGGGAAATTAGCAAATACCAAGGCTGGTGGGGGGCAGGGGGACCATGGGCTGCTCACTCCAGAGAAGACTGGCCACTGGCCTGCAAAGCCACCACTCCAACAGTTCTCCATCTGTGAAAGGAGAGTGTCCCACTCCCTGATGGTGCACTCCTCCTCGGGAGTTGAGGGGACAGATAAGTTAGAGCTGCCAAGGCTCTCTGCTCCTTACATGCAGCTTAGCAGGATGCAGGGGGATGTGGGGGAGGCAGGGGGGGTCCTTGCAGCACTCAGAGTCAAGCTGCTTTCTGGACCTGGATAAAGTCCTGTAACCATGTGCCTATGCACTCTGGGGCCTCTGAGACTCCTATAGCAAGAACCTTAGCTGTCTCCAGGTCCCGATCCAACCACTTCATTTTATTTTATTTTTTTGAGACGGAGTCTTGCTTTGTCACCCAGGCTGGAGTGCAGTGGTGTGCTCTTGGCTCACTGCAACCTCTGCCTCCCAAGTTCAAGAGATTTTTCTGCCTCAGCCTCCTGAACAACCACTTCAGTTTTTAGATGAGGGCTCTGAGGCTCCAGGTTCCATGGCCAATAAGAAGCAGAAGTAGGACTGGAATCCAGTCATGCAGCTCCCCAGCCCCTCAACTAGTCCTCTTGCCATTTGGCCCACAGCTTCTGCCAGCAGGGGCAACACTAGGTGCCAATCTTGCCCTGTCTTTCCAGAGACCTGGAAGCAGTCCTATCATGGCAGCTGGAAAACAGTGGCTCACACCGCTGCCAGGCAATGTTCACCAGCTGGTCCTCCTCCCAAACACACTGGCAAGACCCAGCGACACACAGGGTGCCTGAGAGACTGTGCATCCACATACCACCTTGCAATTGCCGGTCCCCAGCCACAAACAGAGGTGCGACTTCTCTCTGCAGGACCACGGTGGATAGAAATCGCTGTGGAAATCTCCTCTTGGCTGCTGCCCATAGAGGACAGATCTTCTAGGCCAAAGGGAGAAGCCTGAGAGCCACAGAGCCATCAAATAGGAAGAACCATCAGAAGCCATGCAGTGCTCTTGGATGCCCAATATGTAACCATGATGCATGAGCGACGATTAAAGGAGGAGAGCTGGGGAACCCCACCCCTGGCCCATGCCATACAACTCTTTCTGAACACAGGGTCTTCACAGCAGCCTTGACAGGAGACACACGTAGAAGGGAACCATGACTGGCCGTCCCACAGACCAGCACAACCTGTTGCAGTGGAGACAGTAGCTTCTTCCCCAACCGTTCAGCACCACAGCCACACCGTGGCCTGGGCTTCCTCATCTAGAGCTGCCTGGGGCTTGGGTGCCTTCCTGTAATTAGCCACAGCCACCCACAGCACTGCCTGCCCTTCCTCAGTGTCAGCCTCCTCCCCACCCCCACATAGTCCATCCTCCAGTGGTGGGGGCTTCGTCTCTTGGTGGTCTTGACCTTGGCCACTCTCAGCCCTACAGTCTGAGGGAAATCCCCAGAAGACACTGCATAATGAGAGCTGAGAGAATGGGACCTTGCTGTTTTGGCTATGGGTGAAATTCAAGCTCCAGTACGTCATGTCTGTGAGGCTTGTGGAAAGCTGGCTTCTGACCACAGGAGCTGGATAAGAGTGAGTGTCCCTCAGCCAGAATTCGGCAGACCTTCATTTGGCATGACCTCTGTGCTCACACTGCCAGGGCTGGAGTGCAGAGCCACGGGAGAGTGGGGTCACGTGGGGACAGTTCTTCCCCTCTTCCCGTCCTGTGCTGTGTGAACTATATCCATTGCCTCTTTGAGTTCTCATGCCACCATGGTGGTTGGTATGTTCCTATTCCACCTGTAAGTAAATGTAGCCCCACAAGGGTTAAGGGAATTGCCCGAAGTCACATGGCTAAGAAGACACAGAACCAGAACCTGAATGCAAGCCCTGCTTCCCCCAGGCTAGTGCCTGCCACTAGGTTATAGCCATGACTCTTAAATAACCCGGGTGAAACTCTTTTCCAAACCCTATTTCAGAATTATGGGTTGGCCTAAAATACGACTCCCACAGCATGCTAATCTTGTAATCATCATTCATTTATTACCACTCTCCATTGCATTTGCAACTGAAAGCTTTCTTATGCATTAGCATGTTTCAGTTCCACAAATATTTATGTTTCCATTCCACAGGTAAGAATAGGTACCAAAGAAGTTCTTTTCCCCATTTTAAAATGGAGAGTTGTTCCTTCTTTAAGAAAGCATATCTTTTAGTGAATCCATTTTATTCAACTGCCCATTGATTGAAAAGCATTTACTATGTATAAGGCATACACATTATATGCATGATATGCAAAATCGGCACTGCTCTGGGTTTTGGAGATACAGCAGTAATCGGGACAGATGAGGTTCCTGCTAAAATCAAACTTGGGTTCTGGCAGAGGAGACAGACAGTAAATAAGTAAATAAATAAGATGGTTTCAGGTAAGAGGTGCTATGAAGAAAATAAAACAGGATGGCCTGGGGATGTAATAAGAGTTAACGTCTGAATTGATTCCTGTTACCTGCTAACTGAAAAGAAGTCAGCCATATAAAGATCAGGAGAAAGAAAGTTACAGGCAGAGACGGTCAGGTGCAGTGGCTCATGTCTGTAATTCCAGCACTTTAGGAAGCTGAGGTAGAAGGATTACTTGAAACCAGGAGTTCAAGACCCACCTGGGCAACATAGTGGGGCCCTTTCTCTACA
This sequence comes from Cebus imitator, assembly GCF_001604975.1. Classification (NCBI taxonomy): domain Eukaryota; kingdom Metazoa; phylum Chordata; class Mammalia; order Primates; family Cebidae; genus Cebus; species Cebus imitator. Next base: position 4,003,652 of record NW_016107451.1, on the reverse strand, counting down.
AAAAATAAAAATTAGCTGGGCATGGTGGTGCATGCCTGAAGTCCCACCTACTCAGGAGGCTGAAGCAAGATGTTTGCTTGAGCCTGGGAGTTCGAGGCTGTAGTGAGCTATGATCACACCACTGCACTCCAGCCTGAGTGATAGAGTGAGACCTTGTCTCAAAAAAAACAAAAAAAAAGAAAAAGCAAAGAATTACTGAGACATAGAAATTCCATTTGACCCAGCAATCCCATTACTGGGTATATATCCAAAGGATTATAAATCATTCTACTATAAGGACACGTGCACATGAATGTTCATTGCAGCACTATTTACAATAGCAAAGACCTGGAACCAACCCAAATGCCCATCGATGGACAGGGAAAATGTGGCACATATACACCATGGAATACTATGCAGCCATCAAAAACGATGAGTTCGTGTCCTTTGTAGGGACATGGATGAACCTGGAAACCATCATTCTCAGCAAACTCACACAAGAACGGAAAATCAAACACCGTATGTTCTCACTCATAGGTGGGTGTTGAACAATGAGAACACATGGACACAGGGAGGGGAGCATCACACACTGGGTTCTGTAGGGGGGAAAGGGGAGGGACAGAGGCGGGTGGGGAGTTGGGGAGAGGTAGCATGGGGAGAAATGCCAGATATAGGTGATGGGGAGGAAGGCACCACATCACACTGCCATGTGTGTACCTATGCAACACTCTTGCATGTTCTTCACATGTACCCCAAAACCTAAAATGCAATTTTAAAAAATTGAAAAAAAAAAAAAAAAAAGAAAAGAAAAGAAAGTTCTAGTCAGAAGGAACAGCAAGTGCAAAGTTCCTCAGGTAGGAATGGGGATGGTCACAGCCAGTGTTACTGGGACCTAGAGAGTTAAAACGAAGGCAGGGGAAGGTAGGGAGGCTGACCCATATCAGGCCTCAGAGGCCAGTGGAGAAGGCGTAGGTTTATCCTAGCGATATGTGGTATACATCCCCAAAACTTAGAAATCAGATTGCCTTCAGAATTAAACCACTGAAGCCCACATGCCATTGAGGCAATTAGTCACCTGTTGGTTCCGAAGTACCCAAAGAACTGTGGAGCATCCTGAACGATTAAAGTTGACCTTGAAGGCACGGCCAGAATTAGTACGTAGAAAGTGGCAGTTCAGCCTGACTCCACAATCCCGTCTTGTCCACTCCAGCCTCTCAGTAGCTCCCAGAAAGCTTAGACACATAGCACACATAAAGATAACATGGAGAACTGTTGCCAGCATTGAACAGAAAGCACGTGCCTAGGCAGCATTTGGTTCATGGCACAACCGGGGAGGGTACACAGAAGGCAGTCACAGAGTACACCATTCAAATCTGGTGAGACAAGAAGTTCAAGTGTTTCTCTTATTTCAGATCAAACCCAGAAGGCAAATTTTTATTAACTAATAACTAATAGCATCTATTCCGGCTGGCTGCAGTGGCACACTCCTGTAATCCCAGCACTTTGGGAGGCTGAGGTAGGAGGATCACTTGAGGTCGGGTGTTTGAGACCAGCCTGGCCAACATGGTAAAACCCCATCTCTATGAAAAATACAAAAATTAGCCTGGTGTGGTGGCACACACCTGTATTCCCAGCTATTCAGGAGGCTGAGACAGGAGGATCGTTGGAACCCAGGAGCTGGGGGTTGCAGTGGGTTGAGATTCTGCCACTGCATTCCAGCCTAGGCAACAGAGGGAGACTCTCTCTCTCTCTCTCTATATATATATATATATATATACACACACACACACACACATATATATACATGGCATCTATTCGTCTATTCCTACAGCACTTGCTGGCAATGTGTTTTCATCTGTGGTTCTCCTCCAAGTCCCATGAGAAAGAAGGGCTACAAAATTGCATTCCTGGCATTCCTAACATGCCACTTGCTTCATTTTGCCATGCTCTTGCCCGCTGCTAGCATTGTCCACCTGGAAAACTCATCCCCACCATTCCAGATTCAGCTCAAGTGTCAGCTCCCATAAGACGTCTTCCTGACCATCTCTACCCACTTTTAGGCCAAATCAATCACTTCTTCTAAGCACATCTCTTTTATCAACTCATCACACTGGATGCATCTGGTGGCTTAAATATCTGCCCCTTCCTAAAGTGAGCAAATCAAGAGCAGGGACTATGTCACTCACTGAGGAATTGCTGGTGCCCATCATAGCACTTTACACATATTGAGGAGCCCACTACTGGCCCAGAAAGGTTTTCTTGCCACTGTTGATGAATGGCAAAGCTGAGACCCACATCCAAACCTTAGATCACATTTTTTGGCCATGAGGAATGGCTATATAAAAGTAGCTAGGTCAGGACAAAGGTGATGGAGACATCAGAGAGATAATAATTTGGGGTGGAGGGAAGTGGTGCAGAGAGGAGGATGGATCAAAGGAGTTGCAATGAAACCTGACACAGCAGGGGAAAAAGGATGGGGCAGGACATGGCAGAAAATGGGGTGGACGTGAGCCAGAGGTGAATTACCTGAGGTTCCTTACATGGGGTGCTGGAGAAATGAGGACACTGCCTGCTGGATGGCTAGGCTGAGCAGGGGACGTGGGCACACTGAGGAAGTTTTCTTTGCATATTCATCTTGGGTTGTCAGCAGGATCTCAGGTCACTAAGAGGACCTGTGGTTCAAAATGCTCCACTTAGAGGTATGCTTAATGCTGATAATTACACCCAGGAAGGTGACAGTTACCCCTTGCTAAGGTGGACAAGGAGAAATGAGGGCTTCCAGCAGCTCCAGAAAAGGTCTTTTACAAAGCACAAATCCTCACCCTTTAGGCATCAATGTGGCTTCTGCAGCACTACGGGAGGTCACCTCAGGCAGTTTCTGGAGATGCACTACTACCTCCCTTTCCAAATACCCAAATGCTGCCTTGACAGGGTGGGGAACTGCCCTCTTGGGAGAGGGGAGGTGGGGAGTGGGGAACACTATGGAAAGAGGATGGACTCCGGAAGGAGACTTATCTGGGTTCCCATCCTGGTTCCACCTTTTTTAGCTGAGTGACTAGGGCCATCTCTACTGTCCAGTGAAGGACATCTCAGCAATGTCACAGACATATGAAGACTGGGAGAAGGCATCCGCAATGTCTAAACACAACACACCATCAATTTCTAGAATACACAAGGAACTCCTGAGAGCCAATCAGAAAAGGACAGGAAACTTGATTTAAAAAATGGCAAAGCATATGAATAGGCAATTCATGAAGGGAGAATCCAAGTGGATAACAGCATATGAAGAGACCCTTCAAATGTACTAGTAATTCAAAAAGCCAAAATAAACCCAACAAAATACTAATAAACTCCCACAAGTAAATATCAATAATGTCTGTGTTGGTGAGTGGGGTGTAAAGATTCCTGTTTCTTCGTGTCCTGCTGGTGGGAGTACAAATGGATTCAGCCGTTCTGGAAAACAGTCTGTAGTATGCAGATTAAATAAGTATTTCTTTGTGACTCAGAAAGTTCACTCCCAGATGTAAATCCCTGGGGGGCCATTGATGCAGAAATTTGTTCAAGGGTTGTTTCTCATAGCAAGGACTGAAAGCAACCCAAGTGCCTTAGACAAGGGGTGAGGATAAGAAGAAGTTACAGTGGGATGTGAAACACCACTGAAACATCGAAACACCACTGAAACATCACGCAGTCGTTGGATGTGGTGGGCTGGATGGACGAGGTTGTGGAGACACTGGACATGCCATACCGAATGACAACGACCATGGTCAGTAGCAGAGGATATTATTATTACCCTCACAGGAGGAAATAGGTATTCACATCTAGCACACTAGCCAATGCACTATGGAGATTTTGGGTTTTTTTGAGAGAGAGTCTCACTCTGTTACCCAGGCTGGAGTACAATGACATAATCTCAGATCACTGCAATCTCTGCCTCCCGGTTCAAGCAATTGCCCTACCTCAGCCTCCCAAGTAGCTGGGACTACAGGCATGTGCCACCACGCCTGGCTAATTTTTCATATTTTAGTAGAGACAGAGTTTCACCATGTTGGCCAGGATGGTCTCAATCTGACCTCTTGAAATGCCCGCCTCGGCCTCCCAAAGTGCTGGGATTACAGGCATGAGCCACTGCACCCGACCTGCACTGTGGAGATTTAATAAATGCTGGTTCTCTTCGTCTTGTGCATTCCAAGCTCTGCCCCCTCTTCATTCCCTCCCCACACTTCCCGAGTGGTGTCCCAAGGTCTCCAGTAGTTTAAGTATTGCTGTGGAAGGTGAGGGAGAGGTGTTCAGTAATTCTGTGGCCACCTTAACTACAGAAAGAGTTTTAGTTTTAAAAATCAGAGTCAATGAAACCTTGTCCTGAATTCTCAGAGCGTTGTGAAGGAGGCAGTGTGGACCTATGAGCCAGAAGCTATTATCTCTCAATTTTAAAGAGATGAATTTAAGTAACTTGCCCCCAAGGTACTTACTAATAACTTCACTAATAAATTGTACAATCAGTGTTCAAACTCAGGCAGTTTGAATTCAGAACACATTCTCTCTTTTTTGTTGTTTATTTGCAGATTTTATTTGGGGTATGTGCATATGTGTGTGTGTTGAAATCTTTCAAATATACAGAAATGTACAGAGGCTAACAAAATGAATAAACTTTGCCCATCACCCAGTGCTCTCCAGTCCTTTGCCATTTAACCACAAAGCAGTTTCATTCTCAATAGTGTCTAATTGTCTTTTTTTTTCCTTGATCTGTCTTGCTAATGAATTATTTATCTTTTGTTTTCTGATTTAGCTCCTTTTTTCTATTGTCTCTTTATTTTCTGTTTTGTTAATGTCCCTTCTGCTGCTTTCTTTGAATTTACTCTTTTGTTCCTTTTCTTACTTCTTGATTTGGGTTCTTCTTTACCAATATAAATATTTAGAGCTATACATTTCCTCTCAGAATTGTTTTAGCCATTTCCCACTCATTTTGCAATGTAGCATTTTACTACCATTCATTTCAAATATATAATTTCTGCTAATATTTCTTCTTTGATTCAAAATTATTTCGAAGAATTTTTAAAATTTTGGCCTTAAGGGAGATTAGTTATCTTTTAATTATTGATTTCTGATTGAGTGGCTTTGTGGTCAGAGATATATATATGATATTGGGGGTTTTTCTTGTAGTTAGAGATACATGTGATATTGGGATTTTAAAAATTAGTTGACATTTGCTTTATGATCAGTTTTTGCAAATGTTCACATGTACCTGAAAAGGATATGTACTCTTCAACTGTTAAGAGTCAGGATTCTGTATAAATGCTTTAGATCAGGGGTTAGTAAACGCCCTAACGTTTACTATATCAGGCCAGATAGTAAAGACTTTCCGCTTTGCAGGCCATATAGTATCTGTCATGGCTATTCAACCTGCCTTTATAAAGTGAAAGCAGCCATAGACAATAGCCATAGAAAATAAGTAAATCAATGAATGGGGATGTATTCCAATAAAACTTTATTGACAAAAATGGAACTGGCCCATCACCACAAGTTCAAGCTTGTTACTTGTGTTGACAAAATATTCTGTATCCCTAATAAATGTTTTGTCTATTTACTCTGTCAGTTGTAGAGACAGTTATGTTTAAATCCCTCTTTATGAAAATAGATTTGTCCATTTCTCCTTGTCATTCTGCCAATTTTTGCTTTATGTAGTTTGAAGTTATGTTATTAGGTACAAACAAGCTGAGAATTGTTAGGGCTTCATGAACCCCACTTATCTCTATGCAGTGACCTGTTTTATCCCCAGAATGACCATAGGTCCCTGTTTGCCTGAGATAGCCCTAGTTAACACATGCTGTTGTCACAGGTCTTATTAATTGTACCTCATATTAATACATGTTGTCCCCATAGACTTTACTCACAGCACCTCTTTTAACTCTGAAAAGAGTCCTCATTTGAACAATTGATTACATGGTCACTTTTTAAAAAATCCTTAATGTTCTCTGTTCTCTGAGGACAATGTAGTTATTTCAGCTTTCTTTTGCTAGTGTGTATCTGGGAAATAGCCATCCATTTAAGTCCAAATGTTTTAAATAATGGTTTTCTATATACCTGTCCCTTGAATTTTCTATTCTCTTTTAGGTAAGAGTCCTGTGGTCACTAAGACACAACACACAATGTCAATGACTAGTCCTAGAAAGTAATCCATTAAAACGGTAGCTCCATGAAGGAGGACATTTTTATGTATTTTGCTCATGGCCAAATCTCCAATGTCAACCAATACCTAGCACAGAGTAGGAACTCAAATATCAATTGCATGAATGAACACTTGAGTCTTCAATTCAAAGTAAGAAATCCTTTATCTCTACATAGGCAAGTTGCAAGTGGTTCCTCCCCTCCCTAGCTAGCACCCATGACGGGGGGAACTTGGGATCACGGAAAGTGGATACGGTGAGCTGCTTTTCCCCTTTCCCCTCTTGCTCTCAGATTATTAAGCAGGCCTCCAGCTACCGAGGGCCTGGAGCCCAGAGAAGGAGAGGAAGCAGAGCAGTAAAGCTCTTATGTGGCTGCTGACTAATAGCTCCAGTAAAGCTCTTATGTGGCTGCTGACTAATAGGTGGCTTCAGAGACTCCCCAGTCATGGTCTGGCTGGAAATCCCCTGGAGCAGAGGCTGTATTCTATCCCTCCAGCTTTCCTGCCTCTCAGCCCCAGAGGTCCTCATCACCGGTCCTCATTCCGTCTTCTCAGGCAAGTCTTAGATATTGAGGCTCCCATCTGACTTGGCATTATCTGCATCTCATCAATCAAACGCAGGCTCGCATCCCTTGCCTTGCTGTAGTGGGAATGGAGGCACTTCTCAAATGCCATCCTCTACTTCGTCTTCCATGTGTCAAAGGCTTTTTGGGGCTATGTCAAGCATCGGAGCAGATATCTCCCAACTGCAGGACACAAAACCAGGCTCTCTGAGTCATCCTGCTGAAAACTTCCCCAACTCTACCCCAGCCCCATACATACTATAGGTTAAACTGAGAGATGACACATCCCCTCACCTCTCTCTACAATCCAAAAGTCCTCCTCACAAAATCCTCCTTTCAAAATACTCACCCAGATCCCTTTTTACTTATTGGAAAGAAGCCCTACTTTCCCTAGTTCTAGGCATTGTCTGAATCCTTCCCTTAGAACAGGCACTAGAGGGATGGGATGGGTAGTGAGTGTTCATCCTTTGTCCAGTCCGGTCCTTTGGCTGCTGAACAAGGAGAGACAGAATGGGACTGGGCCTTGGGCAGCCTCTGTCCACATCCTGGCCTTCAGGCTCTCACTGGTTTTAATTGTGCTGATTGTGCTCTACCAGGACATTGCCTTGTATCTTGCATACATCCAGCCTATGTGGTGTGCTGGCAACAGGGTGCACAGGCCATTTTGGCATGAAGGTCCTCCTTCATCTATCCACTGCTGCCTAACAAACCACTCCAAAATGCAGTGTCTTAAAGCAATCATTGTATTGCTACCAATTCTGTGGGTTAGGAATTAACGTAGGGCTCAGTGAGAGCAGCTCGTCTCTGTTCCATGTGGTGTGGCTAGGAAGTGTGACTGGGGTTGGAGGATCCCAGCAGGGCACTGAGGCTGTCCTCTGTGTGGCCACTCTTTCTTCATGTGATTGCTCATCCTCCAGGGCCTCTCTCCCTACATTGCCTCTCTCTCCAGTAGGAAAGTGTAGGAAAATTTGGGTTTCTTTACATTGAAGTTGGGTTCTGAGAGAACAGTAGTGTAAGCTGCCAGGTCTCAAAAGGTCTGGGCCTGGACCTGGCACAGTGTCACTTCCTCCAAATCCCATGGGCAAAGCAAGTCACAAGCCAGCCCAGGTTGAAAGGGATCTGCTTCTGGATGGAGGAGCAGCATACGCAGCGATGGACGGGGGGACTGGTGACTGCCATCCAAAAGGACTGCCACTGTCCTTCTTTGGTTGCTGCTCATATTCCTTGCTAATTGCTTAGAATTTGTTCCCCATCCTTTTCACAGGGATGAAGAAAGACTAAGAGGAGTGACAGGTTCTTCTGACCTAAGCCTCAGGATGCAAGTATCTGTCACGGAAGAAGCTTCAAGAAGGCAGTTCTGCATTTTTCCACAGTCCAGCTGTACCAGGACAGTCCCCAGACTGGGAGGTTATCAGTGTAGTTTCTCAAACTTTCCTATATTTGCTTTGCATCACACAAAACTGCTTTGTCTGGGAAAGGGAGTGCTCTATCAACTCCAAGCATCTTCCCGCCATTTGATCTGCATTGCTCTGGATCTGGGAAATGGCTGTTGATATCTGCAGAATGCGGCAGGGACCCATCCTTAGTTTCAGCATTCGTGTTCTAGTTCTTTGTTACCTTTTGGTTATGTTGTCCAATTCCACTTTCCCTGATGCTATGGACTGAATTGTCTGCCCCATAAATTCATATGTTGAAGCCCTAAGTCCCGATGTGACTTCATCTAGAGAAAGACTCTTGAGGAAGTAATTAAGGGCCAGTGAGGTCATAAGGGTGGGGCCCTAATCTGATAGGGCTATGGCCTTATAAAAAGAGGGAGGGCAAGAAGGAGATCTCCATCTTTTTCCACATGTGAGGACAGAGCAAGAAGGCAGCTGTTGGCAAGCCAGGAAGAGAGCCCTCATCAGAACCCAACCATGCCAGCACCCTGATCTTGGGCTTCTGGCCTGCAGAACTGTGAGAAAATAAATTTCTGTCCTTTAAACCTCACAGTTGTGGTATGTTGTTATGACAGCCTGAGCAGACTAATATACCCAAAGACTACACTGTATGCTTTATCCCCCCAAAAAACACCAAGATGCAGATGTAAAAGTCTCCAGCTCACAGAGGAAAGACATGAGACCCAGTCTTAGTTAGAGTGGCTTGTCCAAGCTTGCACAGTGAGTGACAGATGAGAACCCAGTTCATCTGGCTCCAAAGCCCATGCTCTGTGCCACATGCCAAGAGGCCTCTTGTCCATCTCCTTGTAATTTGCAGTTTGGGAAAGGAGGCGGAGTCCCTGACTTCTCCCTGGCTACTGGCTGTTGACTCCTGGCTCTGCTCTCTACCTCATTCTACACTCTCCACAGGCACAAGCAATCCCACAGTGGTGACCTCAAGGGGAGGGACAGGGTGCAGAGAGGAATTCCGCCTGGGCTGCACATTCCTTCCCAGCCTCTGGAGAGGGTAACAAAGAAGCCCAATTAGCACAGAGTGTGTAGGTGGGTGGGGAGACAGCGGCTTTGTCCTTCCTTCTGGTGTCACTGGGAGTACACACAGCTTCGTGTCTAGGCCTGGATCATTCCAGGAGGGCGCTAGGACTCCAGCAGACTCCTGTCAATGACACAAAAGCACTGAAACGAAATATTTAAAAAATCCATTTATTTCTGTCTTGGCACATAAAAGTCTGGTTACTTGCTATTTTAGAGTAGGCAGCAGAAGCAAATAAGCTGGTTTGTGGACTCTGACAACAGAATTGAGCTGTAGTGGAAGCCACCATCGTGCAGGACTTTCCAGTGTTTCAAGCTCAGTCATTCCAATCTAGCTTTATCTTCATGTCAGAAGTCAGCGGGGTGAGTGTTTGGGTATCATGATTCCCATTTCATAGGTGAGGAAGTGAAGACACAGAGAATGGAAGAAACTAGTCTGAGGAAACACCATGAATCCCCCAGGGCTTCTTATTCTGAATGTCACACTCTTCATTACAGAAGGCTCAGTAACCCTGGAGATGCAAACTGTCTTTCTCCCACCTGCTTCAAACAGGCATTTCCGCCATTTACTTTCCACCATTCCTTCTCTTGTTTGATCAAAATTTCAATCTTCCATTTTGTAATTTAATAATAGCCTAAGTCTAGTCAGAAAGGTAATACCTCCTCTCCCGTTCAAGATAGGATCACATAGCTAATGTTGTAAGTGGCCCGAACCCCAGCCCCCACATTTTTCCTAGTGACTCACACAACCTACTGTGCACTGACAACCTCAACAATCCAGTTCCCACTTAAGAACCCTCAAGCATCTAAGCTGTTTGAACAAATGGAAAAAGTAGGTTTGTGTCTGATTTATATTGTTTGTTGTGACAAGGTAGTTGCTCCTAGGAACACAAGGAATATTAACTCACATGAACAGAAATCAGAGTTAACATATATTGGTAATCACCAAATACCAAGCCCTGTTCCAAGTGATATATACACATATTTTGTGTGTGTGAGACAGAGTTTCACTCTTGTTGCCCAGGCTGGAGTGCAATGATGCAATCTCAGCTCACTGCAACCTCCGCCTCCCAGGTTCAAGTGATTCTCCTGCCTCGTCCTCCCAAGTAGCTGGGATTACAGGCACTCACGACCACATCCAGCTAATATTTTGTATTTTCAGTAGAGATGGGGTTTCATTGTGTTGGCCAAGCTGGTCTTGAACTCCTGACCTCAGGTGATCCACCCAACTCAGCCTCCTAAAGTGCTGGGATTACAGGCGTGAGTCACTGTGCCTAACCAAAGTGCTGTGTGTGTGTGTGTGTGTGTGTGTGTGTGTGTTCATTTAATTCTCAATACTTTTTTTTGAAACAGGGTTTCACTCTGTCACCCAGGGTGGAGTGCGGTGGTGTGATCACAGCTCACTACAGCCTTGACCTCCCCAGACTCAGGTGATCCTCCCACCTCAACCTCCCAAGTACCTAAGGCTACAGGTGTGTGCTACTATGCCTGGCTACGTTTTGTACTTTTTTTGTAGAGACAGGGTCTCACCACGTTGCCCAGGCTGGTCTTGAACTCCTGGGCTCAAGCGATCTGCCCGCCTCAGCCTCCTAAAGTGCTAGACTTACAGGGGTGAGCTACTGCACCCGGGAATTCTCACTATTTTTGACCTGGCCTTCCAAGACACTTTAGCCCTGTGAGCAACTCCACATCCCTGTAGCTCCAAGAGCGTAATGAGCCATGATGTGAAGATGCTCCCCAAGACTGTGCAGTGCATGACCTATACAGCAGGACACAGATGCCCTGGTGGAATATGTCACTGTTACTCCTTTGCTCTGGTATGGGACTGATTTGAGGTCTTCTCTCTCTCATAAGTGGGGCTACCCTGCTTCTTTTCCAGAACCTGTGAGCCATTGGCATGTCTATCACTCATTATCCAACATTTTGTGAAAGGCTTCTTTCTCTTATACACAGGTCATGGTCACAGAGGTAAGGGGCTGAGAACTGCCTGTCACTGGGAAAGGCTGAGTGAGGAATTTAGGGATTCCAGGAAATGGGAGATCCTAAACAGAGTGCTTGATTTTGCATTAGTAGCTGTACTTATTCAGGGCTTCAAGTGTGCTTGCATGGATGTGAGATGCCTGTTTTTTTGTTTTGTTTTTTTGAGACAGAGTTTTCGCTCTTGTTGCCCAGGCTGGAGTGCAATGGCGTGATCTTGGCTCACTGCAACCTCTGTCTCCTGAGTTCAAGTGATTCTTCTGCCTTAGGCTCCAGAGTAGCTGGGATTACAGGCACGTGCCACCACGTCTGGCTAATTTTGTATTTTTTTAGTAGAGAAGAGGTTTCTCCATGTTGGTCAGGCTGGTCTCAAACTCCCAACCTCAGGTGATCCACCCGCCTCACCCTCCCAAAGTGCCAGGATTACAGGTGTGAGCCACTGTGCCCAGCGCCCTGGGTTTTTAAGGAGTGTGTAATTGTAATGTGGTTCATCTCCTAAGACAATAAGGCTGAGCCCCAGAGAAGATAAAGGGAGAGGGGAACCAGGCACTGGGCCAGGACCCTGACTACTCACAGGCGCAAACCCGTTCAGGACCCAGGGAAACTCTCTCAGGGTCATGCTGTGATTTTACATTTTACAGAGGAGAAAACATCATCTAAGAAATTTTTCATCTTTCAAAACCCAGTTCAGGGGTGTAAATAGATACCACCTTTATGTCTGGCCATAAATATATCAGGAACCTTATATTCCTTCTGACCCGGTAATATACTTTTAGTAATGTGTTTTAATACAAGAATCAGAGAAGGGCCTAAAGAATATGTAGAGGGCTGTTCATTGCAACATCGATAACTGATGTCATTATTAATGATCATTGAAAATAACAAAAAATAGGAAACCTCTTAAATGACTACTAGGGAAGTAGGTAAGTAAATTCTGGTAGATCCAATCATACAATGTCATGCAGCTGCCAATAATTATGTTTCCAAAAAAATTGTAAATGACACAGGAAAATGTTCCTGATACGTTAAGAGAAAAATAAGAGAATCCAAAACTGCATATATGGTAAAAATCATTTATCAGTATATGTACATATACACATAGACAAGACTGAAAGGAAATACACCAAAACATTAACAGTAGCTGTTGCTAGGTGGTGGGATAATGGGTGATTTTTTTTCTTCTTCTTTATAGCTCAATACCATTTTCAAATATTCTATGATGAGCCTGTATTGGTTTAATAAAATCAGGCAGAGAGGTTACTGACTTCAAAAGCTGCTCAGGCAATAGTGGACTGGACTAACAGTGACTGAGCCCTGCCGTGCACTTGGTACCCAGCTGGCCACCTTAACTCATTTATTCTTCAAAGGAGGACTTATTACCGCTGTTTTACAGATGAAGAAAGTGAAGCTCAAAGAGGTGTGGCTTCTTCCCCAGCTCCCATGGAACCCACATTCATCTGTTTGAATCTAAAGTCCCAGCTCTTTTCTCTACCTGGAGCTTTTTGCTGCCTCTATTGTAGCTAACAGGAGAGACACCCAGGAAGGTGGTCACCAGGCTGCTCCAAAGCCCAGGGTAACAGGGGGCTGCTGATGGCAAAAGTCAGTGTATTCTTCCAGGAACAGGTAAGAGATGTGAGCTTGGCCCGAGCTTTCTCGGAGAGGCGCTTTCTTGCTCCACCACAAATCTACATTAAAATCGCTTTTTCCAATAGTCACCAAGAGCACTTTATTGATATCCTTACTGGCATTACCTAAAACCTAAAAATAGCCTGACAGTTTTTCTGAATCACTGTTTGGCTGGCTTGGTGACACCTCTTCCCTGCTGCTGTTTGCCAACTTTACCAATTTACCATCACCTGCAAGTGAATGCCCCTCTTCTGCCTAGTTCTAGATTAGTTGGATTTTACATTGTTTTAAGGCATCACAGAGGTTCCAGGAAAGATCCCGAAACACTGCTGGGAAGGGGGTGGGCTGGGGACAGTGAGGAAAGAGTTAAGTCAGTCCCACTCTCCCCTCCCCCATCCTAACCAAAGCAGCTGTTTCCATTTTTGGGTGAATACTGCCATTTATTTGAGAAGGGATCCAAGTCTATCAGCTGATTAGGGGCCACGGGCCACAGATCTAGATCATTAATAATACATTAAATGCTCCAGAAATTCAATTATTCCAGTAGAACCACATCATAGTGGAGAACGTGAGAAAGGTGGTTTTTTTTTCAAGGCTGCTCTTACAAATCATCGATCCAAATTCACCTGGCAATTTCATTAGGACCTCCCTTTTCCACAGGCTTCTTGGAAAAAGAAGTGTAGGGTAAGGTAGAGAGAGAGAGTCAGTAGAGGAGGACCCCGGAGGGACAGGAGGCAGGGAAGGGAGGGAAGAGGGAGAGGAAAGGCAGAGAAGTCAGAGGACTTGTCACTCCTAGGACAGCTCTTTGGCTTCTTCAAACACTGACATCAAATAACATCTTTGAAAAGTGTCCACTATTTTATTTATAATTTCCCAGCAAGTGAAGAACAAGCCCCTGGCATGTAGGAGCTCCTGGGATGATGCCCAGCTCCCCGTGCAACCCCATTGTGCAAGCAGTCTTTACTCTGGACCAGAGTAAAGGAGCTGGGGTAGTTAAGAGTTTAGAGGGTCCTCACAAGGCCACAGCACTGGGTGGCCATCCAGTGTCCCTTCTGGGCTGCAGGACTCCCCGCTCCCCCTCACAGCTGCAACGTCATGTCTGCAATTCGCAGATGTTCACAATGATCACTAGAAGAAACTGCCTTCCTCAGAGCCAAGTTCTAACCACACCAGGGATTTACTCTCCTTATTTAGAACTTCTAACTAAGTTTTTTGGGAACAATCCAAATGGCATTAGCTGCTTGAGTTGATAAACTTTGCCTTTCGACTGTTTCCAAAATATGACCCCCTCCTTTAAACGATGAATAGGCCGTTCCTGGGATTTCTAAGAATAGACCACAGTTTCTGAAGGTATTTCTAAGAGATACTTTAAGCCAGTCGTTCTCCACTTTGCCTGACTGAATCACTGAGACCATAAATTCATGTATTTGGTGCTACACTCAGATTGTGTTAGGTGCTTACCTGCACATTATGAGAATCTGAAAGAGCTTCATTGCATAGATGAAGAAACGAAAGCTGATAGTGAACATGTGCCTTGCCTGAGACCTCAGGGTGAGAAGTACTAACTCAGGCTCCTCAAATGTCATGTGTCCAGCCCCCTGCACCCCATCCAATCCCCTAAGTCCCCAACCAGAATCCCTTTCACTGTGTCAGAGCTTACGTGCAGTGCAGCCCTTTAACTTCTAGTCCATGGGCATGTTTTATTTGGCATACATAGTATTTTATGAAAGCCCAAGTGAGTCAGCTAAAACTCAGAATTTACATTAAAAATTTGTAATTCTGGCCAACATTGTGCAAGCCTCCTGCAAGGCAGAGCTCACCTGAGCTGGCTCAGGGGTGGCCTCCCTTGGTGGTCCAGGCTCTGCAGCTGCCACCCCTCTCCCAGCCCATCCCTGTGACCCACTGGCTTAATCTGCCTAGCCAGGTCAGGCATTCACATCGGTGACCCGGCACTACATCATGAATGGAGTGGAAGCGTCATGAGGGGATTATTTAATGGAAACAATACCCACTTTTATATAGCAGGCATACTATAAAAGTCTTTGCTTTTATCTAAAGACAATGGAATCAGACCTGACACACATTTACAGAAATCCAGATGATGATGACACGCCAAAAATATCACATTGATGTAGTGTTTTGTCATTTTCCAATTTCTTTCATGTATATCAATTTACTTGAGTTAGAAAATCCAGAGACTTCACCTTGACCTTCCCTCTCTGTCTCCACCCTAGCTAGCTCTGTTGCTTGTCCCAGGCCCTGAAAATGGCTCAGATATAAATCCAGACCAGCAGCCATTAGACAGCCAAACAGAAACCTCTGTACACGGAAGTCATTGTTCCTATCCCTTCTCAGAAACACAGAATTAAGGGGGGAGAATGCAACCCAAACATATAATAAATACAATTATAAATAAAAAATTAAATAATAAAAATAACAAAACAGCAGATATAAATGACAGAAGCAACCACATATAAACTTCAACTGACAAAAACTATAAAATATATTCCCATACATTGAACAAAGGTCAAAAATAAATTTGAAGAGTCCGTATAACGTTAGACTTGTTAGCCTTTTTTTAAAAAAATTGCCTTCATGTTTCCAGTTAAAAAAAAAAAAACTCAAGAATTCTTTGTTTTCTCTTACAATTTCCTCATTTGTAAAGTAGAAAGATCTGTATGTAATTTTCAGAACGGTATAAGCATTCATAAGTATTAGTTACTTTTATTACCATTTGCATGTACAGGGCAATCTCTCCAACTTCCCTCATTCCTTTTCCCAGAAGAAGCTAATCAAATGGGTTTATCAGATTCCATGACCTCTGTGCATTGAATGAAAGTGAACGTATTCAGGTGTGATGCACTCTATGTCAAACTCTCATTCTGTACAATTCATTGACTGGAAGAGCTACATGGAAATACATATCTAACTGTCTACTTGTGTCTCCACAAAGGCCTGCAAACTCCAAGAAGGGGAATTTGCCTAATTCATTTCTGCCCCTTCTGTGCCCACTCCATGAGCTGGAAGTCAGTACATGTCAACAGATAGCTGACCAATAAATGAATATTCAAACCAGGCAAAAATAAGCCAGGAGAAAGGCGTTCTTATTTCCTTCAGTGGGATAGTCCTGCAAGCAGTACAACTTTGGTGCCCTGATGACAGGCTATAGTGGATGCTGTGGTACTGCCCAGGTCCCCTCCATCACGGAGCCACTCTTCCTTCTGGCTGTTGGGAATGGTGTCAGCTGACAGCTCACACTTGAGTCTCTCCCAGGAATTCTGAAGGGAGTTGTGTTACCAAGGCCATACACTTTTCCCAAGAGCAGTCTTTATCTGCTGACTGATCACTTGCATGGGGACAAAGACCTGGCCGCTTTGCCCCAATGTGGGACAACTCTAAAGAGCCATTCAGCTCCAGAACTCTATAGCATGGACTCAGGCCCTTGTTGCAATTGCATCACAGTTCAACTTTTCCCTCTCCCCCACCCTGTTCCCCTCCCTCCCCAAGGAACTTCCTACACATAAATCCATCATTTCTCAGTCTGTTTCTGGGGAAGCCAACCTGTGACAGTGCGTTCCAAGAGTACGAGCTGGGAGGTAGGAGTATGTTGGCTCTTGCTGGAAGCTTCTAATCCCTACGCCTTCATGACTCACTTTATTCATGGCTTGTCTCAAATGTACTATCTCAGAGATGACTTCTCTGGCAGTGTTCAACTATTCCCAAATCATTGCTAGCATATTACCCTGTTTTGTCCCCTCCTGTGCAGTCATCTACATCTGAAGTCATGTTCTTTCCTTTCTTACTTACTGTTTTTTCTCACTCTCACATGAGGATGTGAACTGCAGAGGACAAATACCTTGCTATACTGCTCACCACTTTATGTCCAGCTTCTAAACAGCACCTAGCACCATGTACGCTCCTAAGAAATATTTGTTGAATGAATGAATGAGAATTTGCACACACATTCACAGCAGGAAGAACTGGGCTAAGAGTGAGAAGCCCTCATTTCTAGCTCTGTTTCTGCCATTAACCCTCTGGGTGACCTTGGACAAGCCACTTGACCTCTCTGAGCCTCAGTTTTTTTATCTGCAGAATGAGATGGTGGAACGTGATGATCACTAGAAACTGCCGGCGCCAGCATCCTATAATTTTACATGGTTATTCAGCTTGAAATGATTCTGTCTATAAACTACATTCTATGGGAATCATACAGTTTCTTAAGCTGAAACAGAGTTTCCCTGAGCATTTCACAATATCCAATGAGTATCCGCTTTCAGATGCCAATTCCATTATTATATCAATGCTGGAAAAACTTTCATGTGAGATGCTGCATTTAGGGATATGTTCAACGTGGGGTTCATCAAAGTTTTAGAGCACTGTGAAATAACTGTTCACCTCTTTGCATAAATGTCATGAGAAGTAAGTCCCTTTCTCGAGTCCCATGAGGTAAAGAAAAAGTGAACACTGGTGAGGCTGCTTGTGCACCAGGCATGAGTCTATGCTCATGGGGCGCACTGAACACCTCAACTGGCCTGGAGCAAGCATTCAAGGAATGCTGGCTCTTAACAACTGTCTTGTTTAATCCAAACAACAGTCAGTGTGAGGTGGGTACTCTTATTAGCCATCTTGGAGTTAAGGACACAGAAGCGTTGAGATTTACCTAATCTACTGAAAGTCATCGAACTAATAAGTGCCAGAGCCAGAGCTGGAATCTGGATAGTCAGGGTCTTCAGCACTGCCATTTAGCCACTACACTAAAGAGCTGTCTCAATTTTCTTAAAATTCAGATTCTGAATCAGAACGTTTGGGGTCAGGCCCGAGATCAACATTTCTATTTCTAGGTAATGCTGATGCTTCCAGTCTGTGGCTCAGGCTTTGAGCTGCAGAAGTACAGAAGAAGAAATTCCTGTTAAAAGTCAGAAACTAGCCTGTGGTCCAACCTGGTGAACACTGGCAATGAGATCATGGCTAAGTGACCTTTCCTCACAGGCTCACGCCTGTGATCCAAGCCTTTTGGGAAGCCAAGGTGGGAGGATCACATGAGCCCAGGAGTTCAAGACCAGTCTGGGCAATGTGGCAAGACCTACCTTGTATCTACAAAAATTTTTTTTTAAAAATTAGCCAGGCATGGTGATATGCCCCTATAGTCCCAGCTACTCAGGAGGCTGAGGTGGGAAGGTCACTTGAGCTTAGGACATAGAGGCTGAAATGAGCCAAGATCATGCCACTGCACTCCAGTCTGGGCAAGAGAGTGAGACCCAGTCTCAAAAAAAAAAATAAAAAAAATACCGGATGTGTGTGAAAGCACATTATAAACCAGAAAACTCAAAAACAAGGGGACAGAAATTTGCTTATCCACTGGTCTGTTTCCCTCTAGGATATAAGTCTTTGAGCCAGCACAAAACAGTAGTGCCTGGCACATAGGAGATATTTAGTAAGTGTTCAAAGTGCCAAGTACTTTAAATGTTGTAATTGAATCTTCACAACAATCTCTGATTCACATTTTACAGATAAAGAAACTGAGACATTGCCTAATACACCCTCAAACTACTAAAGCAGTGAAAGCTGAAGCCCAGATTTCAAATGAGATCTGTCTGCTTCCAAAACTAATGCCGATTTTACCCTCCACTCCATTATTCCTCCAGCACAGGGGCCTAGCTGAGGTCTAGGAATGGATCCAGATTTTGTTTCTGCACCTGTCACATGGGCACTGGGAGTTCAACTCCTTCTTAGGACAAATGAGGGCTCCGGTCTGGGGACAGAT
This sequence comes from Cebus imitator, assembly GCF_001604975.1. Classification (NCBI taxonomy): domain Eukaryota; kingdom Metazoa; phylum Chordata; class Mammalia; order Primates; family Cebidae; genus Cebus; species Cebus imitator. The sequence goes on along the minus strand of NW_016107451.1, from coordinate 3,985,112 downwards.
GCTACAAATGCAAGTAGAGGCTCTTCATTTTAGGGGTGGGAGAAGGCACAGAAATAATTCAGCTAAAGTAAACCCTTCAAGTAGTCTGCAATTATCAGGGCCCCCGAAGCCAGTCCAGAATACATAGGTTCAACAAGTTCAAAGGAGCAAATGCTTGGAACAGTGGCTCTCAAAGTGGGGTCCACCAGGGTCTCCAGATGGCCCTGCCGACCACGGTATTTTGTTCTTGACATTAATTTATAGCTCCAGCATTGGCAGGAAACTTAGGGGTCATGGAGTCCAGCTTCCCACACAAGGCAAAGAAACATGACGGGGCTAGTTTTTGAGGTCTCGAGTCCAGTGACCAACTCAATTTGAAGCTCGATGGCTTAGAGAAGGAAACAGCTAAAGTAAGAGGATTATACTATTCCCATCCTAGAGGGAAGGAAAGAATGCTCAGAGACGCTAAGGAATTTAGTCCAAAGCACAAAGGCAGGAATGCTGGAGGTAAGACCTGAACCCAGAGCCAACTGACTCCAAAGTCTGTGCCCTCTCCTCTGCCCCTCCGGGTTTGTTATTACCATTATAAAAGCAGCAGAATCTGAGGGCTCAAGAAGGAGCTGGATGTGGTTCCAGAGACTCTGCCGAGCTCTGCTGGTATCAAACATCACGGTGGACACTAGGGGCTCACCTGAGGCTACAGCGATAAGGTGCACACACACAGGCTTCTCCTTTCCCCAAGCATTTCTGCGGGTGGCGCCCAGCTCATCTGGATAATAACTAACCACAAGCTGATCATGGTGGAAGATCCAAGATCTGATAAACACACAAAGGAAAATCCTTCAAAGAAGCTGTGGGACCTGCTCAGTGTGGGAGCCTCCAGCTTGTGAAATGGCGAGGGGCCGGCGGTGTGACCCAGACTTCTCCACGTGGTGCCACCCTAGCTAGGACCTCACTCCCACTCCCCGGGAGCTGCCTTCCTGCCTGTAAGAGGTGTAACCAGGAATCCCCAGCAAGGTCACAGAATAAGAAAGGTCAAGAGGCTGGAAAGAACCTCATGAGACCAGTGAGTCCGGCTCCCTCTGGGCCTGGAGCTGGGTCTAGTATAACACACCCTCATTTAATCCTCCTCACAAATGGATCAGAGAAATATGAAGCCTTTTGAGACAGGATGGGTGATGGCCATCTGGGTGCCCCATCAGATCCATTTCTCTGCAGAGACCATGGACATCTTCATTGACACTTCCACAGCATTACTGTGAGTAAACTACTCTCTCAGGGGAAGGGGCAATGTGTCCATTCCCTCCCGAAGAGGACCTTGGCACTGCCGCTGTTCTGTGGGCTCTGCCTGGCTGCCTCTTGCCCTATAAAATACAGGGGCCAAAGTTCAATTTTCTTAGCATCTCGTACATTCTCCAGCACACCAAGTGTACAGTAAGTGTTGGCTCTGACTGAATAATGATCTTGTAAAGGGTATGACTCAGGCAGAACACTAGGCCTGTAACAGCTCCCCGGTTCTTACTAAATAAGACAGTGATGTGGTGGTTCCTCCAGAAAGCATTGATTAGAATAAATTCACCCAGTATTTATTGAGCATCTACTATGTGCCAGGCACTATTTGGGGATTCAGTGATGGACAAAACAGACATAAATCCCTGCCTTCATAGAGCTTACTTTCTAGTGGAGGAGACAAACAAAGACACAATACAGTATCAGTTAGTAATAAATGCACTAAGAAAATAAGAAAGATGAGAGAACAAAATGCTGGGAACACTATTTGAGATGCATGGCAGGAAAAGGCCTTCCAAGCAGAGAGAACAGCAAGTGCAAAGGCCCTGGGGTGGGAATGTGCTTGGGGGCAGGAGAGTGGTGACCAGGAGTGATGAGCTGGGAATGAAGCTGGAGCAGCAGGCGGGGGTTTGGGCCACATTGGTCATGGGAAGGACTCTAGATTTTATTACAAAATCCACATGAAGTCATTGCAGGGTTCTGAGCACAGTGGTGATGCCATCTGGTTTACATGGTTTGGGGACCAGAAGGACTGATTCTTAGCATATAAGCTCCAAGGAAATGTAAATACATTAAAGAAACCCTAAGTACATGGAGAGTAACTTGTTTGAAAATACTATTGCCTTAGCCTACTAGGATTGCCAACACAAAGTACCACAGACTAGGTGGCTTAAACAACAGAAATTTATTTTTTTTCACAGTTCTGGAGGCTAGAAGTCCAAGACCAAAGTTCCAGGCAATTAGGTTTCTGGTGAGGGCTCTTTTCCTGGCTTGCAGACAGCCACCTCCCCACTGCATCCCAGCATGACCTTTCTTCCGTACGGGCATGCAAGGGAGAAAGCGAGCTCTCTGGTGTCTCTTCGCATAAGTACATCAATCCTATCAGTGACTCTTACAACCTTATTTAACTCAATATCCTAAATGTGCTATTTCCAAGTACACTCACACTGGGAGTTAGGGCTTCAACATATTTTAGAGTAACACAATTCAGTCATAGCAACTAGACTCCTATCGAATTAGATTTTACAAAATCTACTCTTCCGTGGTTAACTTCAGAGGGACTGATGGACAAAACCAATGGTGAAGTCAGAGTTAGTCAATGCAGAGGAAATGGAAGTAGACCACACTCATATTCCTTGGGGAATAGCTCTCCATTCTGGGATGATTCTGCGGTAGGGCCCAGGGAAAGTGCATTTTAACAAGCCACTTTGATTGACTAATGAACAGTGGACAAATGTAGTGCTCCCTGGGCCCCTCTAAGAAGCAGTACCAAAGATAATTTCAAGTCACTATAGAGTATTATGCAAATAAAAGATTATTTTTTATGGTCCTCATACTTTCACCAAGAGAAGCAGATACCCTAATCTGCCACATGAGCTCCTTCTCATCCACCTGATATTTGTCTTTCTAGATTATGTGATTTTTGTGTATAGGACAGTCCACGAATCCCGTGGCTGCTATGTCTTCAGAGATTACAAGTAGCTCTCAGCACCTGAGCTGTCAGGCATGCTTTGAGTACTATGACCCTCTGGCCATGACTAAGCCAAGAACATGCGCACACTCCAAAGACAACGATCTTCAGGAGAGACACAAGGACTTCAGCTGCCTCAGTCAGGCCTGGCTGAGCCCTCTGCCCTGCAGGCTTGGGCTATGGTGGACCAGCCAATCCAAGCAGACTCTCCCTGCTGAGAAGCTGGGAATGAGAGACCCAGAGAGAGAAGAACAAGGGGGGCATGGCTGCAGAAGAAGGACAGGCAGAGAGCATAGCTGGGTCAGGTCCAGCATGGGTTAGTGGCTGGCATGGGAAGATGTCTGGTCTCCAGAGCTGCTGCAAGGGACATGCTGCAGTTCTCCTTGGGTGTCACGGGGCAACTACCAGGACGTTTCAGAACTTCCTCATCTCCTCGATCTCTTTACAAGTAACCCCATCAATAAGTAACCCGATCAATAATCTGAGCATGTCCTCAGTTCCCTGCAGCAAGAGCTAAGAACCAGATAAATGAAACTGGTAATGTGGATTCCCACACTACCCCAAACTTACTGGGTCGCAGCTCAATTCTCATTTATTTCTAGTGTTTTCCCCATGAATGAAATTCACAAGAGTCAAAAAGAATGCAACCAGTCCTCTGGAGTTAGTTGTGGTAGGATGCGAATGGCAATCCTAGGAGGCATCCTGGCTTTTCTCATGTTACCCATCCTTGTCTAAACCCTTAGGGAGTCCCAGTGGCTCTAATTCCAAAGCATCCCTGTGACCCAACAGCTCTCTCCACCGCACTGCCAAAACGCAAGTCATGCAGCCACCTTCTCACATGAACCCTTGCGGCAGCACATCGTGGTATTTTTTCTGCTCTTGCTGCTCTAAAATCCATCCCCCACACAGCAGATCATGTCCCTACTTAGAACCTTCCAGGAGCTTCCCAATACCAACCCTTACCAAAGCCTATAAGAGCCCATAGGATTGGGCCTTGCCCATCTCTTCAGCGTCGTCTCCCTCCACCCTTTCAATAGCTCCCGCCCAATGGCCTTCAGTTTGTTCTGCAAACACAACAAGCTTATTCCTGTCTCAGGGATTTTGCACCTGCTCTTCCTACTGCTAGGAATGCTCTTCCCCACACATCTACACAGCTGCTTCCATCTCATTTGGGTTTTCCTTCAAGGGTCATCTCCTCAGAGATGCTTTCCCTGAACACTCCAGCAAAGGCAGCCCCCCAGTCAGCCTGTCCTACTTTCTGCTCTATTTTTTTTCCTTTTTTTTTTTGAGACAGAGTTTTGCTCTTATTGCCCAGGCTGGAGTGCAATGGTGTGATCTGGACTGACTACAACTTCCGCCTCCCAGGTTCAAGCCATTCTTCTGCCTCAGCCTCCTGAGTAGCTGGGATTATAGGCATGCACCACCACGCCCGGCTAATTTTGTATTTTTAGTAGAGACTGGGTTTCTCCATGTTTGTCAGGCTGGTCTTGAACTCCCGACCTCAGGTGATCTGCTCAGTTTGGCCTCTCAAAGTGCTGGGATTACAGATGTGAGCCACCGCACCTGGCCTGTTCTTTTATCTTCTTCCTAAGCACCTGTTAGCACCGGCCATTGCGCTGTTCACTTACCTGCTCCTTGTTTATTTCGATCTCCTATTCTAAAATACAAGACTTACAGGCAAGCACACTTGCTTTCTTCCCCCTAAATCCCTAGCCCTGGAACAGTGCCTGGTACCCAGTAGGTACTTGATGAGTGTCACCTGACGGCCTGGCCAGTATTTATTCTGCACGGCATCACCTCTGGGGATTCTGGCTATCTATGTCTCTCCCATTGCCTTCTACCTTAGCAGCAATCTCAGGAAGGTGGTTCCTCTCAGCCCTGCAGAGGCGCAGGCTAAGCCTCAGTGCACCAAGTATGGCCATCTGAATATACCCTTGCTTTGGAATACCATGTTCCAGCTCTCCCTTCAGTGCATGAAAGGAACAGGAATGCTGCCCCTTTGACACGGATGGCCCAGTGAACTCCTTGTATTCTTTTGTTTTTCAGGGCTGATATACGTATTTTAAGTAAACTCGTTGAGATAATTGTAGATTCACATAGAGTTGTAAAAAATAATACAGAGAGATCCCAGGTACTTTTCCCTCAGTTCCCTCCAGTGGTAATAACATTTTGCAAGGCTGTGTCACAGTATCAGAATCCACGTAATGTCACTGACACAGGCAAGATACAGAGCATTTCCAACGCACGAGGATCCTTCACGCTGTCCTTTTGCAGTCACTCCCAGCCCCGTACTCCACCAGGACAACACTAAGCTGTCTGTTTCCCCTTCCTATAACTATGTCATTTCACTCTTTGCTGTCTTACCACACTTTCAGACCCCCACAGCATTGCTGTGGGGATGCCTGGCTGCCTCATATCCGCTTGTGGTCAGCCTCAGATCTGGCCTCCCCTTTCCTCCTGAGCCACATTGTCTCATCCTTACCCGTAAATGGCACCCTGAGTTTTTTAGGACCTTCTTTCTAATTCATCCAGAGCATCTCACATTTATCACCACCCTCCTAGGGAGGCAGCAAATCCCTGTGCAAAGGGCACAAGCTTTGAATCCTACTTTCTACCTTTCTGAGCCTCAGTTTCCTCATCTACAGAATAAAGTCAATAATACCAGCATCAGGGATCCATGGAGATTAAACGACACCATGAAATGAAGGACTCTGTCCAGTGTTTGGCACATGGCAGACACATGCTAGGAAGAGTAACAGGCGCAATTTAGGATTACCTACAAATCTCAGCCAGTCTGCAAAACAAAAATTGCAACTAATCAAAACACCATTTCCTGATGAGATTAAAATCAGAAATAGCATCTGATCGTACAGCAGAAATCCCACAGTTTGTTAATAGCTGACAATTGGACCAAATTGTCTTCTTTCAAAAAGGGTGTCAAGGATTTTGGGGGGTCAGGGGAATTTCAGAAATAGATTCTTAAAATCTTCCCATCAACAATAGTCATCAATTTGCTGTGTGACCTTGTCAAGTTTCTCTACCTTTCTGAACCTCCATTTCTTGGTCTACCATGGGGATGCCAACCTTGATCTATGTTTTCCTCACCCTGTGCTACAGGGTCCTCAGAGGAGGAGGGAAAGTGGAGCCCTGTGAGGATCTCTGACCTCCTCCTCCTCTCACCTCCCCATCCAAAGCAGCACCCCGTCTGTTACTGGCTCTACAGATCAAGAGTACAGATGATCTTTCCTTTGAAAAAGAGGCTCTGGTGGTTTCAGAACTTGCAAGACCATTGTCCTGATGATTGCAGGGGTTCCTTCTGGGTCTAAAGTCCTGCAGTCCCAAGTGCTCAGCTCACTCTCATGTACCGAACACAGATAGGACTCTGCAATAGCAACTGGTCTCAGCTTAAGCATTGCTTCTTCCAGGAAGCATTCTCTGACCCTGGAGATGAAGGTAGGGCCACCTGTGGGCACCCCCAAGGCACCTCCCGTCTAAGCTGTCCATAGGAGGAATCCAGGGATGAAACTAACAAATCACGGGGCCCAGGGTGCGAATACCTGGGAGTGGGGCATGGGATGCTCTGTGTGTGTGACTACACATAAGTGAGGCAACCACTCACAGCCCCAATTAACGGCCACCGCCTGGGGTCCAGAGGACCCCAGGTGAAATGCAGCCTGGCTGGCTGTGTGTCACAGAGGACTTCTCCTAATCAAGGAGCGAAACAGAGCAACAGTCTACCTTGCTTAGCCTTGTGAGCCCCTGGTGGCCGCCCTGGCTGCAAATGACTTTGCCGAAACTTTTAAACATTTAAACCCTTCTCTTATTTTATTCTCAGGAGTGTCTAGAGCCTGTCTGCTATGGTTATCACTAGTCCTGTGTGACTATTTAAATGAAATACAATGTCAAACCCAGGTCCTCAGCCACACTGGCCACATTTCAAGTGGCATAGCAACAGAACTGTGTTCTATCATCGCAGGACCTTCTACTGCGCAGTGCTGCCTAACCTGCCTGGGAAAACTGAGCCTGGCCCTCGTCACGCCTCCTTCTATGAATCAGTTTGCCACAGTCCTCACCTCTTTGTCACTTGTTCCTGAAAAACCTGGACTGGGTTGAATGGTGTCCCCCCGACATTCATGTCGCTCCAGAGCTTCATAACATGACCTTATTTGGAAATAGGATCTCTGCAGATGTCATTAGTTAAGATGAAGTCACGCTGGAATAGGGTAGACCCCCAAATCCAACATGGCTGTGTCTTATAAGGAGAGGAGAGACACATGTGCGGATATTCACAGGGAGGCGGCTATGTGACCACAGAGGCAGAGACCCGATGACGCCTCTACAAGCCACGGTCACTAAGGATTGCCAGCAGCCAGCAGAAACTAGAAGAGGCACAGAAGAATCCTTCCCTAGAATCTTTGGAGGGAGCATGGCCCTGCCGACACCTTGATTTCAGACTTCTAGCCTCCAGAACTATGAAAGAATGAATTTCCAGTGTTTTAAGCCACCAGTTTGTGCTAATTTGTTATGGCAGCCACAGGAAATTAATACAGGGCTCCATCAGGAGACCCTACATTCTCATCCAATTCACCTCCTCAAAGACAGCGGGGACCTTAAAATCCCTTGGATACTAACCCCTGGCTAGTGACATCCATGGAGCCCATCAGATCCCAGCCGTGACAGCCAGCCAGTCACTGGACAACATAACCAGAGGAAGCTTGGCACTGGAAGGAGGCCAGGCACGCTGGGCTGGTGAGGCTGCCCAGGAGGGAGCCAGGAGACTCAAGCAGAGCATTCAAATTCCATAACTTTCCTTTTAATTCTAAAACAATATCAGAAGGGTTCCCAGAAAGCGACAAGCTGTAGGCCATCCAGTCTGTGGTTAAACAGTGGAGTCTGATCACTTACTTTATTAACTTGCTAAATCAAAGGGCTGTTAAAGTCTCTGTCCGGTAATAAAACGCAGGAAGGAGCTGAATCACCCACCTATTAGTGGTTGTACTGGCGCAGTTAATGGCTGTGGCCTGGCGGGGCGTGCAGACAACAACAAAGCCAGCCCTGCGTTTCCACCTACAAACCCCACCACTTCCTCTGCCCATCCCACTACCCCCAGCGTACCTGCCCACACACACCTGCCTCCAGGAAGGCTGCATCAGAATCTGTGGTGGCTTGGTTTTTAAACACACCCAGAATTTCCCCTCTCAAATATACTCCCATCCAACTCCTCCAGGATCCCACCTCCATGACCCCAAACAAAAACAAAGAGATCAACATCCAGAAATGCAGGATTTATTAAATCAATTCTGTAAAGAGGCAGCCAGCACCGAGTTTTGACAATGCATCATAAACAGGTGCAAAGCCTCCAGAGCCGAATGCTATGCAGCACTGATAAGCCGGGCCCTGAACCAGTATCACCCTCTGACCACACAGAGCCAGAAACCACCCTATGTATTGTCTTCACTCCACCTTCTCCTGCTGCTTTAACATGGGGGAGAGGGGGACGGCCTGTGTGCTGCTCTTCCTGATGCTGCTGGAAAGATATGTCTAAAACCGCTGACTTTGTCCATGGAGCTTATCAGCAGGGCCACTTGAACAAGTTATCTAAGCTTGAGGCCTCAGTGTCCTCACACATAAGTGATGGCTCCAGAGGTGGAATTCTTCTAAGACCTGGGGAGGTAAGTGTACTTATGAGTTTGGTACATCATAAGTACTACATTAATATTCATTGTTGGCTGGGCACGGTGGCTCATGCCTGTAATCCCAGCACTTTGGCAGGCCAAGGCAGGTGGATCACTTGAGGTGAGGAGTTCAAGACCAGCCTGGCCAACAAGGTGAACCCCTACCACCCTCTCGCCCATCTCTACTAAAAATACAAAAATTAGCTGGGTGTGGTGGTGCATACTTGTAGTCCCAGCTACTCAAGAGGCAGAGGCAGGAGAATGGCTTGAACCCAGGAGGTAGAGGCTGCAGTGAGCCAAGATCACAGCACTGCACTCCAGCCTGGGCGACAGAGTGCGACTCCATCTCAAAAAGATTAAAAAAAAATTGTTGTTAATGATTACTATGAATAATGCATCTAGTATATAGTAAGCACTCAATAATCACAACAATAAAGTGCTGTTATTATTTCTAAAGTAACATCTAACAAAACCAGGCTCCAAGTGCCATAAAAACTCATTATTAAAACTTTATTACAGATGCAACTCTATAACTATCCAAATTAAACCCTTCAGAATATTCCCAGGATACCCAGAAAAGACTGAGCTCGAATCCCCCATTAGTGCTAAAAACAGGACCCACGAAAGAGCCACAAAGTCACGCGGAGCCAGGTTTGGCAACTCATTCCCCGCTGTCCCATTACCGGCCCCTCATAAAGACTTCCTGATTTATCAATGCAGCAGGACTGAACTCTTCCACCAGGAGGTTTGCTCCATTATGCTCCATTACTCTGGCCTCATTTGATGGCAGCCTCTAGGGCTTCATCCAGGCCCATCAGGAAGTCTTGGTGGAAAGAGCTCCACGTGCCCCTGAGATAATAGAATCCTAGCTTCCCAAAGCTCAGACCCGCTGAGAATCCTGAAGAAGACGCCCAGCATGACTTCATTCTCCTTCCCAAGAGAAAAGGGAGCAGAAAGAAAGAAAAGGAAGCCACATTCTTTCTCATCCTTCCTTGAGATGGTGAAGTTCCTTTTCATTTGCTTCCAAAGTCTGCAAATCAGATGGCAATTTTAGCTCCGTTTGCCCCCACCCCCACCCCTAGCTTTTTGCTAGAGGATCAGGAAGGCACTAAGCCAGCAGCCTCTTTCTTCATCAGCAATTAGATCTATGGCTAGGATCTGTCTACCTGGCACTGACCTGGGGTGACCTTAGTTCCAATCTATGCAGCTTTCCAGAAATAGGGCTTTAGCGTGGAAAAGGATTTTTGTTTCAGATAAAGGCTTTTCTTACACTCTAAAGCAATTTACCCTGGAAATTGTTGCTGGGAGGACAGGAATGCAGGATGCAGGCCCTCAGCTGCGACGTCCTCCCCTCTGTTCCCCTTTACCAGGCACCTCTACTTCCTCCCTAAGTCAAGACCTGAGGAAACGCTGAAAGCAGGCACACGCGGTACACAGCAAATCCCCACATTTCACGGCATATGCGCCTTCCCAGATGACTGCATGGATACACTCCACAACACATTGTTAAAGTGATAATTAGCGATAGACTTGTTATGAATATTCCAAATACAATTTCTCTCTACAACAGTTGATGGAGACAAAGGACATCACACAAAATGTAAGAAGTCATAGAGGGATTTTTGTATATATATTTTTAAAAGGTCTTGGGAAAACAGCGTAAGTCAGAAGGTGATTTTGACAAAGGAAACATTTCAGGACCCATTTCCAATGAAAGGTGCATGGGCACCAATATTTCCTCTGCAATGCACAGGAAACATGCTGTCCCCCCACAAACTCCAGGAAAGAATGCGAAACTGAATTCCAGAAGCCACTCTTCTGTTGCCCTGTTTAACAGCAGCTAGGAATGCTAAAGATTGGTAGTTTAAGAGGAAAAAAACAAACAGAGGACATATTGGGGAATAAGGAAGAAAGTAACTACAACCAAGGTGACTCACCCTTCAAACGTAAAAGAGAAAAGGTTTATTCATGTTTCACATTTCACCCGCTAAATGAAATTTCTGGAGGCCCCAGCTCTGCCCCCACACCATTTACATACATTCTGATTTGCAAATTCAGTGATTTTGCTCTGCATGGGACAATGGTAATGCCAGGGACACTCCCTCCTCTGACTGCCCGATTCACCTGGGCAGAGGAAAGACTCCAGGCAGCCAAACTGAGGATGGTAAAGAGGGGCGGGAGCCTCTGACACCTAAAGGAACAAAAGAAGGAGACCCAGCCCCACCAAGGCCACCTCCGCTGCAAACTGTGAATCAGCTCGGCCAAGGGGCAAGGAAAAAAACAACCCCTTCAGGGCTGAAAGGGAGCAGCAAACTGAACTAACAAGGAGAAGAAGGCAATTAGCAGTGCCGCTGCTTCTTCTCTGTGAACATCAGGGATCCCGGACTTACTCAGATGGAATATTCTATTTTAAGGATGAAGCTGAGTTCTTCCAGTCCAAGAGAGAAAATCAGGTAGCAGCACAGTTACCATGCACACAGAATCCTCTGCAGGCAAAAGCCCTCTCCTCCGCCCCAGCCGTATCACTACACGTCATCTGACGCCACTTCTTCCCTTAACTGCGTGCATGGTCACAGAGCTTGAAAACCACAGTGCTGGGACAGCCCTAGAGCCATTTAAGTATTCCCCCTCCATTTTCTAAATGAGAAACTACAGACGAGAGAGGCTGAATAACGTGCTCAATTCAAAAGGCTTGAAAACAAGCACCAAGGCTGGTGTAAAATCTAGGACCTTCAAGTCTCAATCTTAGTCCACCCTCTACAACAATGTTCCCCACTTTTTCCCTTATTCAGACCAAACTCACATTCAAAGCATAGAATTATCTCAAAGGAGTAGCATTAAACATCAGGATCAAAATACAAAGAAGGGAAAATCTAACATCTCATATAGAATAATCTCAGCACTATACCTAGAACACAATAGCCTGACCTGGGCTTCTTTGGGACCCCAGGGAGGCCAGCCAGGGGACAGAGGTCACCAGGAACAGCCTGGAGAGGCAGAAGAGGGCCGCTGGCAGCCTTCAGGGCTCAAACTTCTGCCACAGGGCCTTTGCACTGCCTCTTCCCTCTGTGGGAGCTCCGTCCCTAGACATCCACAGGGCTCACTCTCTCATCTCCTTCACATCTGTGCTCATGGGCCCCATTCTCAATGAAGCCTCCCCTGACCACTCACTTTAAAAATTTCTCTTGATACTCCCATCTCTTGTGGCCTACTCAAGTTTTTCCACCGCACTTACCACTTTCTAAGAGACTACATATCTTACTGAGTATGTTTGTTGTCCACCAACTTCCATTTTAAACAATATCCATGAGGACAAAGAGTTTTGGTTCACTCCTATATCTCCTGGGTCTACAATAGTATCTGACACATAATAGGTGCTCAGTAAATAAACACTAGTTGAATAAATGAATAAGTGTGCTTTCCTTCACTGTCTCCATCAGCAACAACCACTTACTCACCTCCTACACACACACAGACACACACACATGCCTCTTTCTGCTCTTTCCTCTCTTCTTCTTCACCCATGCCCCAGGCCTGCCACTAGGAATAACAGGGATAGTTTAGGCTAAACTTAAAACATTCAACTATTGCCAAGCCTTCCATTAGAAACTCATGTTTTATATACATATCTGGTTGTATAGGCACAAAACCTCTAGAAGGACACACATTAAACTGATACCACTAGGTGTCCCAGGGAACTAGATGGCTGGGCACGTAAACTTTTCACTCGATATGCTTTTGTACTATTTGAATTTTGAACTATATGAACGTAATTACCTGTCAAACATGTTTAACTAAAAATAAAATTGGAGTCTGTGCACGGTGGCTCAAACCTGTAATCCCAGCACTTTGGGGGGCTGAGGCAGGCAGATCACCTAAGGTCAGGAGTTCCAGTATAGCCTACCCAACATGATAAAACCTCATCTCTACTAAAAATACAAAAATTAGCTGGGCTTGGTGGCAGGCACCTGTAATCCCCACTACTCAGGAGGCTGAGGGAGGAGAATTGCTTGAACCCAGGAGCCAGCTGCAGTGAGCTGAGATCGCACTACTGCACTCTACCCTGGGCAACAGAGTAAGACTCCATCTCAAAAATAAATAATACATTAAAAAATAAAAATAAATTGTAAAAAACAATGCACGAACGACACTCACTCATTCCTCAGCTCTTGTCCTCACATCCTCTTAATACAAATTTTTCAGGGTGATGGTCACTAGAATGCTGTAAGCCCTGGGTTAGATAGTGAAATGCGGTAACATGCTCCTTTTCTCTCAACCCCCAATTTTCTGAAATGTGCATGTTACTTTTACAATGAAATATTTGAAAAAGTTTCCATTGAGCAGAAGGAGATGAATTAATGCAAATTTCCCTACATACATAAAACATGGAGACTTTGTTTCAACTCATGAATCCCTTTACCTTTAATTCTGTTCACTCCTGTTGGGTTTTTTTTTTTTTTTTTTGGAGACAAAGTTTTGCTCTTGGTGCCCAGGCTGGAGTGCAATGGTGCAATCTCAGCTCACTGCAACCTCTGCCTCCTGGGTTCAAGTGATTCTCCTGCCTCAGCCTCCTGAGTAGCTGGGACTACAGGCATGCACCACCACACCCGGTTAATTTTGTATTTTTAGTAGAGACAGGGTTTCTCCGTGTTGGTCAGGCTGGTCTTGAACTCCTGACCTCAGATGATCTGCCCACTTTGGCCTCCTAAAGTGCTGGGATTACAGGCGGGAGCCACTGCGCCCAGCCAGATTTTGCATTTAGTAGATTTCAGAAGTTGTCTAAGATGGTGCCAGGTCACCAGTGGTGCCAATGCAGGACACAGGCAATGCTGTCAAGGTTGTATCCAGTGAGGATGACCACAAACAAGCAAGACTCACAGACTCAAGGATACACTTGGATGTGTTCGCTGTGAGGAATGGGCCAGACGATTATGTGATGTTCATATTTTTCCCCTGGGACTTTCAGATTTTTCCAAGTTTTCTGACCTGAGATGCATTGCCGAACTTCTATTTTTCCTCTTACTACACTCTGGAGTAAATGTGTGTGATGAGTCACTGGCCTTCTCTAGGCTGTGATCCTCCCAAGATGAAGTCCCTATTTAACTCTCTTTGTCTTCTCAGCCTCTAGCCTGGTGCCTTGCAACAGTGGCTGCTCCATAGATGGGCAATGAAAGAGTGAATGAAGGACTGTTTCTCAGCATCCAATGAGCACTCACTGGACATACCCACATACTAAACCCGAAGAGACAACACCACTCCCTCTTTCACCACCTGTTACCTCAGACATCATTTATGGGTAGTCTCTGTCCCGGGCAAGGCAAAGGAAGCCAGAGCTATCCAAGTGTGGCTACAAAGACATCCAGGAAAGGGCATATGTGGCCTTCCCAGCACCCTAGTCTCTCATGCATTTGGGTTCTGAGCAGTTAATGCTGGCTCCAAGTTAATGTTTGACATCTTTAGAACTTTTGCTAATTTTCCTTCCATCTTTTTCTGGGGATTTATCTTAAGGAAATAATTAGTTGTAGGAAGAGGAAACTAAACCACCTTCATTAATGCTATTCAGGTGGAGAAAAGTTGGAAACAACCTAAACATCAAACCATTAGAGATCAGGTAAACCAATAATGCTGTAGCCATATAACTGAGGACTCTTGCACTACAATTGCTGTAAACTGAGCTTGTTGCCCTAGAAAGTTGTTCATATAAGATATTAAGTGCCTGTGTGTGTTATCAAAGACTGTACATGGTATTATGACATTACAGTTACATTGAAATATATGTGTACATATTATACATGTGTGATACTATATGCCTAAATGATTCATCTTGTCTTTGGGGAAAGTAGGATTTGGAGGTAGCTTTTTCTTCTTTTTATTTGTCTACATTTCCAAAGTTTGTGTAACAAGCACGTGCTGCTTTGCAATAATGAAAAATAACAATGTTACATTTAACTGAAAAAAGAAAAGCACAATTATCCTGCAGTAGGGCAGGCACTAAAAAGGCAGGAATAAGAGCGATGACAGCAGAACACTGAGCTGAGGCTGGCCTCCTTCATGGCCACCTTCCTCCAGAGGTGGATCCATGCTCCAATTACCTCCACACATACGAAGATGTCAGTGCCACTGACGACACTTTCTCACACATACAGTCAAAGCACCAGGAGGGGACGGAGCCACCACAGGGCAAGTCTCAGCTGGGATGGGCAAGGGAGGGAGAAAGACACCAAGGAAGTGACCAGGAGATGCACTGAGCTGGCCAGGCAACCTCTGTCAGAAGTGGATCCCATTCACAATGAAACAGATATGACATGAACTTGGCAGCTTCTGAGAACAGGAATGTCTAGTGGCACTTCTAGCCTAAAGTGATCCGGTTTCAGGTAAGACAGTTTAATCCAGAACTCAGAGGGAGAAAAGATTACCATTTTCTCCTAGGGAAGGGTACCCAGAGCTACCAAAGCTGAAACAGCAATAGCATGCTTAAAGGTAGATATGAGACGGCCAAAGTCCCATGAGCAATGACATCCAGATATGATGAAATCCAGTGCAGGGGGGAAGGTCTCTTCCCACAATATCCATTGGCAAAACTGGTCACAATTCAACAATTTTCTCAGGGTTCTTCTGAAAACTGTTGGACTTGTCCTGCTTCCTTGGCTTCTCTGGCTGTTGTTACAGATTTTGCAGTTGCAAAATTCGGAAGACCTCACTGTGCTGTCCTCCATTCAGTGGGTTCTGGATGGATGGCCGGATGACATGAATGGCTCTTGGTTATGGTTGGTACCTGCAAACAGGGAGAGTGCTTATCACAATTGGAGTCTACTGTGCCCTGTTTCCCATGTCAATCATGGATAGAAATGAGATAAGGAGAACGGAGTCAGGCATGGGCAGGATACAACAGGAGCCCGGGGAGGGGAGAGGGCAACAGGGTAACAAGGGTGGAAGGGTCGAGGAAATGGCAGGAGCAAGAAGGGACCCAGGAATGGCCTGACATCCTCAGAGATAAAAGATTACAGAAAGGGGGCAGAAGGCAAGAGCAGAGAGGCCACGCCAGCTTGGGCTGGAGCAGTCTGATTCCTCACCACGCCCTTGTCCCTGCTGTGCCCATCTGCTGCCCTTTCTTTGCCTTCTGGCCCTGTAAGAGCCATCCCGGTCCCACCTCCCAAGCCCTACCTACGGCTAACCCTCCCCTAAGCCCTACCAGAGAAATGAACTTACTTCTACCCTTTGTGGGCCGCGTGCCTCCAGCTCCAGCTCTCCTTGGGGCTCCGGGGGTGTGCCAGTTTCCCTTTAAGCACTAGCATCCTCAGCCTCTGGCATGGTATTAGAATCCGTGCCTTCGGAACCTCCTTTCTTCCCATTCTTCAGGACGTTTGTCCCTCGACTGGACAAGATCCAGCAGGAGTGGGCAACGCAGGAACAAATCCGAGACACCAGACTGAGAGGGACAGGAAGGGGAAACATGGGGCAGTCCTAGGTGATCTGGACCATCTGGTCACCTCATTCTAGTTCATGAGCGGACATTTAGACGAGGGAAACCAAACTACAGTGTGCAGCAGGGTCACCAGATTGTTCTGTGGCACCCAAGACCTTTCATCACCACTGATCTTCACAGCACAGGTGCAAGCAGATCTACCTACCAAGGACTTAGAAACCCAAGATAGTTTCATACTTTAAAACTGTATGGAAACTAACCATGCACAAACTTCTCTAATTACAGCAGTCTCCCCAGAAGCACATCCAACAGCACTCCATCATGACTTCCAGGAGGAGCCCGCCCCCTTGCTAACCCCTCCTCCATGCAGGTGCTCACATAGAGGGCAGATGGGACATGATACAAGGAGGAGAAGGTGGGTCCCATCCCAGCACAGGCAGGAACTTTCTTTCTGTTTTAGGGTCACCAGACTGTTCACCAAACCAAGCTGAATAAACATCTTGTTGCCATATTTGCACAGACATGCAACCGCTTGCTGTGGCCATGACAATGACTGGAACGTAAGAATCCATCAGTGGTAGACAAAAAGCTTTCTTTTTTTGTTTCCGAGACAGAGTCTTGCTCTGTCGCCTAGGCTGGAGTGCAATGGCATGATCTCGGCTCACTGCAACTTCCGCCTCCCAGGTTCAAGCAATTCTGCTGCCTCCGCCTCCCAGGTAGCTGGGACTACAGGCATGTGCCACCATGCCTGGCTAATTTTTGTAATTTTAGTAGAGATGGGGTTTCACCAAGTTAGCCAGGCTGGTCCTGACCTTGTGATCCACCACCTCAGCCTCCCAAACTGCTGGGATTACGGGCGTGAGCCACCACACCCAGCCAGTAGACCCAAATCTCAAAGCATATACTCTAGTGGTTCCTAAACTTTAGCATGCATCAGAATCATTTGTAAACTGAGCTCTGGTTATACTCCTAGGGCTTTTTAATCAGTAGGTCTGGGTTGGAGGCTGACAGCTGGCATTTCTAACAAGTTCCCAAGTGCAACTGTTGTTGATCCAGAGACCACACTTTGAGAAACTCTGTTCTACCACCAACAGTGTTCAATAGTATCACCTGTCTTATATTAAATGAACCACTAATAGCTCACTTTCACTCAGCCTGCCAACTTCACCCAAAGCAGAGGCACAGAAAAGGGCACCACACACACAAAGAAAAAGTATACAAAATGTTATTTATTTTAAGGTTAAGAATAAAAAGAGCCCTAGAGTTCATGGAATCTAACTATCTCACTTAATATAGTATTAATTAAACTAGGCTCGGAGAAGGTAACTTGCACAAAGAAACAATGAAAAAGTTGATAGAACCCAAACCAGAAACTCCAGCAGCACTACACTCAAAATCATAAATATGGAGTCTTATAAAATCTCCTGATTTTTGTCATCATTAAGAGTCTGCAACTGGTGAACTAAGGCTTTCCCTTCTGGTCCTCCATGCCAAAGCACTCAGGCCATGCCATGGTCATTTCTTAGTAAGGCTATGATGGAAGCAATTGTCGGTTCCCTCCAAGTTCAACTGTGAGTCCACTGGCTAGAACTCAAAACTGGTTTTCTCAGAAATCCCACAGCACACATGGAGAGTTCCGGGGATAACTCTTCCTACTAGGCACCACACTGAGGAATTGTTGAACTGCAGTGATGACAGCCCATGGGATCTAACCATCATGAAGAATATTATTTCCTAACATTTCATTCTGAGTTTCAACTTAGACCTGTGCTGGTCCCTCTTCCTGGAAAACTGCTACCCCAGTTTTCTCATGTCAGACTCCTTCTGTCCCCAAGTGTCAGCGTGTGTTTCCTCTTGCAGTCTCTCCTGACCATCTACCCAAGTAGTTCTCACTCCCACCTCCTGCCAGTTACACTGCATTTCATCAGCCTTCTCTGGTCTCCTTATAGCCCCTAGAACTATTTGAAACATTTCGGTCATCATCTACTTGCTTCTTACGCCCTGACACTAGGATGTGAGCTCCAAGAGGGCAGGAACTTTATCTTTGTGTCCACCACTAAAACTGCAGCACCTAGAACAGTGTTTGGCAACAGAGCAGGTTCTCTATACGTATCCGTCGAATGAAAAAAGGAATCTACAGAAGAACGAGAGAGCACTTTCTTTCAACGTGGTTCCCAAAGTCTGAATTTGAGACTTTTCCTGTTCCTCTCATTTTCAATAGTAGGAGTGAGACTGCTGAGCTTTAACAGGATGTGGAAGGGAAAAACGTGTCCTTAGGCTGGTGTTCTCAATGACAGGACAAAGAAGAGGAACTTCCAGGGATTGGGGGTGGTGTTGAATCACTTCCCAGCTCTGGTGTCTTTTCGCACAGAAAGCATTCTGGTGAGTCAGGTCTACCTGGATACAGGGTTTGGGAGGCAACGAGGCATAGTGGAATGAGATGTTTTTGAGTCCAAAGAGTTGAGTTCAAACTCTCAAAAAGTCATGTAAATCTCTCTGAGCCTCTTGTGCCTGGTAGAAAATTCCCAAGGGATAGGGTATTTGTGAAGATCAAGGAAGTTAACATATGTGGACACTCTCTGTAAATAGTAAAATACTATAAGTTGCAATTAAATAATTATTAATAAGGCCACATAGGCCCTGGAGAGATCCGGATAGGTGAAATTCCTCAGGGCATGCATCTCCATTCAGTCCTGCTATTTCGCCTCCCTTAACTCTGCCAGCACCCCCTGCATGAGAGCCCCAGCCGAAAAACAGAAGCCCTAAGGTACTGGCACTGACTCCTCAGAGCCCCATGGAGCTGCCAGTGGCCACAGCACAGCCATGAGCAGGGCAGCCAACAGGAAGCCCAGGAGAAGACCACTGTGAGAGACCGCAGAGGGGCATGGGGACACCGTCATTGGCAGTGAGCCAGGGCAGGTGCGGAAAACAAGCTGGAGCCCTCATTTCCGGCCCAAATGCTTTGGATAGGTCAGAGTTGCAGAGACAGGAACATCAGAGAAGCCAGGCTCCCTCTTATGACCAGGCCCTGGTTTCTTCATGTCCTTAAAATGGGGTCTACACCCCCCTCCCAAAGACAGGGTCTATACTTCTTTCTTTGTCAAGAAGGTGGGGCAGATGGTATTGGAGTCTTGGGATGGATTCCCAAGATTGGGGAAGGTCTCCTTTCTCAGTCTTCATGGGCTGCACTGCCAATTTCTCATTGACCAAGCTTAAATGTTCCAAGCGATGAGGCTCTTAGCCATAAGGTGTCCTCATGTTACAGAATCACCTCCTCTGACCCAGTCACTCCCAAACCGTTTCCACTCTTTCTTAAATGATAACCTTAATGACAAGTCTCATGCAAAGAGTAATTTCTTATCCTTTCTTCCAAGAGTTCAGTTCACTCCAGCAACTGGCTACTACTTGCAGCTGAACACAGATTATATGCAGAACTGGGTAAAATTGTCCTTGGGAAGACAAACACAGTAGCCAGTTCCTGCTACCGAGCAGCACACAGTCTGGGAAGGGACACAGACTTCATGTCCCCACCATGAACGGCTGTGTTTTAGAGCTCATTAGCAGAAAAGAAAGCAGGGTGGGAGGCATGTGGGGAATAAAGTGAGCAGGATGGATGAGGTCTTCATGGAAGAGAGGCTGGCCCAGCTCTCTGCTGGCTCCAAAATGCTATGTTTATTGGGTCGTCTGGACATGGGGCAAGTTCTTTGATTTCTGGTAATGTTGCTATGATGTAATGAGGGCTGGAATCTCCACGAACCAGGAAAGCTTCAGGGAGGCTGTATTAGTCTGTTCTTACATTGCTATAAAGACATACCAAGACTGGGTAATTTATAAAGAAAAGAGGCTTAATTGACTCACAGTTCTGCATGGCTGGAGAGGTCTCAGAAAACTTACAATCATGGTGGAAGGTGAAGGTGAAGCAAGGCGCCCTCTTCACAAGGTGGCAGGAAGGAGAATGAACACAGAAGCAATTACCATACACTTATAAAACCACCAGATATTGCGAGAACTCAATATCATGAGAACAACATGGGACACCATCCCCATGACTCAGTTCCCTCCACCTGGTCTCTCCCTTGACACACGGAGATTATGGGGATTGCAATTCAAATGAGATTTTGGGTGGAGACACAGCCAAACCATATCAGAGGTGTTATGTAACAAGAGGCTTAAAAAACAGAAGGATTTTGACATGTGGAAAGGGAGGGGAAGGGAGTTCCTGGCTGATGGGAGTGAGTGAGGGAAAGGAGGAGCGAAGAGCATACCCAGAAAATGGACAAGCCAGCAGCTCAAACGGTAGGGTCTGAGGCACCTGGGAACTTACCAAGGCCAACCCGCCACAAGCTACCCAGGGTCTTCACTTGCCAACCCTCAGCAGCAGCTCTAGGCTGCTGATGCCAGCTAGGGAGACACCTGCCTCTAAATGATCATGAACGTATGAGTATGCCAAGAGAGAGGACCAGAGGAGCTGTCACATCAAGGAGATGGCTTTCAAGGGATGGGTCGAAGGGCACCAGAGAAGCAGAGTGGAGGCCAGGAAATCATGGAGCCTTACTGAGTGTGTCCACTCACGCAGCTGTACCTAGGGCCACCTGTTGTCCTCTTGGATGGAGAAAGATTGGCACCCTCTCTCTTTCTCTCTCTTTCTTTCTTTCTCTCTCTCTCTTCCTGCCCCACCCCCACTCTCTCCATTCTGGACTAGGACAGGGAAGAACAGCAGGACTCTATTACTTCAGGCAAATTTTGACAGATGGGCCAGGACCTGCATACAGGGCCACCCAGCAGGCACTGGGGAGGGGAGCCCGCTAAGGAGCTGACTGCAGAGCCAAGGCCAAGTCTAAAGGGCCAGGGGTGCCTGGTTTCAGGTTGGCCAGGGTTTCAAGTTGGGCAGGGCTGTCAATGGAGCCTCCCACTGAAGATAGAAGAGCCTCGCCCCCACCCCATTGACTCCTGCTTATTCACCCTCTGAGCTTCTGCCCATGCTGATCCCTATGTCTGGAGCACTGCTCAGGGCTCCCTCTTAGCATATTCTCCCTGCAGTTTTAAAACCTGCTTCCAAACTCACCTTGAATTCCCTAACTCTTGAAGTCAAAAAGCAATCTCCCCCACCCCCATACACTATTCTCACAGCTCTTTTCATAGGCAAAAATCAGATATGGCTCTATCTCCCCCACTGGACCATAAGACTCCTCAGATCAGGAACTGCACTAGGGTCACAAATTCAAATGCTTACAGAGCCAGGCCAGTAACATAAATGGGTGAAGCTGCTGGTTTAGGCGACATGGGTGGTAATTGTCTTGCTGTTGGCCAGACAATAGGAGTCACTGGGAACTGTGATGAATCAGAGGGGCTGGACTGATTGATTGGTTGATTGATCGACTAAGACAGAGTCTTACTCTGTCACCCAGGCTGGAGTGCAGTGACACAATCTCCACTTACTGCAACCTTTGCCTCCCGGGTTCAAGCGATTCTCCTGCCTCAGCCTCCCAAGTAGCTGGGACTACAGGTGCATGCCATCAAAGGGGCCTGCTGCCCCTGCTGCCCCTGTGGAGAACACTAGCACATAGGAATGTGAGCCTGTATTGCCAGAACTGCAGATTTTCACAGAGAGGCCAGGTATCTGCATTCTCATATGAAATCACCGCATCTTTATGTATCAGCAGCAAATCCAAATTTAAGACACCATGTTGCAAGCCAAATAAAATGCATCTGCAGCCAGATGCTATGAAAGCTTGTTGATTGAAAAGCAAATGAACAAATGGATGAAGGAATAGAAAAGAAGAAGCAGATGGGTGGGAGAGGGGAAACAGGATGGATGCCCAAGTGTCAAGATGCCAAGCGGTAGGCTGGGCATGCTCAAGGTGACCCCGCTGCCAAGCTGTCAGTGTGAACATCAGCATGGTCTTGCTGATTGGCTGAGGGAAAGATAAAAGCCTATGGTCCTGTGACCTTAGCAACCAGTTTCTCCAAAAGCATTACAATCAGAAGCTCTTGTTGCAGCCAAAACACAGACACTGAAAACAAGCGGGTGTACTCACATTCATGTGCACAAGGTGTGGGGAAGTTGAAGGCTCAGCATGCCACAAATTCCACACTCCCCCCAAGTCCACCTTATACCTCATGTTATAGACGTCTTGAGGGAGGAAGGGAGGGACAATTTAGTAAATTGGGAGGTACAGTGGGGGAAAAGGAGTCATCCAGCCAGGATTCTCCCCAAGTCTACGCAGAAACTCCCTCTCCTTGCTTTGTTGACTGTGCTGCAGCTTGGGGGAGGGCATAAGTGAGCCTGGTGTGGGACTGACCCTCAGCCACCAGAAACACTATCGGCAGGGAGCGGTGTACTAGCGGCCTGTGTGGAATGCCTGGGGTTGCAAAAGAAAAGTTATTTCAGGTTCAACTAAGTTATAATTTATTTTTTCTAACTGATCATTACTGCCACGGCTCTATAAATAACCACCTAGGGAGTCTGCTTTTCTGCTCCCAAATCCTCAAAAAGCATTGCCAGGTTCTCTGTGGTTTCTGGCCTGCCAAGCACACAGCACATTTCTTTTCTGTGCAGCCCTTCAGGGAATCCTTCTGCAGTGCATGCCAAGGAATCTGCTGAGTTCTGCCCAACTCAGTCCTCCCCTTCCTGATCCAATTCCTCTCCTCCAAACTGGCCACCCAGCCCTCCACCCCCATTCCACAAGAGGCCCTGCTTTCTGACACAGGTGGTGCCCAAGCCAAGGTCCTGGCTTCTCTCCGTTTACTCCGCTTCCATCCAACTGCAGCCCTCCATGC
The DNA here is from genome assembly GCF_001604975.1 of Cebus imitator. Classification (NCBI taxonomy): domain Eukaryota; kingdom Metazoa; phylum Chordata; class Mammalia; order Primates; family Cebidae; genus Cebus; species Cebus imitator. Next base: position 3,962,272 of record NW_016107451.1, on the reverse strand, counting down.
TTAGAAGACAAGAGTTATTTGTACTACAGAAACCCAGCTGTGGCATCATTTGAGGTCAAGCCTAGGAAGAAAAGACGGTTGGCCTGATGGTATGGCCAGTAAAATATCAAGGGTCAATACCACCCCAGGAAGGGTGGCTGTGGTTTACATGAAATCAATTTAAGTGATTTAAAGAAGAATGTATTTTAAGTACTACCCAGTTTAATCAAGTATAGAAAAGAAAAAAAGCATTCTCCTGATGATGTTCTAAAGGATGTATGTTTATGCCTTTTTTAAATAACACGGGGTTTTCTCCTTAAACAGAGGAACTAGATGGAAAATAATATTCATCACAACCCATTCCATCAAAGCATTCTTTTGTTTCCTCTTCACAACTTGATGCCTATGAGGTAGGCATCCTCATGTCCATCTTGCAGATGGGAGACCTGGGAAAAGGACTTGCTCAAAGTCATGCAGAAAGAAAGAAGGGGCATGGTGGCTCATGCCTGTAACCCCAACACTTTGGGAGATCAAGGCAGATGGATCACGAGGTCAAGAGATCGAGACCATCCTGGCCAACATGGTGAAACCATCTCTACTAAAAATACAAAAATTAGCTGGGCATCATGTCACTTGCCTGTAGTCCCAGCTACTCAGGAGGCTGAGGCAGGGGAATCACTTGAATCTGGGAGGTGGAGGTTGCAGTGAGCCAAGATCGAGCCACTACACTCTGGCCTGGTGACAGAGCAAGACTCTGTCTCAAAAAAAAAAAAAAAAAAAGAAAAGAAAAGAAAAAAAGGCAGGGATGAGACTGAAGCCCAAGTTTTTCCCCTGCTACCTCCAACTACCTCTCTAAGATGGGAGACTGGAGGTTCAAGCCATGCTTATTTTTCTAATTTTCAGATTACTTTTGCAGCTCAGAAAGCAAGGACAACTTGGATATTTCACTACAGTTCCTAACAGCCATATAACTCTTTGGAGTTAGCCTCTCCAACTAGTTAACCATGAAATCTCAATCATTCTCTCTCTCACTATTTATTCAGAAAATTACCGTAAAAGCTATGGTCATTTAGGTTGCTTTAGTGGTCGAAAAATGAGAGCTTATGTATTTTTGAATAGCTTTAAAAATGATCATTCTTAACCTTGACAAAATAATGGAAGACATAAGTTTTACCCACTAGTCAATGCTCCAAGGCAGGTTAAGTGGCCCTGCAGATGTTACCACAGCACTCGCTCTGTTGGGACACCTTTTACACCATATTGGAATGGCCTATTTCCTTGGATATTTCCTTGGATATCCAATGGCCTATCTCTCCTTCTAGGCCAGTGATCCCCAAAGCTTTTTGGTCATATGCCCAACAATAAACATGGGAGTGTACCTGCCTATGCATACATTTGTTTCTTTATAAATTGTGTTCATGCCCTGTCATCCATAAACATGAGAAAAAGGATGAGACATGTAGGGATCTATCTTCCTATGGATCTATCTACTTCTCAATCATAATTTCCTCCTGCCCCACAATGGACCATCTCACCTTCCTTGGTCTCCAACATCCCACTTTGGAGACCACTCTCCTAGGATATGTGCTCATCACCTCTCATTTATTAACTTCCCACTGTCTCCAGTAACACCTAACCCTGTGCTGGGTACTGAGCTAGGTATTCGGGATACTGGGTGAACCAGATGGACAAGGATCAGGTTTTCCATAGAGCTTACAATCCAGTGGGTGAAACTGTGTCAGATAATGTCAGAGAGTGATAAAATGGCCACAAGAAAACAAAACGAGATGATGTGATGGAAACTGATGGAGAGTGCCTGCAGGAGTAAAACAGAAGTCATGATGGACCAGACGAGGAGATCAGCAAAGGCCTCTGTGACCTGCATGAGGAGTAGGTCTAGTGGGAGAGTGGGTGCCTAGACAGACAGAATGTCAAGTACAGAGGTTCTCAGGCAGGAAAGAAGGCTAGTGTGCCTGGACTATCATACATTAGTAGGAGGAGAGGCTGGAGAAGCTGGAGAGGCTGGCAGTTCAGGCTGCAGAGTCCTGACCCCACTGCTTACTGGCCGGGTGGCCTTGGGTATTAATGCTATAAGCTGCCCAGGGTTATTAAAGGAGTTATGTAAAGGATTGAAAGAGTAAATCTATGAAATATCAACATCAGTTAGAAGAATGCCTGGCACACAGTTAGCATCAACAAATGGCAGCCCCTAGTGTCTGTTTACTTATTTATCATTAGTCTCCCCTGTGGCATGGAAGCTGGGCCTGGCCAGTTTTCTACCCTGCTGAACCAGAGTAGCTGGCACCATGCCCAGCCTATAGAAAGAACTCAGCAAAAATATGGTAAATGAATGGGTTTTTTAAATGGGTAATGGCTATGGAAAATCAGAATTTGGCTAAATATTAAAAAGAAAAGATTTTTGTAAATAATTTGTTCTAATTTTAAAAGTAATGCCATGTCTTCAGTATTTTAAACAAAAATGGGGTCATATTCTACATACCACTTAGTACCTGTTTTCCACTCCACACGTCTGTTACAAGAGGCAGGAGAAAGTAAGGGGTAGGGATGTGGGCTCTGGAGAGAGATCGCCTGGTTTCACATCCCACCTCCACCACTGGCTGCCTATAGCATCTCACTGAAGTTACCAAGCCACAGGACATTTGGGCCTTCAAGGCTTTTCAACACATATTGCCAAATAGTCTTAAAGAAGTAAGTGTGAACCCGTCTCCTCAAACCTTCATCTACGCTGAGTGCTAACCTTTAGACAATCTTTGCCAATTTGTTAAGAGGAAAGAACAGCCTTTCATTGTTTTAATTTGCCTTTCTTTAATTGCCAGGGATGATGAACAGTTTTTCATTTGCCTTGTTCCTCTTGCAAATTGCCTGTTCATGTTAAAAAGGAAGCCCGTTTTCATAATTAGATGCAGCAGAATAGGTGGCCTCAAAGTGAACTCCCTACTGCTGGGAAGGGTTGAGCAGAGCCAGGTGGTTGCCCGTCAGGGAACTGGGCAGCTCTGTGCCTTGTGGACAGCGGAACAGGATGAGCTCTGAAGTCCTTTATTACACTGGGATCATTTCACTCTTGTCCAGACCAGCAAAGGTAGCAGGCAAACCTCAAAGAAGAGAAGGCTTACAGATCAACAGCTGTATTCTGAAGACCTCCATCATGATTTCCCAAGGTAGATTTGATGCCCAAACATCTCTCATGAGTATCTGCATAAAGACACCCAAGTTATATCAGAGAGAAAAGTCCAGTTGACATGGTTATGCCTCTAGTAGCTACAGCATGCCACAGTCGGGGAATTCCTGAAATCTCCCCCTTGACAAGATGGAAAACTTTCGTGGTCACAGACCAAATCCTACCACAACAAACACTTCCATAATCAAGGTCAATGTAGCACAAAGACTCCCAAGATGTGGCCAGTGATCTGTTTACCTCACGCGGTAACTTTTTCCCTGCTTTGCAGTTGGCTTTGGTACAATAATTTGACATAAACACCCTCCTAGACCCCACTCCCCTACAGGTATTTGCATAGCAATTTTCTCCTGAGCTGGTCAAAACCCTGCTAGGACTTGGTGAAGTCCATTGTGTTTGTAGTAAGTAGACACCTGGAGCCAGATTTGCTAGTTGTCTGCTCTAGAAGATAAACTATTCTTGGATTGGAAATGGATCAGAACGTATCTGACTCCCTCCTTTTGCAAAAATTTTGCAGTGTTTTCAAAGGACCTTCTACATTTTCACTAAGGGGATATTTTCCCCCTAATATCTTCACCATTGCCATTGTTGGAGCTTCCTGCTGGGTCTGGCCCCCACAGGCATAATGCCAGTTGGAAAGAGAATGCTCACATCTCTTCCATTACTCCACTAACGAAGAAGTCACATGTGGAGTAAGAATCCTGGCTAATTTTCCTGTGGGCGCACCTCAAGCACACAAACCTGACAGCGGCAGAGCAGTCAAACTGGCAGCCAAAATAAAGCAGAAAGAAGAACATCTTCCAGGAGGGAGGTGGAATCAGATTAAGGCAAAGCCAGGACTAGGTTCTTGGCAATGTGAGTAAAACCCCAAACTAAGAGGGAGGAGACGCTTTGCTGCCAGGCCCTCAGCACACTCTAGACAGGGTATTGGAGGCAGGTGGTGGTTAAAAGCTGTGTACCATTCACAGCCTACAGCTCTGCCTGTGTCCCTCAGTATGGGCAGAATGGCTAATGACTCCAAATAAAACTCCTACACCATGCCCAATCTGGGGACCATGTTATAGCTGAATACACAAAGTTACTCTGTAGCTTGCCTGAGCATTCCACTTCAATTCCTCCAGAAGAATTCATGGAAGCCTGTGAGCACACTGCACTGAGCCAAGCACTAGGGTTCTAAAAAAGAAATGAAAAAAGAAAAATCCAGTTGCTCTACTCTAAGGGCTTATGATTTAACCAAGGAGATGAGATTCACAATGGCAGGTGGCGATACAGTAAATCAAGGCACAAAGAATCCCGGAGTGAGTTCTGCTAGAGGCCCAAGAGGGCAGTTGGCATTTTCAGGAGGAGGCAAGTCAGCCTTTATGGCAAAATGGGTTGAATTTAACTTTGAAGGGCGGAGAGATTTTAGGCAGGTGACTAAGAAGTAAGCTGGCCTCTGGGGACGAGGGGAGACTGTGAGAGCCGCATGAGATGGGTTCTGCATCCTGCACATGCTGCCTGCATTCCCGGACCCGGGAGAAGGATTTGTGCAAGGGAGGCAGAGATGAGTGCGTTGATAGGAAGGAAGGAGGCCAGATTTCAGAGAGGTCTGAATCCCACACAGAGAATCTTGGGCTTTCTCCAATAAGCAGCAGGGAGCAGTTGGAGACTTGTGAACAGCAGATTAACATAATTAAATAAAAACTTCAAGACTTGAGCTTTTTGTGGGGATGCTGCCTAGATGAGAGGTGATGAGAACATTAGAAAGCTTTTACAGTGTAGCCCAGGCTGGCCATGGTGTTGGCAATGGGAGAGAAAGAAACAGATCTGGAAGAGACCACAAAGCAAATATCTAAAGGGCTTGGGAAGAAATTCGGTCAGGGGGATGAAGGATGAGTCTGGGGCAGTTCTGAATCTTGAAACCTAGAGGCTGTGTGAGGTGGAGGTGGCATGGTCAGACATAAAGACACAGGCTGGAGTAGTTTTACAAGAACGTGAAAAGGCCAGACCACCCAAAGGTGGCACGGACCGGAAGCACAAGGCCACAGACAATGCTTCCTCATTTCAAAGGGGAATTAACAAGTTAAGTGAAGTTTTGTCCACCAATGAAATGCTGTCTGTCCAAACAAATAAGCACAGAATGTGGGATCTGCACTCCCTCCACCCCTCTTGCTCCTTCTCTTGATGCTCCCCTAACATTTATCTGACCATAAGCTAAGAGCAGCCATGAGAACAAGTCAGAAATCTCAGAAACCCAGAACTAATCCTTTCCTCTGCTGCAATGCTGCAGGGCTTAGTTATTTTCACACTATGCCCATGCTTCGATGTGTAAGAACTGAGTCATCGTTTTCTTTTCCCCTCCCCTCTCCCCTCTCTTTCCCTCCTCTTCACCACCCAGCATCTCCTCTGTCTCCACTCCCCAAGCCACTGCAAATATCCTGGCATGCGTCCGTTCCCATCCATTTCTTCATGGCTCTCAACATTATCCATTCCCTCCAAGCTTGCCTCCTATTTCTTTAGACACACTGGGAGTCTAAGAAATGAACAACAGATTCAGCAGGACAATGGACCACAGATCTCAACAAAGACAGGCAGTTTGTTGTGAAAGAGCACTGAAGGGCAGGCTGGAGACTTAGGTTTTAGGAGTCAGGCAAGGGAATCAGATACAGATCCTTGAAAACATGGGGATCTCATCACTGCCCAGCTTTGCTGACATAGAGACAAGTTTTCTCACTTCACAGATATAGATGGAAAATAAGCAGTTTCCCTTTCAGAGTGGTAACCCCAAGTGCAGTGCTCACAGCTGCAGTTACTCTGAATGGCAGTGGGAGGGAAGGAAACAATGAATGCACACACACAAGAGCAATGCTTGAGGTGAAATGGACTTGAACAGTCTGAAATGCACACCTCCTCCAGTTCCTGGAAGGCTAGGATGAGTCAAACAGAAGTTGAATTTCACAGGCGTTCCTCCTCTGCTGTCACATACATTCCCAGACACGGAGTCATCTGTGCACATCACCCAGCGTCGACTGCTACCGGCAACTACCTCCTGGGAAGTTAAGCCGGAGGGTCAGATCTGCTTCCGCTGGGGAGCTGAAAGTAAACTGGGTAAGGTGGGGGTGATCCCAGTAACCTGAGGGCAGGTAAGTAGAGTGAAAAAAGCAGAGAATGCTAGAAAAGGATGGCAGGAATTAGTGTGGCTCTGAAGAGAGAAGCCAAGGATCACCTGATCCATAGAGCCTGGAATCTGCAGTTATTTCTCGTTTCCTAGACAACCCTGCCTAAACTAGGAAGACATCCGAACTCCATCTCAAAAAGAACATGGGTTCTGGGAATGGGACGAAAGAAGAAGGAGAGGTGTTACCATGTGCCAGTTCAGGGATTGGGGACAACACCTTCAGGGAAAGGAAGATCTTCCTAAATGGAAGCTGAAACCCCACTAGGCATTGTGTTTCCTGTACTTTTGCATTTGTAGCCAAGGTAATGATTCTAATTCTTGTTTGCCAACGGAGGCGTGGGCTGCACTGGTGCATGAGTTCGTCAAAATTGATCTAACGGTACACATAAGATCTGTACATTTCACTGTATATAAATTAGACCCCAGTAATTCTCGCTCTCCCAATTAACTGGTTGTGTGACCTTGGACAAGTCGTTTAATTTTTTCTAGTCCAGGATTCTTCAGCTGTCACAGTGAAATGAAGAAGCTGGCCTCTAAGTTTCTCACTGGCTCTAAAATTTACAATTGTGAGAGCTGATTATTGCAAGAAATGAGCAAATACATCCAGAGTAAGAAGGACCACAACTATTGATAGAAGCTAAGAAGAATTTCTGAATGGGATTAGCCATCTGTAGAAAATTCCCCCAAAATCATCCATCCTGGAACCAGATGTACAGAGGTGAAGATTGCATTCTCTGCACCACAAGGAAGTGGCAGATCATCCTGGCTCTGCATGTTCCCCTCCTTCCCGCCCATTCTCCCCTACAGCCTCTTCGAAATTCTTCCACTGGAGATTCCCCAAGGGCTCAGGATTGGGACAGGCCTTTTCTTCCCTTCCTTCCAAACTTCTCTGGGTTTGTGGCACCCTGGTCAGGTTCACAGGACGGGGAAGGAGAGGAAAGAAACCGTTCACATTTGGGTGCACGTAGCAAGCAGAGAGCTGGAGGGTTACAGAAACTTAGAGGAAGTCAGTGCCAGACAGCCATCTCCCCATCCTACTTCTTATGGATGCAGAAAACTAGTGTGACTTCTCACCATTTCTAAAGCCCCCAAAAGAACAGATCAAGGAGGCAGCTGTGGCCATCTTCAGGCTGGTCCTTTCACAGAGAGACAGTCCTACTTACTCTGTAAATAGTTTCTCATGGGCTACTTTCAGGCAGAGGAGCTGGAACTACCCTAACTTGGCACTGGAACATGTGCAGGTAGACCAGCTGGCTCATCTGTTTCTCTTCTCAGAGGGGCTCTGAGTCATGAGGAGAACCCTTGGATATGCAGAATGGATCGACTGCTTCTGTCAGTATGGAAAGGAATTCACAGAAGATGTCTTGACAGCAGCTAACCAGTGACACAGCTGCATGGTAGCTGGCCCACAGAAACACTCTGGTTAAGAAAGACTATCAAAGGAACATCAGGTCCAGGCTGCAAATTGCTTTCGCAGCTAACACAGGCATAAAGACAGAACGACCCACTCTAATCCAGGAGGTTCACGCTTCTGCGCTGGCTGCCTCTGACTCTCACCCTTGACCTCACCCATTCATCAGTATGTTGATAAGCAGATTGTCTTCACAGAGCTCCTTAATCTGCTTTCCCAGGGAAGTCTTGCAGAGATTAACGAGAGCACTGTGCTTTCTGCCAGTTTTTGAGGCTAGGCCAGTTAAACAGCAAGGGTGAAGGAGCTTGTCAGAAAATACACAAACTATCCCGTCATTGGACTTGACCCCATTAGGGGGTTAACTCAAACATCTCTTCAATGTGGACACTTAGATCTATTCTTTCAATTCATCCTCTCCTTGGTATCCAGCAAAATCAAAGCCCTTCCTCATGCCATCCTTCATGCCATCTTTTATAATAGAGAGCACAACAGCAGCTGGGAATAAACAAAGATTAGCAGCAAAAAGGGTTGGATGGGACAGAGAGGAGATGTGGTCCTACCACATCTCCAACAGGCAGCACCAATGAGTTGGACCCATGTGCAGCCCCCCCTTGTCAAATGCCATTTGCCACCTCTGGCGGCAATGGCAGGGGCAGCTGCGGCTGAATCCCCGAATCCTAAGGTCTCACAGAAGTGCAGCCACCCTGTCATCAAGCCCCTCCCTTCAGAAGATGCTCTGGGAAGCTGTCACATCCCACACTGCAGGCTGATGAGAGACACCAACATGCTCTCGGGTCCTGGCATTGTCACTGTCACCTCCGGTTACTTTCAAAGAAGGGCATCTCTGAGTGCCGGGTCCTCCATTGGAAATAATGTGGGGAAATTGTCTGGATGTGCTCTGCAGAGATGAGAATTATTTTGAAGCATAGTACAAAATGACTAGGGAACTCTAGATTTGAATTCAATTTGTGAATTCCTAGGTAGGTGTAGACTCAAGCCTAATTAGTTTATAGGAACTTACATTTGCTATGTTATTAAAAGAAAGTCTTAAAAATTAAAATTTACAGCAATAGCAAGAAGGAGGACAAAGTGCAACAGCTTTAACGATGAGCTAATACCAAGGTTAATACCATCTGTCCATTACATGTAGCTTCAGGATTTGGCAAAAAGGAAACAAACCACATAACACGGATCTTTCAGCTCATAAATAGGTCCCAAAGAGTTGACAAGCAAACTAAAAAGGGTTTTATGGTAGAAGAGAGCATCAAAATCTGAGGCCCTCCTTCTCTCCCCGCTGCTGTGATTGCAGCTGGCAACTGGGCCCTCTGTCCATTAACAAGACAGACAGACAGATAACTATCCAGCCAAGGCCAGCTTCCCCATACCAGGCAGATCCACACCAGGCTCTCGGGAATCTTCAGCACCCCTTACACCAGCAGTTGTCAAAGTGGGGGGTGCACATGCCTTGGGACTGAGAGAGTTGGGGATGGACACATCTACAGGAAGGGGCCCAGGCTCCAGCCCCTTTGCCCGGGCCACTGCTCCTCAGAGGCTGGTCCTTCACCCCAGCTCCAGGGACAGGGGATGCATGGTGGAAACCACCACACCTGATGCATTAGCAACCATCAAGAGCCAAAGATCCTCCTTTCTCTAGCCAGAGCAGGAGGGCAAACAGATTAGGCTGACCTGCAGTTCAGGGTCGGCCCCAGGCCAGGCCACTGCCTGTACCAACGCCTGGGCCTCTCTGCAGTGCACTCCGCTTTCTAGGGCAGGCTGCTTGCCAAGGATTCACAGTGGACCTGACCGCTCCCTGTGGGACTCACTGGATCTGGACCCAGAACCAGCCTGGCTTGCCAGGAGCAGAAGGTCAGGTAGGTTCAAAAAGGTAACTCCTGTCCTTTCCCAGATCCTTTCCTTTCTCTTCTCCAGTGGCCTTCTCTTCTCCAAATCAGCCTTCTCTTGGCTCAGTTTCTCTGATCTTTGGTGTTTACCCCAAGGAACCCATCCAACCATCAGACACTCAAAGGAGCATAAGCCTAGTCTTTTCCCCCAGCAAATCACCCCAGTAGAGTCAACAGCTACAGAGCACAGGGAGCTCCTGGCATGCTAAAGGTCATTTGCAGATCACTGAAAAATCTGGGACAAGGTGCTAGTGTCCCGGCTCAATGCCCATGTCCTGACTTAAGCCTGGACTACGTCTCAAGGACACTTAATGTCAGGATACCCGTGACAGGAAGAGGAACTTCTCAGTATTCAGGCATAACAGGCAAAGCAGTCTTCTTTAAAGCTTGCAAAATATATGATTCTGTCACCCCTCTGCATCCTCACCACCACCATGATGGAGCGCCAGGACCAGTCTTTCCAATCATCACTCAAGCTTTCAGTGGTTACTGGGCACTCTCCCTCTTAGAGAGGGGACACTCCAGGAGGAACTCCAGGTAGAGAACTGTTCTGCAGTGGGCATTTCTAGCCCAGGGCCAGCCTCCGAGACTCTCCAGGGGTGGCATGAGGTGGGGTGGCTGGGGTTTCCTTGTCCTGGCCATCATCTGCCCACAGCAGGTGTCAGCAAGCTTTTTCTATAAGGGGCCAGAAAGTATGATAGACTATCTCTGTTTCATATTCTTCTTGGATGTTTTTATTTTACAACTCTTTGGACATGTAAGAACCATCCTTAGTTTGAGGGGCTATATACAAACAGGTGGCAGGCAAATTTGGCTCATGACCAGGCCACAGTTTGCAGACCCCCACCTAGAGGAAGACACTGAGGCCCCACCAAGCAGCCTCCCCCTACCTTCCCTCCCTAGCCTGACTCCTCCAGACGTGACCCATTCCGGCTACACATGGCACCTGTACTAGGGTGCAGGATGGGCACCTGTACTAGGGCGCAGGATGGCCCCCTTGCTGCAGGCATTTCAATGAGAAAACATGCTGCACGGATCATGAGTTACTCTGTCTCCCTCATGCTTAACCTTGGAAGCACAAGGCCCTGCTGGCCTCACCCTGCACCTCAAGGTCTCACCGGCCCATACTCTTGCGACCTTGTCCACCACCTCCCCACTAAGAGGTGCCATCCAGTAAATGGCCTAACTTGGGTTCTTCCTCTCATGCCTCCTGTGTAGATTCAGGTCAGGGAGACCAAGGTAAATCCTGTCAGTTCTATCTGAAGGCAGAGCCTGGATCCAATCACTTCCCTCCCCTCCAATGCTGTCACCTAGAACACAGCCACAGCCTCCCATCTGGACTCCCTGCTTCCATCTCAGCCCTTCCTCCTCCCCATCCAAAAGCTCCCAGAGGCTTCCCATCTCACTCAAAATAAAAGCCAGTGTCTCTGAGCAGTGAAAACAACCCATCCTCGTCATCCAGGTCCTATCACTGACCTGCTGAGCCCCACCTGGTCCGCACTGGCCACCTGGCCGGACTCAGGGCCTCCTCTTTCCCCTGGCTGATACCAACTCCAGCCACACTGGCCTCTTTCCTACCCTGCTTTTCTTCTGTGCACTGAACACCATCAGTAGTTTACGGAATATTTTGTGGGGTTTTTTTTTTTTTTTTTTTTTTCTCACTTAAATATAAGCTCTGTCAAATAGAGTCTGACTTCAATGTTATACTCCAGAGCCCAGTGTCAGCATTGGGTAGGTGCTCTACAAATACCCAAATATTTGGGGAATGCATGGGGACAGGATGCCCTGTGATGGGTGAAGGGTGAGAGATGGTAACGCTGTCATGACACTGTGTATCCATTTGTACTTGGGCACTTTGTGTGTGTGTGTGTGTGTGTGTGTGTGTGTGTGTGTGTGTGTGTGTGTGTGTGTGAGTCTTGCTCTGTTGCCCAGGCTGGAGCGCAATGGCGTGATCTTGGCTCACTGCAATCTTTGCCTCCCGGGTTCAAGCAGTTCCCTGTCTCAGCCTCCTGAGTGGCTGGATTACAGGCACCTGCTACCATGCCTGGCTAACACTTGGATACTTTTATACAAATAAGTCTCTTGCTCTTAAGCTCTCGCCCCCTTAGTAACCAGATGAGCTGATAAGACATTGAAAACAGATATACTCCTGGAGACAGCAGTCTCCAATTTTTTGTTTATATTCAAACCTAAAGCAATAACAGCAAACTCATATTCCAACTGAACGAGTCAATTATCTCAGGAGAAAATAACAAATGATTGCTTTACAGTTTAGAGCACACCTGTGCATGGCTCTCCCGAGCTCACCATGACCACCCACACAGGAGCACAGTGAGGAAAGAGAAAGCAGGGGCTTGCTTGGCAGAGGTCTGGGTTTCGAATCCTGGCACTGCCATCTACAGGTGGCCTGATTCTGGACACGATACCAAGCACTCTAGGCCTTAGCTTTACCATCTGTTAACTGGGGATACTAATACTTATTTTGTAAGATTTTTGTAAGGCTTAAGTGAACAATTAAGATAAAACAGACAGCTAAAGCATAATGACTGTGCACATTAATTGCTCAATAAATAGTAATTTCTCCCCTTTTGTAAGTGAGGAAGCTAAAGTTCAGAATGTGAAATGATTGGCCTGAGGTCAGAAGGTTTGTACCCCAGCAAAACACCTCCCCGCCTTCCCTCCCTAGGCTGACTCCTCCAGACCCAATCCAGAACATTGTTCAAAGCACTGGTTTCTGTGAGTGTATTTTTTCCCTAGCATCCAGCCTCCTTCCTGTTCATATCCACACCCTATAGGCCACTTATGTCAATAGAATAAAACAAATGATGGCTCTCCCATCCACCTGCTTGTTGAGGACTTTGGGACAGTTCCATTCTGGGCTAATGCTCATTACTAAAGACAACGCACTTAAGGAGGTCGCCCCAACACATGGAGAAATCTGTGTGTCACAAGCAAAGGATCAAAAAAGCTAAGAGAATGAACCTGCCCTGGATCGTTAACTGCCCTTAAGAGATGCAAACTAAAGATGACTGCCTTCCTTTCCCCAAGAGACAAAGGGAAACCCCACTCAGCGTGAGAAAAGCACACATCATGGAGGCCCCAGGCCAGTGCCCAGCGAGGATATGACGGAACCTGAAGCAGCCACATCTGAAATCGGATGCCAAGGACACAACAAAGACTGATGAAGCCACACCTGAGACACCAAAGTACAAAACCCACATTCAACTCAAATGCTTCCATGTATGATGACTGTTATCTCCATGCACAGTGTTTTTTCTTTAGGGAGCACACGTGTTCTATAATGCTATAAAGTAAATTTTTGAAAAAAAACAAAATGAGAAAGAAAGGGACACGTGAAAACTCTTGCAAGTGACAGATATGTGTATTACGTTGCTTGTGGTGACAGCATCATGGGTGTAAGCATATGTCCAAACTCATTATACTGCATACATTAAATATGTCGAGTTTTTTGTACATCGATTATACCACAATAAAGTTGAAAAAATAAAGAAAATGTTTGTAGAACAAAAGCTTTCATCATGACATCATTAAGATCATCATCAACACATGGAAATGTTGTGTTTCAAAAATATTGGCCCCAGACCTTATAAAAATGTAAATTATTAAGGAACAAATCTTTCAAGTAACACGTTTAGAGGACAAACAATAAAGAGATGGCGTAAACAATGTCTAAACAGATTTGAAATGGAGCAGAACACGAGTGTGCCTGACTAAAAGAGGAGAAGGCTCTTCTCAAGTGTCAATCCTGAGACAAGAACCCTGGGACTGCTGACATCCTAAACGTACTGCTCCTGTGACTCCAAGAAGGGAAGGTGCTGCAGGGATGACAGTCCCTCCCCACCCCACATCCTCATCTGGCTGACCCCTGCTCATGCCTCAGACCTTAGCTGAAATATCGCTTCTCCAAAAAAAGCCCCCCAACACTAGATTAAGTGACTCATTCATTCATTCAGTGATTCATCCATTCAACAAGTGATTACTGAGCCCCTAGTATGAGTCACATTTGACTTATTACTCTCTTTTCAACGTTGTAATTAAATAATCACGCACAATACTGATTTACATCTGTCACCCTCCCTAAGCTGTCAGTTCCAAAAGGGCAGAAATTGTATCTGATTTGTCATTTCATTCCTAGCACCTGACACAGTACGTGCAACATAGTAGGTCTCCTGTCCTTACTGGTCGAGTGAATGTATAAATGAATGAATTAAAGCATTCGAAAGCTCGGTTCATACTCTAAAATCCCAAAAGGCACCCTGCTGTCAACTTTACACAGGGATAATTAATGTCACAATCAATAGGACTTTTAAATTTAATAAAGAAAATTATTTACTAACCTATTAGTAAGTGAAAATAATCAGATGTAAGACAACAGGGAGAAAGTTACTCTACCCCAGGGGCGGCCTCCTGGTAGAGGCTAGGGGACAGAACCTGCAGGTATTATGCTGGGACCAGCAGAAGCAGTATAGGATCATAGCCAGGCTATCTGGGTTGGTGTCTTGATCCCTCCACTGACCAGCTATGTGACTCTGGGCAAGCTACTTAACCCCTCTGTCTTCCAGTTTTCAAATCTGTAAATTGAGAATAATAAGAATATCAGCTTCAGATAATTTCTTTAACAATTAAATGGATTACGACACGTGAACTGCTTAGAACAGTGCCTGGCACATGCTAAGTATTCACTAAATGTCAGTTGTTTTTATTTTCTGGAAGAACAGGAACAAGACGGGTTAAAACCAAGGAATTGGACATACTGTCACATACTGTCACTAAATTTACAAACCACTCAGACCAAATCTCCAAGATTTCGTATTACAAAATGAAGTAATTCAAAGGCAGGTGGATGGATGGGTTATCTGCTTCAACTTCCAGACTTACTGCTTTAACTATAAAAGTGATGCTGCCTTACCCATTTGAATTTACGGGTCAGGTCAAATGAACCCTCAAGGTTTCTGCAGGACTAGAGCCTGGAATTTGACTTCATACATCTCACAGTGCCCAGCACAATGAAGAGCATGCGTTTAAAGCTTAGAAAGCGCTCACTGGGTTAATTCACAATGAATACCATTTAAAGCTTAAAAAACCCTGCATATTCCAAAGTCTATTATCTAGCATATGTGCTAGCCCCAGAAGAATAAAATGCAGAAGTGAACAGGAGTTGCTTGATGTAACCGAAATTAATTATACATAATTATCTTTGAGATCTATAAACACGAAGTGAACAATGAAAAAGTGGATGCAGAATTCTGGTGATGAATAAGATGATGAACATGTTTCCACAGAAGGTGGGGTCAGGTTGATCTGCTGAAATAACCAGATAGCAGGATCATTTCACTATCTATGTGAAACATTGTCCAAGAATCTGCACATTACTTGACAATTAAATCAATTCAAATGTTTTATCAATGATTTCATAGAACAGCCTTCAATGAGTTCACAGGAACCTGCATATAAAAGACAAGAATGGGGCTACGTCAAGAAGCTCAAAACCCTTAGCTGATGATAATGCAAAATCTTGGCCACATTGATGAGCCCAAGAGCATCAACAAACAAATCTCTTTATACGGAGTCATTTTTTAAATAAAACTTTTATTTTATATGTTAGTTTTCTTTATAAAAATAAATACATTGAGGTATAATTTATATACAGTAAAATGCACACATTTCAAGTGAACAGTGGGATTTTTTTGACAAATGTATATACCCATGTAACCACTACCAACATAGAAAACCTTCCATAATGCCAGAAAGTTCCCTCATACCTCATAAGAGAAAAACTTCAGCCAAATTAAATTTAAAGGAGTTTAATTGAGAAATGAATGATTCATGAATCAGGTAGCCCCCAGAATCACAGCAGATTCATAAAGACTCCAGCACAACCACGTGGTGGTGGAAGATTTACAGACAAAAGAAAGAGAAATGACGTACAGAAATCGGAAGTGAGGTACAGAATGGCAGGATTGGTTACAGGTTGCAGTTTGCCTTATTTGAATACTCAGCAGTATATGAATCGTTGAAGTACAGCCACTGGGATTGGCCAAGACCCAGCTATCGTTACAGGCATATACTCCTAAATTAGGGGTTCAGTCTTGTCCACCTATTAAGCTAGGTTGCAAGTCATCCATATGAAGTCAAATATAGAAGTACGGAGTCCTTCTCAGGCCATATTTAGTTTGCTTTAACACACTCTTTCTCGGTTAGTCCCTGCTTTTATCTCCCTCTACCCCACCTCATAGTTTTGACATGCCCCCCATAGATGAGTTTTGTGTATTCTAGGATTTCACGTAAATTGTATTGTACGATATATACTCATTGATATCTGGCTTCTTTCAGTATGATACTCTGAAAATCCATGCGTGTTGTTGCATGTGTCAGTAGTTTGTTCCTTTTTATTACTGAATAGTATCTATTCGGGTGGACTGCAAGTTGCTTATCCATTCCCCACTTGATGGGTATTTGGGTTGCTTTTAGTCTTGGACTATTATGAATAAGGCTGTTATGAACATCCACATGCAATTCTCCCGTCAACCTATGTGTTCACTTCTCTTGGGTAAATACCTAGGAGTAAAATCACTGGGTCATATGTTGTGCATATTTAACTTTCTAGGAAAATGCCAGATTTATCCTGAATAATAGAAATAATCAATTGATTTACTGTTAAAGGACTTATTAGATTTTATAAAGAAAAGGAAACGAGAGCAGGAAAGAAAATGCAGAGCATCTGAAAGCACATGGTAGCTGCTTTGTAGAAGAGGCTGGCTGGCAGCTTCCCAGGCAGGGTCCGCTCAGGACGGCTCTAGCCAGACACCTCTCCTGGAGCTGGCTTCACCCCCAGGAAAACAGCCACCTTCACCCCACCTTCAGTGGACGTGTAGCCCCTTCAATGCTCTGCTCTTCATCTGCCTTCAGGGTTAGTCCTGACTACCCTGTTGCCAGCAGACTTTTCTAGGAGAGTCAGGACATGGGGGTACCACTAGACCCAGGGAACAGGCACTCAGCTGGCCCGGGCACCAATAACCTAGCATCTCCTTTTAGAATTTGGGGGATCCCAGCACCCACTGTTCTCAGCTTTGGGCCTCAGTTAAGGCCAGGGAAGGTACCATTTAAGGTCATGTCATATAATTAGTATGGAAACTACAAAAGCCTATATGTTTACAAAACAACCACTGATCTAATTATTTCAGAGGTAATGATACTTTTATGTGAGATAACTTCCCAAGACACTAAGTTAAATTAGATAAATTTGGGTGTTCTGTGTTCTCACTGACTTGTGTTTTTCACACTGGTTTTATCTTTGTTTCTGAGGGAGAATCAATTCTCTTTAACTCTCTTCCAGAACTCCCCAGTACCTTCAGAAAGGAGGAAGGAAGGAAGGAAAAAAGGACACAGGGAAGGAGGGGAATTGGAATTCCTCATATCAGAGAATCTGAGAGCTTTGAAGCTTTAAAATGAATTCAGGAGTCAGGATGCAAGAGTGGGATGCAAGATACAAAACCACGGGGTCCAGGGGAAAGGAGGAACCCCCTCTCCCAGAAGGTGGAGTCGCTTCTCAGAGCAACTGGCCCAGGCAGCCTTGCATTCGCTTCATTCTGGGGTCAGGAATGAGCCACAGGACCTCCTCCCCACCCTCCCTTCCCCTCTCCACACACTCTCAGCTCTACTCCAGGAAGGGGCAGTAGCCGCAGTGTCTGTGGGCCAGCACAGCCATCTGCCTCCCACCTGAGTTCATAATGACCCCTGTGCAGAGCAGACTTTCCTTGGCTTCACTGAAACCATTCTTTCTTGTCTTAGAAAGCAATCAGAAATATAGCTAACCGCCTTAATGTTCCCTTATCATTGAAATGAACTAGATCACAGAAGTGCCTATTTGCATTTTTTATTCTTATTCACTGCGTTTTTAAAAGGAGCCAAGAGAGGGAAGAGGAAATGCATTTACTTGCTGGGATTTCACTTGGGATGTTCATGTTTGTCTGGAAAGCAAAATAAAGGCATGAAGATTGCCCACTGATTTCCTTTCATTTGGAGAATTCTGCTTCAGTTAGGCTTAGCTGGCTGGCACAGAAACCTGCCAGGAGAAAAGTCTTCCTCTTCCTGGGCCTGGTATGTCTACCACCTGGGCTTCAGAGACAGTGTTCTAGGAGATTCACAGTGACTAAGGTTAGAAATGTAGGCTTCAGCAGCAGGGCAGCTGCCAGATGCTTTCCTGCCCTTGTAGAAAGCCACCACCAAACTCGCCACTGCCTCCCACACCGTGGCCTCTCTGTCTCAATATCTGGGCAGTAGGTGAGGAGGACTAGATTCTGGAACACGTAAGAATCCAGCCCTCAGCAGGATCCTATTAGAAAATAGCTGAAAGGAACTGTGGAGTCGCTCAGTCCCATGGCCGATTTTACAGATGAAAAACCACCACCACCAACAAAAAAACAGAGGCCCTGAGGGATTGAGTCAGCGATCCCCAAGTGCCAGTCCCTAGGGACAGGATTCTCCTCCCCAGCTACCTTTCCCTTCCCCAGTGTGTCCACCTCAGGAAAAGGGCCTGCATCCTCCCAGCTGCTCACACACAACTCAGGCTGGCCTTGGTGCTGGCTGTGTCCTTTCTCCCACCAGATCTGCCTTCCACCCTCGCCACCTGTCTCTGCCCAGAGCTCACCTGGAAGGACCACATCGATGGACAACCTTGGGGGTTGGTGGGTGGTCA
The DNA here is from genome assembly GCF_001604975.1 of Cebus imitator. Classification (NCBI taxonomy): domain Eukaryota; kingdom Metazoa; phylum Chordata; class Mammalia; order Primates; family Cebidae; genus Cebus; species Cebus imitator. The sequence continues at coordinate 3,943,909 of NW_016107451.1, read as the reverse complement.
GTGAGGCGGCCCAGCAGGTCACAGGGAGGGATGGAGTGGGGGAGAGGTCAGCAAATTCATTTCCAGGCTCCTGCCCCACAAGGGTGGGAGAGCCAGAGTACCAGCCTGGCTTGGGCTGTTCCCAAAGATCCTGGCTGCTGCCTGCAAGGCAGCCCCATCCTTCAGGGTTCCAGCACCCTCCCCTGTCCTCAGCCTTTAGGGCTCTACTGCTGTCAGCCCCAGCCCCACTCTTGAGGCTCCCCGTCCACTGCCTTTATAGATGGTGACTGGGAATTGTCCTGCTTTAAGAGTGCTGTTTCCTAGGACACACACTGACTCTCGTGGTTCACCTCCAGGTCCCCATTCATCCTGCTCCTGGCCTCAGCCTCTGGCCTGAAGGGCTGCAAAACAGCCTCTCAACTGGGCTCTTGGCTTCCCTTCTGGCCCCTCTTCACCTGCTGTCCCCAGCAGCATACAGAGCTATCCCATGAAATATAAGTCAGACCACATACGCCTGGCTTACAACCTCTCAACCTCTCAATGGTTTCTTCTGGCACCTCCAGGAAAAATCACATTTCCTTGCCAACTTTTGAGACCTGCTCTAGACGGGGTTGCTCTCTCTGCAGCCTCCTCTTGTGCCCCAAGCTTCAGGGCACTCCAGCAGCTGTATGGCCTCCTTTCCCTTACTCAGGACCCCGGGCTCTGCCCCGTCTCTGGGCCTCAGGCCTGCTGTCCCTGTGCCTGGCAGACGCTCCACCCCTGCCACAGGCTGTCCCCGCCCCTCTAGGAGAGGCTTTTCTTAGCAGGGTACATGCCCCATACCTCCTTCTCTCCACAAATTTTTATTCTCTATTCTCTGGACTGTGCTCATTTCTTTCCAAACACTTAACAAATTTGTAATTACGCAATTTTTTGTTTACTTTCTAAATGACCGTCTCCCCCACCGGGATGCAAGTTCCACATGGGCAGGAACTAGGTCTGTCTTGTTTTCCACCTGGCATACAACAGCTACTCAAGGCGCATCTGCAAAAGAACAACTGGGGCTGGGGTCCTATAAAGCGGACAACTCTCCTTTTTGAGGAAGGATTGCTTTATAATCTGAGATTATGTTCCTTCTACTTTGTTGGGGAGGGTGTTTTTTTCCTTCCATGAAAGGATAGTAAGAATAAATGGTATTCATAAAAACTTTTAAAATGATAACCTGATACAATTCTCCAAAATGTTTTTGAAATTTATGAGTCTATGATATCCCAGATGAAGCAAAGTTTTAGAGGTCACAGTGTTGGGTCCTAGAGAGGCAAAGAGGTAGATGAAGATAGTGACAGAGAAGAGATGGGCTTTACAGTCAAACCGCAGGGCCTGGGTTCAAGTCCCAACTCTGCTGCTTGGTAGCTGTTAAACTCTGAGTGAGTTACTTAAACTCTCTGTGCCTTAGTTTCCTCATCTGTAAAATAAAGACAATAATAGAACCTGTTTCAGAGGACTTTTATAAGAATTAAGTGAATTAATACTTGTAAAGTTCATAAAATAGTGCCTAGCCTATAGACAATGCTTGACAAATGTTAGTGCCATCATTATAATCTATGATTATAATGATAATAGATAATAATAGATAGCTATTGTTATTATTGCTAAACCCAGGTCTCCTAAATCCCCAACCAGGACTCTTTTCTCTTTAAAATATTATCTCGCAGCATTATCTTTTTAAATGTTATCTGGCTGCTCTTAAATGTAAGACTGAAATTCAGCACTTGGAAAACTATCCCACTCCAGCCAAGCACACTTTTTGGAGAGCTAAACACTAACCCTGATCAAATGTATCCATTTAGGATAAAAATGTTTCTAAAATATGTTACATTCTTTTCTACTTTTTAACTGTGTTTGATGAGATGAATATCATTACAGAAATTATCTGCTATGCAGCCTGGAAACAGCAAAGGGAAAATTCAGCATGTTCTGTGGAACTGGGTTCAAGGCCCTGCTCTGTCCTCCCTCCAAGCCCTAAACCCCTCCTAAGTTTCAGTTTCCTTTTTAAAGAAGTGGGAAGGTCTTGTGCATTGAGAGGTTATTGTGGCTCTAATGAGTCCAGTGAATGCATGCACTGCAAAATCCTAAAGCTCATCTTTCTGTTTGGTTAATAATACTACACTCATCCAGGAGAATACCTTAATTTAAGACTCCAGGCAGAATTCTCCTTTCCCTGAGCTCTGCCAGCACCTAAACCCCTCCCCAGAAGACGGTCTGGTTCACACAGCAGGGGAACAGACCCCTCACGACTGTGCAGGGGGAATTCCTTTCTGGGAGGGAACACGTGTCCAACAGGGCTAGTCCCCACTCAGGCTGCTGCTGTCACTCAGCCAGGAGGCAGGACAGGCTTTTGAAGCTGTGATATTTCTGAGTTTGGTTTTGGACAAAAACATCATTCTTCCTCATAGCCTTTCACACCCTGATTCAAGCAATTTTAACTGCATTCTGTTTCCCTTCAATAGAAGGCTATTTGAAGATACAAATACCATATTTGTGAATGAATTCTAGGACTGTATTTGCAGAGTCACTTCGGTTGGATTTCATGCTCTGCACCAAGTATATTTTCACCTCTGGGCCTCAGAACCATTTCCCCCACCCTCCAACAATATCTCACACCCTCACATCCCAAATATGCAATTACCCATGGGTTGTGAAAGGTAAAAGTAAAATTTATATGGGTTTCATAGTCAATGGTTCATGTTAAAGGGGACCCACATTAAATAATATTATTAAGTAGATATTAATAAGGCTAAGAATAAAAGGTGGGAAAATGGGTGAAATTTGTCTTATCTTTCTAATGTTCATTATCTAGAACCTGGAAACCAAATCAATGAATTTTCTGACTACAGACTCAACAAAATTATCTGATTTCTAAACTAGTCCTGGACTACACTTACAAAGAAACAGCACTGCTGCAGAGAAAGGCTGAAGGCATGAACTAGAGACAGGAAAGAGAACTGGATGCAGAAACATTATTCCTGCATATGAGATTTAAAGAAATATACATACATACATAATTTTACAACTCCCACAAAGTCTAATTTTATTTGTAAAATACACCAGGGTATCTTAGCAAGTTTCTTTGGAACCATGCAACTAAGAGTGCTTTTTAATTAATTGCACATCTAGCAATCCACAAATATGAATTAAGCACCATGAGTTGGCAATGAGGAGAATTTAGGTCTGTGCCCCCACAGAGCAAGCAATTTGTGAAACTTTGCTCTAAAACACATAAAAATCTTGGCCCTAACTACCAATTTTAAGGACGTTCTATTCTTCAGGGGTTCATTTTCATTCTCTCCAAAAGAATATGAGGGTCCTGCTGTGATTCAATGGAACCAGACCCCCAAGGCTCAGAAATAAAACATTTCACAAGAAAAAAAGGGTGAGATTATATCTAAACATTTCATTAGCATAAATCTGAATGTGTGATATTTGGTCATTCTGTCTTAGTTTACAATCACCTTTGCACATGATGAAATATAGATTGATGTTGAGGAGAGGGCAAGAGAAGAAAACACCACACATATCACGGGATCTAAACTCCACAAGCAGGGGTAGGAGATGAGCTGGCCTAACCTGAATGTTCGAACAAAAGAATTCCTTCCTTCCTCTCTCCCTTCCTTTCCTCCTTTCTCCCCCTCCCTCTCTTCCTCTCTAGCTCCCTCCCTCCCTCCCTCCCTCCTCCTTCTCTAACTCCCTCACTTCCCTCTTCCACTTCCCTCTCTTCTTCTCTCCCTCCCTTCCTCCTCACCTCCCTTCCTCCCCACCTCCTCCCTCCCTTCCTTCCCACCTCCTTCCCACCCTCCCTCCCTTCCTTTTTGTCCTACCTTTCCTTTCCATCAACAAGGCCAGGTGATGGCAGGATACTCCATGCATACTCCACATATCTCTTCCAAGGCTGGGGATAGCTCTATCAGCACTTGCCCCATTTTTAAATTTTACTTCCCAGGTCACGCCAGATTTGTAATCTGTGCATAATGCAGGCACCGAAGCACTTCTGGAGCCCCTACTAGAAATCCAGAGGCAAATAAGGCCCAGCCCTTGCCTGTTCTCAAGTCTCTATGCAATGGGCAGCCTAGCAGACAGAACACACTCTGAGATGAGTCTGGTATTGCAGGAGACTTGCACGACCTGTTCCAGGTACCTGAAGTAATCTATCGGAATGAGGTCTTCCCTTTCAGCACAGTTATTGCTTTCATGTAGGTGGCCTCTCTCAACTGGACAGGATGTGCCATTCACCAAGGAATACTAGGCATCCCTCTTCATCGTCCAGGCTGATCTCAGGTGAGACACTTAATCCCTGTAAGGGTTGGTTTCCCTCCATGGCTTACAACACTCAGATCCCGACTTCCCACTGCACAGGATACCTTGCGGCCATTTGGTTTGGAACAACCTTCTTTTCCCCTCTTCCTGAAAATATGTTTCTTTATTCAAGCAAATTAAAGCCAATTCTGCTTTCACATATTCTGGAGCACTTCACAGCATGCTTTAAATTAAGCAGGAACACCCTGGTCTAGTGGTACCGCCTCCAAGGCTGCCCTCCCTTCATCTCCCTGCCTCCAGGCAACACCCAGCTTCGCTGTCTCCTCAGTCCACCTCTGCCTGCTCTGTCCCTGGTTTCCTCCACCTACAAAAGTGCATCCAACTGATTCTAAGTACTTCTGACTTAGGGGAACCACACCGTGGAACCTCTGCTTCTATTTCCTCTTCTACATCTTGCATTGCAAGAAAATTCAGCCTTTTTATTCATTTTTTAGAAAAATCAGGGAAGTCACAGCCCAGTAGTTACTATGAGAAAAAGGCAAGGCGAAGAAATAGCCAAATCACATAGAGCCCTTCTTATGTGCCTAGTATGGTCTTAAGTGCTTTATACATATTATGTCCATTTTACAGATCATGAGCATAAAGCCCAAAGAGGTTAATTATCTTAGCTGGCATCACCCGCTCTTTTTTCTTTTTTCGAGATGGGTCTCACTCTGTTGCTCAAGCTGGAGTGCAGTGGCGCAATCACAGCCCACTGCAGCCTTCACCTCTCAGTCTCAATCAATCCTTCTACCTCAGCCTCTTGAGTAGCTGGAACCATGGGCATGCCTCCAAGCCCAAGTTGAGATGCAGTCTCCCTGTGTTACTCAGGCTGGTCCTGAACTCCTAGGTTCAAGCAATTCTCCCACCTCAGCTTCCCAAAGTGCTGGGATTACAGGCGTGAGCCACCACGCCTGGCCCATCCTCTTAATAAATGGCAGGGCTGAGATTGAAACCTAGGAATCTGACTCAGGACTGAGTACTGCTTACCGGGAAGGGAATGCAGTCAGCATGACAACAAAGGCATCTCTGTCCTCCTTAAATGCAACACCAACTCTGTAAACACGCAGCAGGCGCTCCAGATAAACCACGTGTGTACACATTTACCAAGTCCGCATTTACATGTCACCTTCAGGAAGGGTGGAGTCGGCTTGAGTGAGAAGGAAGAAGAGAGAGGAGACTTCTGCCCTTGAGAGATTCTATTTTAATTTTTGAGAAAACACTGAACAGACCAATCCCTGGATTTCAAGATCAGTTTTTGAGGTCTCCAGACATGAGGCAGTTGTCTGAGAAGGGAGACGTGACAGAGAAGTCTGAGCTCTGTGTGGCCTCACTCTCCCTGCACTGCTTCCAGCTCTCCCAGTGAATAGGGAAGCAGGGGGGAGACCTGCCTCTGTGAGGTGAGCATCCTCTAATCCTTGATTATGTATCAATACCGATAGGCTTCAAAAGGTTGCAAAAGGTGCCACATTCTCTAGCACTGAGACAATGGTGTTAATCTAAATATCTTGATAACCTAACTGAGGCATAAAGGCCAGTTAACTATGTCTAGTTCTAATATAACACTCTGGAACTTGCCCTGTGTTATCTTAGCCTAGCTTCCTAGAAATACTGAATCGCAATATCCCACAACGCAAGTTCCTTCCACTAAAGTCTTCTTTGGAGAAAAGAGTTGGCTGTGACAAAGGCCATGTGATACATGGAGGACGATCGCTATGGTGGTGATGACAACAATGCTGATAGAGTAGGCAACAGCGACAATGACCATGAGAGCCACGAAGACCATGAACTTTTATGCAGCATCTGATGCAGGTCAGGGGTGAATACTTTTGTGCTGAATGCTTTTCAGGCATTATTGTATTTTATCTCCACAACAGCTATGAGAGGCAGGTATCAGCACAGTGTCCCCATGTGAAGATGAGGAGGAGTGAGATGAGAAAGGCCAAGTCTCCGAGGCAAAGTGCCATGATTTGGGTCATGATATGAACCCAGGCCAATCTGACTCCAAAATTTCACATTCTTATCCACTGCTCATCTGTCTCTTCCCACAAGAAAACCTTATTATAGAAAGTTCTAAAAACAGGATATGCTGATTAGTCAAATTTTCTGGTAAATACATAGTAATCAGTTCCAAATACTCAATTGAAAAAAATTGCCAAAATGTTCATGGTCCCCAGCCCTGCCTTAGTAAATATAGCATACTAAATATAAATCTAGCTCTACTTTATTAATAGACACATGATGGACTATCTCCCAGCTATTTGCCAGAACAATCTGTTCTTATTGTAGGGTATTTCAGATGTAGGTAAAGCACTGAAGGGGGCCATACACTCAGCCCAGGGCATGCTCTGAAACTAGGGTATGAAGCATTATGATCTAAGAAAATATGTTTAGTGATTTGCCTTTTTCTCGTAAAACTTCAGTGAAAATTGTTTGGGTTGATAAGTAGAAGTTTCACTGTAGTAAACTGTACCAATGGCTGCCCGTGATATGTCTAGAGTATCAGAGAATAGATGATAAACAGAAAAAGAAACAAACAAAAACTTGAAAACATAACAAAACCTGGCATATAAATTAAAATGGCCAGCCCCCTAATCTTAAGGAAAATCAATTTTCTCATGGAGCAGTCAGTATGTGTATATATATACATTTTTTTTTCTTTTTCTTTTTTTGAGACAGAGTCTTGCTCTGTTGCCCAGGCTGGACTGCAGTTGCATGATCTCAGCTCACTGAAACCTCTGCCTCCCAGGTTCAAGCAATTCTCCTGCCTCAGCCTCCCGAGTAGCTGGGATTATAGGTATGTGCCACCATGCCAGGCTAATTTTTTTATTTTTAGTAGAGACAGAGTTTCACCATATTGGTCAGGCTGGTCTTGAACTCCTAACCTCACAATCCGCCCACCTCAGCCTCCCAAAGTGCTGGATTACAGGCGTGAACTGCCGCACCCGGCCAGCAGTCAGTATATTTTTATCTTGTGGCTTAATGTTGTTGCAGACACCTTAAATTATAAAAATCCAAGAAACCGTATCTCACTCCCAAACCACACAATGTATTTTAAGGAATATGCCCCTTTTCTAAGAAACTGCTTGATTTTCAGGAAGTGGTGGAGTGGCAGGTGTGTTCCCATGATCAGCCAGAGAAACCAAACAAACGTTCCACTGGGCAAACCTGTTTCTCGCAGATAAACAGCTGCCAGCTGCTTGCAGGAGGGAAAGGGAACCTAAAGACTACCCCTATGTCTGCCTGAGACTTTCTGTTTTTCTGTTTCAATTGAAAAGAAAGATGGCAGCCTACAACTGTGCAGACCCTACTGTGGCCAGGCCAATCCCAGGTCCTGCAAGGGATGGGAGTTTCAAAATCCCAGCTCTGGACAGATGGCTCTCTGGCCATCTCTCCTCTAGGTAGATCTGGGAAGAAACAATTAAACTAGGAGTTGCAGGAGAAGCAGATTTCACATGAAAAAGACATCACCACACAATTAATAGCTAGGCTTGATGGGAAGGGAAGGAATGTCCCTCTTTACTTATTCCCAAGGCAGCCTCCACTTTGCCTCTCACACCATTGTAAACAATCACCTGTCTGTATCCCCAGTAGACTGTGAGCTCCTGGAAGTACCCTGGGCACATAACAAGCACCGAGTCAATGAAAATTATTGTTATTACAGTGTGTGTTCAAGAAATATCTGTTGAGTGAATGGAACAGAGCAAGGAATGAAGTAACTTGGCTTTCCATTTGGAAAGTGTCTTACTAAATCTTTGTTGTCAGAGTTCAGGAGTGGGTATAGGATTTGCTATGGTGCAACCTTGGTTTGTCGTATTGTAAACAGGGTTAAAGGCAACATTTTAAAAAATATGGGACAAAGCCGAACTGGCTTTTAAAAACTTCTAGATTAAAATAAGGGTCTGTCTAGGAGTGAGGAGCCAGCTGGCTATTTAGGAGGCTTGGAGGTTAAAGCAAAGTCTAAATGGAATAAGAGACACTATTCCAAGGGGTCCCCTAGCCACACAGACAATACAAGGGCAGCATTCAGTCTACCCAGGAGTCTGCAAGACTAAGTATGAAAGAGAAAAAAGAAAAAAATATAGACAACCCAGGAGCTCTGAGGACTCACAGAGACTGAGCAGCTGGGTGGGGCTGGCAGGAGCTGCTGGGAAGGCTACAGCAGTAAATACCCCCCAGGAAAAGTGTGCCTTGCAGTGAAAGAGCTGCTATGAAAATGGCTTGGACAATCAGACTGCAATGCTGTGAGCTGGATCGCTCTTCCCCTAGCCAAGAGGTGTCTCCCACCGCCCTTCTCCTAAGCAGCCTAAGAGTAAAACAGAGTAGACAACTAATGCCCACTGACCTCCTGCTATGGTCCACAGGCATTCTCCCATGAAATGCTTGTGAGGTTGGTGACATCAACATTACAAGAATGACAAAACAGGCTGAGAACTGGAACTCACCTGCAGTGGTACACCTGATAAATAGTAGAACCAGAACTTTCATTGCAGGCCCACGTCTCCAGGGCCAAAAAAGAGCCTGTGACCCCACAGGACCGAGCCTGCCCCCTCAGTGCCTATCAGAGGCGGCCTGATGGGTGCAAAATGTGATAGCAAGTTGCTGTTGGCACGGCCTGCTCTTCTGACAGATTTGCAGGTTATTTCTCACAACTTTGCTGCCAGCTTCTCCCTGCCTGTCACTGACACCTATCCCAAAGCCACCTCCAGCTGGAGACACCCACCCCCCAATTATAAATTTATAACGATACATACTTAAGATAGAAAATTTAGGGGGACAAAGCAGAAATGAATTAAGAAAAAAATGGAGTGACCTATTATTTTACAGAGAAACAACTTTAACATTTTGGATGAATTCCCTCCAGTTCTTTTCTTGTTTCTTCTGTTTCTTTTTGAGATGGAGTCTCACTCTGTCACCCAGGCTAGAGTGCAGTGGCAAAATCTCAGCTCGCTCCAACCTCTGTCTCCTGGGTTCAAGTGATTCTCCTGCCTCAGCCTCTCGAGTAGCTGTGATTACAGGCACCCACCACCATGCCTGGCTAATTTTTGTATTTTTAGTAGAGACGGGGTTTCACCATGTTGGCCAGGCTGGTCTCGAACACCTGACCTCAAGTGATCCACCCACCTCGAGCTCCCAAAGTGCTGGGATTACAGGTGTCAGTCACCATGCCTGGCCCCTTCCAGCGCCTTTCTATGCATTTAGATGCAGATACTGTTTGCCTATATTCAAATTGGTATTGCCAGACTAACTGTCTAAAGGCCCGCTTCCCTGGCTCAGCTTAGCACTGACACATGCAACCTGCCACCTGGGAGGATGCACAGGCACTTCCAAAATGCCATCATGGCTGCTGCTAACCATCCCAGGATTACAGGCAAGTGTGGCTGATGCAGAAGGAGGATGGAGAATCAGGACATCAGGGGTTTGCAAACTTGTGTTTCACCCTCCACTGCACATCCTGCCAGTGTCAGAAGGTTAGCCATGGAGGGTGGGCCAACCCCAACATACTCGAATGTTTTAAATCCTAAATGGTTAGTAGCGGAAGGGATTTTAGAGGCTACCCAGCCCAATCCTCTCATCTGTAAATGAGGAGACCAGAGTTGAGAGAGATTTAGCTTGTGCTGGGGTCTAAGAGTGGCTCTTTACCAACCCCAGCCTCCTCCTGGTCTACCGTCTGTGCCTGGACTTTGTATCAGCCCCTCCCCCCCCACCTGCCCCGCTTGGCAGAGGGCAGCAGCCAGGAAAGGCAGGCCCAGGTGGGGGACAAGAGTCTCAGTACTCGTCTTTCAAATTTAAAGACTCTCTCGTTACCATCATCATAATTCTTGGCCCAATCATTCCTCTTCAGATCCAAGAGTATCTAAGTCTGGTTGTAGAATTTTGTTGGGGAGTATTGGATACAGCTGTCGAATTCCAAAGGCATCCAGTACCCATGCTCTCCACAGAGCAGTCTCTTATTATGCAAGCTCCGCACCAGTTGAGAACCATGTTCTAGTCTCATATTGCTCAGAATCTCCTCTGATCTTCACATAACTCAGGCACAATCTCCCTGAATCATATGACATGGGAAAGTCCTGAGCAGTAAGACTTGGTTCAAGAAAAAATACCAAGTTCTGACCACTCAAAAGTTCCCTTAGGTGCTCCCACTCACGTGAGCTTTCCATTTCTTGCCCTCCAGCCCCTTTTCTTATTTGAGTTAGGGTTCTCCTAGGGCTGCTCAGTGGGAGGGGGGCCACTGAGTTCAAAGCAGGCCACTGTACTTGAAGTAGATGGCTAGCAAAAAAAAAAAAAAAAAAAGTGGGAAAAAGGGAAAAAAGGGGGGGGGGTGGGGGGGGGGCGGGCAGGCAGGCACCATGGCTCTTGCCTGTAATCCCAGCACTTTGGGAAGCCAAAGCAGGTGAATCACATGAGGACAGGAGTTTGAGACCAGCCTGGCCAATATGGCAAAAGCCCGTCTGTACTAAAAATAAAAAAATTGGCTGGGTATGGTGGCACATGCCTGTAATTTCAGCTACACAGGAGGCTGAGGCACCGGAATTGCTTGAACCCACGAGGTGGAGGTTGCAGTGAGCTGAGATCGCGCCTGCACTCCAGCCTGGGTGACAGAATGAAACTCTGTCAAAAAAAAAAAAAAAAAGTCAGTCCTCCCTCCCTCCCTCCCTTCTTCCTCTTTCTGAGCATTTCTTTCCCAGGCACAAGGTTAACCGGCTTTCAAATACAGCACACTGAATACCCATGATAATTCTATAAAATGAATCCTATTCTTCCCATTTTAAAGATAAAGACCCCAAAGCTCAGAGCAGTGAGATGCAGATTTACTGTGATGCTAAGGAAGAAAGCTTCAGGGCCCTGCTAGCATGGACCCCTTTCAAGGCCCTAGCAATATATTCTTACAATCATATAATTTTTAAATGAAATTTGCAATAGTAAGAAATTTCACCTGCAATTGGTGAAGAGCACTGAATCTTTCAACTCTGATGTCTCCTTCTGAAACATTTCCCCTCGTGCTCATATTGAATGGTGTTACAGTAGCTGTAGGTGTGTGGGGATCCCGTAAAAGGGAAAGTTAATTTGGGGATAAATTCAGTTTGGGTGTAGTGGGATTTATGTCTACTGTTCACAGTCATGTTAATGCAAAGTCAAGTGATTGCTAGCTGTCCCCATGGTTTCCAGAGCTAGCTTCTCACAACTCAATGCCTTTGAGACTCAAAAGTGCAATACCTGGTACCTGAGACATAAGAATAGGAGAGAAAAAATAAGGATTGACATATCCAGACCCAGAAGCTAGAGCACAGAACTTTCTTCCAGTCTTCGGACATGAAAAATTGAAGGAGAATTTCATTTTCACTGATGCCTACTCCAAAAAGAAGGTTTTCTCCTGTCAGGAATGTATTTGATAACATAATGAATACAGCGATACATATACCAGACATTTCCCTCTTTTTGATGGGAATTACACAAAATAAATTTTATCAAAATTCCTGTATTGTGGGACCCAAGCCTATGGCAGTAAAACAAAAAAAGTGGATGTCTGTGTCTGAAGCCCTGTTTTCTGCACTGTAACTATCAACAATAAAAAATAAATGCTGTCAATCATGCTATAAGAAAAACCAAATTTTCTTTTCAACTTCCCTTTAGAAAAATTACAAAATCACTACCCTATGAAGAGGTGATCAAAGTGTATTCACCCAAAAGATATTTGGGGGAAAAAGGATTATGGAGATTTCACGGGCAAATAAAAATATTTCATTATTTTTCTGGATTTTATGAAGTTTATGACACATATCAGGTTTTAAAAACTTACATTGGATGTGATTTCTTTTCTCATTCTAAATAAATACTCACCATGGTACCTAATTTTGTATTTGCAATTTTATATTCTTTTTCTTAAGAGGTCTCCCAGTTGTTTAAACTTCAAGCCCTACAAAATCTCAATCCATCCCTGGAGGTGAAATAACTTCCCCAGCCAAGAAGTGGCAGACCCAGGACCAGAGGACTTGGTCCCCTGACTTTGGGATCCCCTGAACCTCACACATTTGTGCCCAGTCATCCATAGGGCAGCCTGGGCTACAACGGGCAGAGTGCTAGTGGAGAAGGTCGAAGGATGATGAACTTATAAACCAGCCCCCATCATGGCAGCAAGCATATGTAGCTTCTTTCTCACCTGAGCAGACAGCAAAAGGCTTTCTCAAGACCTGAGTATGCAACCTGACACATCCCGATTCTGTTAAAGTGCCCAGATGAAGGGTAAATAGTCCAAAACCCCCAAATAGTATCATTGAATCTGGTTTGATTCTTCTGAGTGTCACATTCCCTAAACTTGCACTGTCCAAAATGGTGATCACTAGCTACATGTGGCTATTTAAATGTAAACTAATTAAAATGAAACAAATCAAAAATCCACATTTTAAATACTCAGTAGCCACATGTAGCCAGTGGTTCCTGGATCAGATAGTGGAGATATGGAATGCTCCCATCACCCCCACCCCAGGTTCTACTGTTGAGCCCAGCTGATTTTAAATAGTCATTACTAAGACATATCTAAAGCCTTTCTTCTCAAGCGGAGAATGTTTCCAGGTGAGTGTGGCCAATGTGTGAGGAGAGAGGGGAAGCAGGAGAAAGGAAGGCCTATCCAGAGAGAAGAGTGGGACAGCCCAGCTGACAAGGGGCTGAAGGAGAGGGAAAAAGGAAACTGAGGTGTGAGGCCTTGCAGAGAATAAGGGCATCATCTGACGTGAGCCAAGGAAATGATTCAGATCACACCTGACAGAGTGAGGAGAAATCAGCTCCAGAATCAGGGTTATCACACAACTCATGTACCCCACACACACAACCACAAACCTCATACCCAAAAACACACATGCCACACACACACACACACACACACATTCACCAATACTTAATACACACACCATCTACCTTACACACATGCACCACACACAACATACCACCTATCTCACACCCCCCACACCACATATCTCATACATACACCATGTACCTCACATGCACGCAACACACACACACCACATACCTCACACCCCTCCCACACACATGACACACACACACACACACACCCCACTTACCTCACACACCACACACCACATACACACCACCCCACACACACCACACATGCCACATACATCCACCACATACCTCATACACTACATACCACATACACCACACACCTCACACACCACATACACACCACCCCACATACACCACACATGCCACACACACACACCACATACCTCACAACACACACTCCCACACCCATTCCTCCCAACACACACACTGACACACTTTAAAGTGTGCTTTGCATTTCAAGTCTTTGCAGGGAAACCTGAGTTGCAGCTTTACATGGCTGGTATAATATCGAAAGGCAGGAGTTGTGGTGTCATTAACAATAACATTACCCGCCTTCTCAGGGCCCCCAACACTGCCGCCTCACTACCCAGAGAGCCCCTGCCGATCCAGACCTGCGCAGCATCTGCAGTGGGAGGGACACATCACCGCAACTCTCCTGCAGGGCCTGAGGTTAAACTCCCCTGGATTCCATGGTCAAAGGACAGCGTGGGGGACTCTCGCCCTTTTCATGGGCTGCCAAGAGCAAGAATTCACTGCATTCTAGAGTAGGAAAGCCTGGCAGTGTGGCTTGCATTTTCCCATATGTCAGTGTGTATGGACGGAGAAGGTGGGAGCCTGGGAGGAGTGAGGGCATCCAGTGTCTCCTTCAGAGCAGCTGTGGATGGAGCTGCCCATAGGAATAACGGCCCTGGTGACACTCCCAAGGCAATGGTTCTGCACAGGGCTTGCAGTCTCCTTTACACTCATCACTCCCACCTAAGCCTCACAAGAACCCTGCTCCCCACTTAACGAACAAAGCAGCAGCCCTGGAAAGGTAAGCGGCTTGCTCAGAGTAACAACTAATAGTAGTTTAACCATGATAACATTGCCCCATCCACTCACCATCCAATGAACAACTCAAGTTGACAGCACAGTGGGTAAGAGAACAGATCTGAAACAGATGTACCAGTTCAAATCCTGGCTCCACCAATGACTAGCCTTGTGCCACTGGGCATGTGATTCAATCACCTGTGCCTCGGTTTCCTTGTCTATAAAATGGGGATGATGAAAGCACCTACCTCATGGGTTACTGTACGGATTAAGTAAATTTTCACATGCAAATTCCTTAGAACCAAGCCTGAATGCTCAGTCAGCACTCCTCATGTGTTAGCTGGTTTGGTCCAGGCTCTGAGCCCAAAGACAACCAAACATAGCCCCTTCAAGGTACTTACAGCCTAAAGGGAGAAACGGAAAAGTGAACAAGAGCTAGGGAAGAAGAGATGCTCAGGGCACGAATGAGGGGCCTGGAATCCAGGAAGGGCCTGACTCCTGGGCCAAGTGATAACTGGTTGACTTCTGAAGGCCACAGGACAGGCACTGTGACAGCCCTTACTTAATTTTTCCAGCTTTTATTTTAGATTCATGTGCAGGTTTGTTACCTGGGATTATTGCGTGATGCTGAGGTTTGGGAGATGAATGATCTATGGCCCTTTTTATATAGGTTCTCATTTAATCCTTGGACCATTTTACAAATGAGGACCCTGAGGCTCAGAGAAGTTAAGCAGCTTCCCCACTGACACCCAACTGGTAAGTGGTGTAGCCGGGATTCAAGCCCAAATTTGTCTGATCCCAGAATCCTTACTCCAAGTCTGGGTAAGGCGTGGGCTGGCCAGGCAGTTGCCTGAAGGGCAACTGTCTACAACACTGGGGTCAGGGGGATGAGAAATGCACGGCCTGTTAACCCAGGTCTCCAGGCAAGCTTCCTTATATAACCTGTACATTGTCAGCACTCCACTCAAGCATCCCTCCCATTCCTTACTCCGTAATTATTAGAGAATGCGTAAGGGAGAGGTTTGAATGACTGGCCTGCCTGGAAGGCTGCCTGTTTCTGTACAGTCCTGCTTCCACCACATGGGAGCCTTGAAATGAGCAGGCCAGCTGGAGAGGTGGCCAACATATTATTCACCCAGAGGCTCCAGGCTCCCCAGACAGCCACTGCCACCTGACCACCCAGAGCCACTTTGCCAGAAGGACTGCCCTGCTTCAGGCCTGATCTGATCTTTTGCCAGGAAACTTGTCTGGTGTAAGATTTATGTGTCCAAACTTGCCAGCCTTCCCCTTTCAGCCTGGGCTAACAGGGACAAGAATTCGAATCAGTGTGCAGGAACACAGAGAAGCCAGGGCAACAGCAGGCAGGCCCGACACTAAAAGCCCCAAACTGATTTCCCAATTCTGGGTTGCACATTTATTTCTACTCATATAAGAGAGTTTGCATCCAACTGGGGGGAATTTTGAGGGTTTTTTTTTGTTTGTTTGTTTGTTTTTAGACAGAGTCTCGCTCTGTCGCCAGGTGCCAGGCTGGAGTGCAGTGGCGTGATCTCAGCTCACTGCAACCTCTGCCTCCTGGGTTCAAGCAATTCTCCTGCCTCAGCCTCCCAAGTAGCTGGGACTATAGGCATGCACCACCATGCCCAGCTGATTTTTGTATTTAAGTAGAGATGGGGTTTCACCATGTTGACCAGGATGGTCTCGATCTCTTGACCTCATAATCCACCTGCCTTGGTCTCCCAAAGTGCTGGGATTACAGGTGTGAGCCACTGTGCCTGGCCAGAGTTTTGAGTTTTAATTAAACTTTGCTAAAATACAAAACTCATTTCCCCTTAACTGTGCTTCCTGATGGGACCGTAGGGCTAATGGTGTGGATTACCACAGTGAGGGCCATGCTGCACAGACGGGCTGCCCCTCCTGCTCTGGAAGTCAACTCTTCTGGGTCCACCAGACCCAGCACTTCCGCAGGCTGCACCGGTGTGTCCCCAGCACAGCAGCTGGCTGGGACTCAGCAAATATGAGTTGAATGTGTGGGGCTCCCTCCAAGTATGAAAGGAACCGCTGCTCGCAGCACTCCCTGGAAGTCCTTGGTAACTCACTTTCTCTTTCTGTTCTGAACATCCATTTGGGCTGGTTTAGAACACAGCTCGCTCAAGAGGCAGCCCTCCAGAGGAGATTGGGGTCAGTAACGTTTACTGACGAGCTGTCTTCGCCTTCCTGCGGTCACTTCTTCCCATGTCCCGATTCCATCGCTTGTGAAAAGAGATGGCCTTCCAATGGGAAAAGGCAAGGAGTAGAACTCACAAAAAGAAAGTGTCCTGGAGATTTTAAGGAGAAAGGCACATCAGTTCCACCAGCACAAGAGCCACCTGTTTCACGATCAGATATCAACACTCATTCAGTACAAGGGTGACTGTCACCTTTCCGTTGACAAGAAATAGAGTTCGCTAGGAAAATAGCTTGCATCAAAGCAAGGGAAAAGTAGGATCTGAATCAAAACTAAAACGTCTGGCCACCGAAGCTGTGACTGCTGATATAAAACTATTAACCCACAAAAACAAACATTCAAACAAGACTGCATGGCTCTCTTTAAATGAGTCCAAACACTAGAACTTTATCTTAAAAACGAACAAAAAACCAAAAAAAAAAAAAAAACCCTTTCCTCCTGCCGCCCCCACCCACCCACTAGAAGTAACACATCTTGCTAGCTCTGAGAGTTTTCTAAGAACTTGGTCAGAGACTCTGGATGGCTGGTCAACATATTTCTTACAAATAGGGCTTCAAGAGCAGAACTAGCAGCTGGGTGCCAAGAACACGGCGGCTGTGCTCACATCTCACATCTGCCCAGACGCTCTGAACCACAGCCCACCGCTGCCGCCACAGCTTCAAGTTCTGAAACCCAAAGAGAGCACAGAGAAGGCAGGAGGAGAAGAAAAAGACCCAGATGTTGTAAATCTGAGTAAGTGCTGAATGAGGCAGTATCGCGACGTGGCAATGATAAACAGTGAATGCTGGCTCTCCTTCTGTCGGCTGACCCCTCTTCTCTGGGACCCTTCACACTCTGACTCCAATTAAACCAGCCAGCTGTGCTTCCAAAAAAGGCAGCTCGGGTCAGTGTGGCTGCGTGGACTCTGCTGCTGATAGCCTCAGAGAGAAACTCAAGTCAGACACATAGCCTGGCCCACCTTGTGGTCTGAACGTGCCCGGCCAAAAGGAAGAAAAGAAAACAGCTCAGAAAACAGCAAGGCTAAGTATGGTGTCTCATGCCTGTAATCTCAGAACTTTGGGAGGTCCAGGTGAGCAGACTGCTTGAGCTCAGGAGTTCAAGACCAGCCTGGGCAACATGGTGCAACCCTATCTCCACAAAAAGCACAAAAATCAGCTGGGGGTGGTGACACACATCTATAGTCCCAGCTACTTGGGAGGCTGAGGCAGGAGGACAACTTGCATCCACAAGGTCGAGGCTATAGTGAGCCATGTTCATGTCACTGCATTCCAGCCTGGAAGACAAAGCAAGACCTTGTCTCAAAAAAAAAAAAAAAACAAAAAAAAAAAACTAACGAAAACCCCCACAGCTGAGAAGCCTCTGGCCTAAACCCACATACAGAGGGCTTCTTGGCTGCCATGTGTATACACACCAGCCACCATGATCCCAGCCTTCTCTGACCATTGGTCTGTAAGGAAATAAGGTGGTAACTGGGACCTGGGCTTTGAACCCTGGAACTGAGAAGTCAGGCTGCTGAAAAACTCTCCAGGGTGTTCATCCCTCTCTTCACCCAGTGGTTCACAATTGGGGGCAGTTCAGCCCCCCTAGGGAACACTCATCAATGCCTGAAGACATTTTTTGGTTGTCACAACTGGGGGCAAGAGGTTGCTAGCACTACCTAGTGGCCCCTGGTGGAGGCCAGGATGCTGCTATACCTCCTACAATGCCCAAGACAGCTCTCATAACAAAGAACCATCTGGCCCAAAACATCAATGGTGCCAAAGTTGAGAAGCCTTTCTCTAGAGCCTGAGAGTGTTGGGCTCAAATTCTAACATCACTCCTGACTAGCTCAGGGGCCTTTGTATAACCTACTTCACCTGTCAGAGCCTCAGCCTCAGGTTTATATATATATTCCTATATATATATATACATATTTATATATGTATATTTATATACAATGTATATTATATATGTAAATATGCATATATATTTTTTATATATTTTTTTCTTTTTTCTGAGACAGAGTCTCTGTTGCCCAGGATGGAGTGCAGTGGCCTGATCTCAGCTCACTGCAACCTCCACCTCCTGGGTTCAAGTGATTCTCCTGCCTCAGCTGCCTGAGTAGCTGGGATTACAGATCCTTGCCACCATGCCCAGTGCAGGGATTACAGGCATGAGCCACTGTGCCCAGTCTATTTTATACATATAACAAAACTTATGTAGCAGTTTCTAAGTGCCAGGCACTATTCAGAGCAGTTCATACATATTAACTCATTTAATCTTCCTAACCACCCTATGCTATAGTATTAACCTGACCTCCCCATTTTACAGAGGAGGAAACTGAGGTGAAGGGAAGTTAAGTACATTGTCCAAGATTACGCAGCTAGTAAGAGGAGGATTCACACCCAGCAGTCTGGAGCCACAGCCTAGACTCTTCCATTGGCTCACTCACAGGGTTGCCTTATAGATTAAAGCTTACATTTAGTATCTGCCTTGGTCTCTCCTATCAAGGTGTGCAACAAATGTGGCTTCTCAACCTTCGTTCCACGTTAACCTTACATTGTTTGCATTACCCTTGAACACTGAGACCAAGGATCTCACCACTTGCTTTTGCTATTTTCCTTCCATACCCAGAATGGCAAACATTCAAATTTTCACTCCCAAAACATGCAGCAACACCAGAATGTTTATTCAGAAATTCAACATGAGCTCTAGTGGGCCTGGCATTAATATACTCTAACACAGTGTTTTCAAGTATCATGGCTCAACAACAATGCCCAGTGCTAAGGTTACAGCGCAAATGGCATCGCAGGCCTGAAATTGCTCTCTGCTGTAACCCAGCACTGAAGGTGACTCTGGCCTTTTCATGTTGGCTTTGGAAGGTCCCAAGTCTGTCTACTTGGAAATAAATTAAAATGTTGTCTATATTTAACAGATAACCAGGCCTTACTAAGCAATCTAAAAATCATACTCTTAGAAGCATGCTATGAGAGTTCCTTCCTGCCCACTTCGCAGAAGAGAAACTAACCTTGCAATAGCAAGTCAGGACCCACCATCCCCCAAAAAACACAAAAATCTCACAAGCGTTAGTATGGTTGGGTCTGCGAGCAAAAGTAAGGAGGTAATAAGCCAAGCCCCACATTGGAAAACTTGACCCTTTTATGAAAGTACAGACAGGATCACTGAATCAGGTGGAAAAGAAGGCCAAGTACTGAGAGGTGCAGCTGCTGAAGAACAGGGTGGCCCCAAGCAGGCCCCTCTGTGCAGGCTCTCCTGTCCTCTACCTCTCAGTGAAGGATGTCCAGGAGATCCCTCTCCTTTCCCCTGGACCCCAGTTCCCTTCCATCTGCCCCCTTTGGTCTCCCTGCACATAACCTCATCTCCCTCTATACACCCTATGCCGTCTGTGCCCAGCCTTCATTCCACCCACTTTAGCAGAATGCTTCCACATTGGGCTGCTCAGACCCAGGGGGCCCAATGATCATATTAGGACTTCAAATGGCCTGGCATTACCAGAGGCAAAGGTGCTTAGGTTAACCAAAAAGCAGGACCAGACTCTTGGCAACCCAGTGTGCTAATGCAGGCCACCCAGGCCTATCAGAAGTGCTGACCAGAGAAGACTACATAAATGTGTATACATATATTTTTAATTACTTAAAGATTGCAAGTTGTTTAGAGGTGTAACTGGACCCCCTGCAGGCCCAAGGGAAGGCTATTCTGGCTAACAGTAAGAAAAGCAGGAGGCAAAGCTGAGGAGGGCCCTCTGAGGCAGGAAGTAAGGCAGCAGGACAGGGTATGGCTGCGAACATCCCCCAGGAACACATCAAGTGACTGCTAACCATTTATTTGCTTTATATCAGGACAATGAGAATGTAGCCTGTAGAAAACAGTGGAAGTGCTAGGGGCAAAGAAATGGCTTAAAGACAGAGACACTGCCTTTGAGCAAAGTGAGAAAGATCATTCATTGGTACCCTCAGTTATTAAAATAATATATAGCTCACCATTCATCACGGCACTGCCCAATGAATATTAATTGAATATTATATACAACATATTACACACCAAGTGAATCATAGCTACTTCTAATGCATGTCAATATATTTTGACACATTTGACAATGTGGAGTGGTGAAGGCGGGTACTTCCGGAGCCAGGCTTCCTGTGTACACTTCCCAGCTCTGCCACTTACTAGTTCTGTGATATCTAGCAAATCCCTGGACCTTTCCAGGCAGCAGTTTTCCACTCTGTAAAATGGGAATAAAAACAATGTCTACCACAAAGTAAAACTCTCAAGACATAGTAGCTTTTATTTTTTAAAAAAAGCTTCAGGATTCAAACTGATGAGCAAAATGCCTGGGCGTCAGCCAGCTTACGAGCGTTCCTTTCCTTCAGAAGTTAGTGCTAAATTATCTGGTCCTTCCTTAACCACTGTGAGCTTGGGTGACGTCCAAAGACAGAACCTTTCCAGACAACGTATGTGGAGGTGGCTGCATTAGGCACATGGCCCACTACTTCTCTGATCACCGCTCTGCCAGAGCTGAAATTCTACTCAAGTCCATGAGTGAGGCCCAGCTTGTTTCCAAGTTCCTTGTATTCCCACTCAGAAAGTCATGCTTTTTAATGAACTCCAGCTCTCCTGTCTCAAAGAGGTCTCTCACGTGGTCTTCGGAAAGACGTGGCCCCTACTGTGACAGAGAATCCTGACAGCAGTCATGGAGGGCTGGTTAAAGAAAAAACTAATCAATGGCACTTACTAAAGAACTGTGGGGCAAGCTTTGTTTAGGGAAACCAACGAGATTGGTGTAGGGACCACCGCAATGGCGTTTTGCAGTCAGGGAGAGAGACTGGGATCAACTCCAAATACAAGGACAAGTGGGCATGCACAGTCAAGGAGCAGGGCAGGGGTCAGAGGGTGGAAAATTACTGCAGAAACATCAGAGGTAAGAGGGGATTCTGGCTAAACTGGCCTAACAGGATTCTTGCTGAAGGCAGTCACGATGAGCAGACATCACCTGGGGGATGGTAGAGGATGATGCTATGGTCTGAATGTTGGTGTCCCCCCAAAATTCTTATGTTGGAACGTAATATCAGTGTGATGGTATTAAGAGGTGGGGCCTTTAGGAAAGGATGAGGCCATGAGGGCTGGGATTAGTGTCCTCATAAAAAAGGTTGAAGAGAGTGTCCCTGCCCCTCCACCATCTGAGGACACGTAGAAGGCATCTTCTCTGAAGAACAGGCCCTCACCAACACTGAATCTGCTGGTGCCTTGACTTTGGACTGCCCAGCCACCAGAATGGTGAGGAGTACATAAATACCTACTCTAAGGTATTTTGTTATAGCAGCAGGAACAGCCTAAGACAGATGAGGAACCCAATCAGGCATGAAGGGTGATTAGATATTGAGGATGGAGGATTCTGTCTAAACTGGATTCTTGCTGCAATTGGACAATGCAGAGACAAGCACAGAAGCTCAAAAGTTGATCTCTACTTGAAAAAACTCTCAGAAGAGCCTAATGTCTGGTCATGGAGAGAATCTTTGACAGGTCCCACATCAAGGACAGCACGTAGTGGGTGAGACCCACACTCTTAGGGAGAGGTGTTGCTTTGAATGACCTAATTCTTTGATGCTGGGAGAAGGAGGACCTAGGATGGAAGGAAAGGGCTGAGAGAGAAAGAATGATACCAAGAGTGAGAGCCAGAGAGTGACAGAGAAAGTGCAGGAGAGAGAGAGAGGGAGGGAGGTGCTGGGAGAAGCAGGACCCAGACCCAGGGTAGAGGGAAAGGGCAGACCACGAGAAGGCCAGAGACTGAGAGGCCGCCACTCCCACTGGCATGGTTTTGCTCTCACAGGGCCCCTGCACCCTGCACAATAAGGCAGGCGTGTAAGCTCCCAGCATCCTGGGGCCAGGAAATACTGGCTTCATCTGCTTGTTGTTTGTTTCAGTCTTAGTGCATCTTGGAACAAAGTTCTCACTGTATGGACACAAAACTAATTTAGTTTTTTTTTTTTTTTTAAATCCAACATAAGAAAACCTTAGTTTCCTCTAGCCACCATCAATCAACACAAAGCCAACAGGGCAGAAGGAAGGGCCCTTGCTTCCTGGTAGTCTCCCTGGAGAGGGAGGGAGACAGGAAGCGACCTGGAATCCAGTCTCAGAAGAACGGCTGACAACATCATCCCCAAAACACATCATTTTGCACTCATCTCTATGTAGTGCCTCCCACAGCCTAGGAGCAAAGGTGCATAACTTCCACCCACAGGGTTTCTGCCATTTACCATTACCTCCCTGTCCTGGCTTGGGCAAAGACCCTCAGAGCTGAGATGCATCTTCAGGTCAGCCCGCCCACATGTAAACAGATCATACATGCACACGTGTGTGCACAGACACCTATACCTCTGCATGCTGGAGATACACAGGAGATGGAACAGGTCCCCTCTAAGAACTTACAAAGACACCTGGCTGCCATCAGTACCGAGTCATCCTCTCTCTGAGTTCTGAAAGTAGCAGTGTCTCTGCAGGCAGGAAGAGAGACAAATGAAGCTTCCTTCCAGCTGAAGCAAGTGGAGGCTTTGTTTTCTCATTAGAGGGTTGTAAGAATTGTTTTGGCGAAATCACATAAAATCTAAGAGCGCTGGTTCCCAGGCTAGAAAACAGACAAGGTCTATTCATTCAGCAAGCATTAAAAACCCACTGCTTAATTAATACACCAGTTGCTCCCTCCTTGCAAAGAAGAAGAGCAATTAAGCCCCGTGGGCTGGCATCTTTGCCACTGAGGTCTGCATAAGATGTGGAAGGGGAATACATGCTATTTTGGATGCTTCCTTGTAGCATCAATGAGAAAAAAAACCAAAACTGTTAAAAACAAAACCTCTGCCACTATATCCTGAATTATATCAGCAAGTTCCTTTTTAACAAGATGTTATGTCCAGAAAACCTATCCATTTACTGATTGTTCCTGAAGAAATAACTTGTTCACTAGGAAATAACTTAAACCAGAAATGTGGGCTCCCATCTGATGTGGTTTATGCATCTCCAGGTGTTTTCAGTGTCTCCTGCCTATTTCATGGACTCCCCTGAAGAGTAGGATATCTACCTAAAAAAAATTAATGATGATACTCTCCTGATGATATGTGGAAGAAAACAAACATTTGTCTCATATCTGCTTTTTATTTTTATTTTATTTATGTATTTATTTATTTTGAGATGGAGTTTCACGCTTGTTGCCCAGGCTGGAATGCAACGGCGCAATCTCAGCTCACTGCAACCTCTGCCTCCCAGGTTTAAGTAATTGTCCTGCCTCAGCCTCCCAAGTAGCTGGGATTACAGGCACCTGTCACTATGCCTGGCTAATTTTTTGTATTTTTAGTAGCAGTGGGGTTTCGCCATGTTGGCCAGGCTGGTCTCGAGCTCCTGACGGCAGGTGATTGTCACATATCCACTATACATCATTTATTCTGCCATGAGCTTAACATAGCATTATAGAGTCTAATCACCTAATGAGCATGCTCATGAAAGTGTTACCTTCATTGAATCATTTACCTCTAGTAGCTCTATGAAGTATCATTATTACCCCCAGCTTACAGAAGAAGAAACTGGGCTCTGAGAGTAATCTGCCCAAGTTCCTATAAGTAGTAGGTCTAGAATTCAAGTCCAGCCTGACCCTTCTCCAAATCTACATTATTGTCCCTGAACCAAAACGTTCTCAGGCCATGATCTTCTCCCCTGTCAGCAGAATTTGGAGCATCTCAGAGTTCATACTGAATTACAAAGCCCTGCCCTAAAGCAGATTTATTGGAAGCCCAGTCCCTGTGAGAGCTATTCTGAAGGAAATACACACACACACACACACACACACACACATATGCACACACATGTGCGCACACACTATACATGTACATGTACATGTACATATACATATACATATATCAGAAAGCCTTCTCTGCCCAGGCCAATGCAGCCAGCCACCTGCTCAAGAATAACTGCCCATGGGCAGGGTTTCCTGGCCAGCAATTCAAGACGTGCCTATGCCAGCTTTGCCTCTTTAATCTCAGTTTCCTCACTTTTAAAGTTGGTCCCACAAGCCCGGACCTACAGGGCTGCTATAAGGATTTAATGTGATGAGAATCCTAACATATCTAGCAAAGTGCCTTGCACTGGGTGCTCAGTAAACGACAGTTATTGCTGCTATTGCTTGGTAGACGCCTAAGAGTTATTCCCACATCCAGTGGAGGGAAGAGCAGGGGAGCAGTCCTCTCTCGGGAGTAGAGTATTTTGCATCAACAGGTTTTAGAAATTTTGGTGTGAGGTGAGAGTCAACATCTAACAGACTTTTCATTGACTGTATTAATGCTCTGACGTTGTCTTCAGACAACGTACCCCTTACTGCCTCTCCCTGGGCTGGGCCCCTCTACCCCTTCCCTCTCCCCACTCCCTGTGCTCCCTGCCTAGATCTCTTCCAGATTTCCCAGTAAAGAGGAATAGAGACGCAGCGGTGATCTCTTTCACCACACATCCCAATGGTGATCACTCCACTTCAGGGAAAAAGAAAGCAGCCTTCATACCCATGGGTCTCCCTAAAAAACTTCCCAGGGAAAAGGCTAAAGTAGAGGGAGAAAGGGGAGTGGCTGGAGGTGAGGCTGGAGAAGTAGGCAGGGCCCACCACCTAGGGCAGTGTGTCCCTTGGAAGAATTTTCAATTATCTTTAGTTCAGCAAGAAATTACAGCCATGATCAGGGCTCATGCAAAGAACAGTCTGGAAGGGCCAAGGCAGGATAAGGGGGACCAGTTAGGAATCTCCTGCAGCAGTCAAGCAATGGTGGCCTGGAGAAGGAGCGGACGTCAGGATGGATCAGTGGATAGCTTCATGCACTCGTCTTTAGGAGAAGGAATGGGCAGGACTTGGTGACAGCTTAGGTGTGGCAGGTGGTGGAGAGGAGCGGGTGAAGTCTGGCTTCTGGCCCAAGCAGCTTGGGGGACAGTGGTGCCCCTTCCTAAGACAGGATCCATCTGAAGAGGAGAGACTCACAGGCTGAGGCAGGGGTGGGGGGTGTGGGTGGGTCACGCATGTGGGAAGGTGCTGAGCCGAGTTATGCATGTGTTGAGTCATCCAAGTGGAGATGCTGAGAAGGGGGCTGCATTTACAGTAGGTTGTTCCAAAGAGGGGTCCAGATGAGATGCATAAAAACTGACACCAGGGGAGGTGACAGCTTCACTGCAGGGAGAGACTACATTATAAGAACAGAAATCCTCAGACCAAGTCTAGGGAAGTGCGATCCTCAATAGCAAAGCAGAGGGGTGGTGAAGGCAGCAAAGGAGGCTAAGGAGAAGCCAAAAAGCTGGAAGAAAACCAGGAGAGGCTGGTGCCTCAGAAGCCCAGGGAAGAAAACAAGATGCAGACTTTTAAACTTCACAAAATGCTGCTCAGAGGGCAAGAAAGACAAAGAGGGGACAACGTCACCGGCATTTATTAAGATGCAGGTCAGAGGTGCTCTTTTCAGCAGCAGATGTGGCCAGGTATACAGGGTTGAAGAGGAGGGAGATGACACCATGTGCTCAGACCAGGAGGCTGTGTCACTTCTCCCCATCACCTCTTTAGCCTATTTCCTTCACAGCCATTAACTTAAAGTGTGCTGTCTTGCTTCTTTGTTTACTTGTGAATTGCCTTCTTCCCTTAAGGTCTGGTAGGGTGAGTTCCTTGTCTGCTCTATTCACAGCTGTACCTCAGCACCTAGGAGGATGCTTGACGCAGAAAAGGGATCCAACACCTGTAGGATACTGAATGAATGAAACAGAAGCAGAGTAAAGTCTGGCTAAGAAGTGAGGAGAGGGAGAGCTGGAAAGCCCAGAAACTAACCATGGGGATGAGCCAGTTGTGAGGAAGAGAGGTGGGTTAGTGTCCCTGGGAAGTGGGTCCCCCAGCTTAGGTGGAGGCTTAGGGCAGAATCCCGGACACTAATGAGAATGTTTAAGAGAGAATTCGAGGCATGTTCTGTTCTGAAAGACATCCAGTCCACGTTGCTTTCACTTACGTCATGTCCCCTCAAAGGAAACCCTAAGATAAGGATTCCTAGTTGAAGAAATGTCCCCAGAGTGGTCTGTAGTGGAGTGGAGAAGCAGGACAGAGGGGACAGGCCAAGCCAAGCAGGCCCTCAGGCAACATCCCAGCCTCACCCTGACCCCAGGGAAGGTCCTGGAATGTAAACTGTACCTCCTCTGAGTTTCTGCACCCCCACACCCACCACTGCCAGAGCAAGGTGGCTGACCTTTCATAGTCCTGCTGTAATTAATACTGGCTACAGACTGTTATGGTGGGGCCTTGCTCGCTTGGCAAGAGGGCAATCCTTTGAAGAAGGTGATGGGGCAAAGCTTTAGAAACAGAGGCCACAGAAGCTGCAGGATGAGCACACAAAAGTGGCCAGCGTGATCCAAGGTCATCTGAGCACAGCACTGGCACTGTCTGCTACTAAACTGGGAGGCAGTTTTGTGTGGATTACCCTGGCAGAGCCCACCAAACCTTTCCATAGGCTCGACGGGGCAGGGACAGTTACCATGCAGAATAGTTTCTATTCTGGTAAAGAACCCTTCAAAGACACTGAGGCCCTTACAATGCAGAGAGGTGCTCTTCTTAGACCACTAAAGGGTGTGAGTGTAGCACAGTTACTAAAACTGAATGTGACACAATTAAGAGAGTATGGAGAGTATTTAGAAATAGTTAGAAGTCAAAACATTAAAAAGTGGGTAACTTGGGTTATATTCCTGGGACATGTTTATTATTATCACAGTACTGTGACATTGTAGAATCTTGAGAAATAAAATAAAATACATCCACCGACCACCATTTACTGAACACCTGCTATGAATCCAACTCTGTGCCGGAAATGAAGCAGCATCTCCCTTGCTCAGAGTTGATTTTCAGGCTGGAGACTACTAGCTGAGGCGCCTGAAACAATTCAAGAACAAGGCAAAACCAGGCCCATGGAGGCTGCACAGGATGATGATTAAGCGTTAAGCCAGGATCAGCAAATGCTTAGGATTACTCCCATTTCTGCTGCCAGATGCTCTGTGCCTCAGTTTCCCCATCTGAAAAATTGAGATACTAAGTCTTTACTTAACAAGATTCCTATAAGGGTAGCATGAAGTGATGTGTGCAAGGTCCTCAGTGGGGTCCTGATGGATGTGGTGAGCACTCAGGCCTTGTGATTCTGCAGTTATTACCATAGGTGAGGCTGGAAAAGACCACACTTGCCCGACTTATCCTACCATTCTCTCCTCAGGAGGGACCAAAACATTGATGCCTGGCTACGCAGTGACACTAGAAAAGAAATCAAGAAGCATCTGTCCTTGTTTCTTGAACCCAGATGTGACCAAGCTAAGCCTGGACTAAGAGTTGATAGACAGCTGGGTGGCGTGCTCCTCTGCTGAGCTGGCCAGGAGCTAAGGCTGACAGCTTTCTCTCCAGGGAGTCTTTTAGACTCAGAGCACATGCATGCTTAGACTCTTAAAGAGTGTTGGGTCAGCAAGGATGCACTGGGAAAGCCATCAGCATCTTCGAATCCCTACTGACCATTTCCTGCCCAGCACCCCGGAGCCAGCACTGACCATTTCCTTTTCTTTTCTCTCTCTCTCTGTGTGTGTGTGTGTGTGTGTGTGTGTGTGTGTGTGTGTGTGTGTTTTGTTTTGTTTTATTTTGTTTTATTTTATTTTGTTTTGTTTTGTTTTGAGGCAGTCTTACTCTGTCACACAGGCTGGAGTGCAATGGTACAATCTTGGCTCCCCGCAGCTGCCTGCTGGGTTCAAGTGATTCTTGTGCCTCAGCCTCCTGAGTAGCTGGAATTATATGCATGTGCCACCATGCCCAGCTAATTTTTAGATTTTTAATAGAGTTGGAGTATCACTATGTTGCCCAGGCTGGTCTCAAACTCCTGGCCTCAAGTAATCTCCCCGCCTCAGCCTTCTAAAGTCCTGGGATTACATGTGTGAGCCACTGCACCTTCCCTGACTGTTTTCTGATTGGCAGGCAGAATGAGGGCCCCAGGATCAAACAATGCAGTCACTCAGGCCTGTGCTTTAGCTGCACCTCCCCACATAGCTTGGTGACCCCGGGCCAGTGACTTTGACCTCTGAAGCCCCAATTCCCTTGACTATAAAACAGTTCCTGACCTTGGTTGCACATTAAAATCACTGGGGGAGTGTTTAAAAGTCCAAATGCCCAGTGCTCACCCCAGACCAATAAAATCAGAACCGTCTGATGAGACCCACTGCTGTAAGGAAAAATGATCACCTTCTACTCACAGAAGTGGAATTAAAGGAGACTACCATGGGAGATGCTGACCACCATGCTTTACACAGAGTGTGCTACAAAAGGAGGCCATGATACAGCACCACTCGGAGTTCCTAGACTCCAGAAACACCTCCCACAGGTCCACGGAGGATTCTACTTGAAACTTTGATCATTGTACTTTATACCCCACTTTGGTGATTTTCAAAGATCAATCCTGCATTTTGATTTCTCTAATTCTTCTGATCACCCTTGTCCAGAATCATCTTATTCTTCAAGAGAGAAAATGGTCAACCCAGGAAGTACTTCTCTGGATTAAGGGCTGTGAGGCTTAAATCTTTGTTCCCAGCTCTGCACTTATGGGCCTCCAATCCCCGATCCTAATAAGAGGGCTGCCATCCACAGAGTCCTTGTCCCTCGGCATGCAGAAGCGGGATGACCATCTACAGCCCTGGCTATGACGAAGGCTACCCTGACAATTACATCCTTGGTAGAGCTGTAGGACAAATATTTCTGAGCCTGTGGTCACTCTGCCATGTCTCTAATCAACATAGGGCTTTCAGCCCTGTGGAACATGAAGACGTTTGTGCACTAGGGTATAAGGATTAAAGAGTGTGGGTGGGGCCTTTCTAGGCCTTGCTTCCTACATAGTTCATGTGTCTAGACCCAGAACTGAGAGAAGGAACAAAGCAAACAGGTAGGATCCCTTACAGTTTATAGTTACGTTTTTCAAAGAGTAGTAGACATTCAGGGAAACAGAAACAGAACTCTAGCTCAAGCAGCAAAAGGAGGCAGCCAGCATTCAAGCCGGAAGAAGAGGCAGCAGATAACAAAGGAAAGAGGCACTCCCCATGCAGTGTTAGGCAGTGCTTTCAGCTTTCATCCAGTGGGAATTCGGGTGCCCGGGTGCCAGGCAACAGAGCAGTTGATGGAGACAGTTCCGGTGCCATTATGGGCCGCTAAAAGGAGATCTGATGTGTGCATTCCAGATCCTGATATTACTTCTTGTCCAGTCATTCAACATTGTATTCCCTATAGGCCAAGCATGTCTGTCTGTCTATCTATCTCTCTATCTATCTGATTTCACAACCCTATGACACAGGTGCTATTATCCTCACTTTGCAGATGAGGAGACCGAGGCACATAGAGGTTAAGTAACTTTTCCAAGGTCACACAGTTAGTATATGACAGAGTGGGGACTTGAATCCTGTGCTCTTAATTCCTATGCCAAATTGTCTCTAGCCTAGTGAGGATGTCAAACAGGTCGACAGACAATTAGACTACAGTACAGTCTAAGTGACTGCTAGGAACTAGCACAGGTAGTAGCATCTGAAATCCCATTCTTAGCTGACGCTCACTCCTAGGAAGAGAAACAGAAGGGCACACCTGGTGACAGGCTAGCAGGCACAAGCACAGACAGAATGGGCACCTGTAGGAGTTCACCTAGGAGAGCTGAGGAGACACAGAGACTTGTATGCAAGTGCTCATGGCAGCTTCATTTGCAAAGCCAAAACCTGGAAACGATCCAAATTTCTATCAACAAGTGGACAGATTAACAAATCCATGGCATATCCACACAACAGAATACAATTCAGCCACACAAAGAATGGACTGCTGATCTACACAACATGGATGAATCTCAAAAGCATCATGCTAGGAGAAAGAAGCCAGAAGCAAAAAGAGTACATATTTTATGATTTTGTCTATATGGAATTCTAGGAGAGCAAAACTCTAGTTTTAGAAAACAGAGTTTTGCGAGGGGACGGAGGTGGGAGGGAAGAATTAAGTGTGATGGGAATGTTCTATATTTTGACGGTGGTGATGGCTACACCAGGGCAGACACTTGTCAAAAGTCATTAAATTGTACACTTTAAAAGGTGAATTTTCTTACGTGTAACTTATACTCAATTTAGAAAACATTTTCACAAGAGACTTGATGTCATGCAGTCGCGACTGAAATGTGCTGTGCCTTGAAGCTGAGGGAGAGGTATGTAGGTTCTGCCTCCGTTATTTGTTTTTGTTTGCTGTTCTTTCTCTCTTTGCCCTTTTCCCTCTCTTTGTCTCTCCCTCCTTCTGTCTCTCCTCAAAGCCTACCACCTCCTTTTCCAAGCCAATCCTAGGTGACAGTCCCCTAAGCTCCAAGCGTTTCCAGCACTGCCATTACAAATTAGTGGAAATGATCAGACCCCCAGGCAGACTGGTTCTCAGCCTGCTTCAGAGGGGCAGATGTTCTGCAGAACCAGCCAGTGACTCACAGGGAAGACTGGCAAGCCTGCAAGGCTCTCATCGGACCCCTCTGTGGCTTCTGCCTCCCGGGTAGAAAGCATACATAAATTCGATGAAAAAGAGGAAGTGCCTTTTCAAAAACTATTCGGCTTTGGGAGGGAGGGAGGTCATTTGTCTTTGTCCAAGAAAAACATGTTCCTTCCTTGTAATCCTTGATAGCCCTTGAATTGTTTTCTCCAAGATAGTTAGGGACAGGCATAGGGGAGAGGGGCCACAGCAGGAGAAAAAAGGAGGTAGAGAAGACAGAGGAAGCAAATGCCATACTAGTCTGCGGCAAAGTGAGCTCTTACCACTTTGAACTCTGGGCAAGATGGGAAAAGAGGGAACCCTTCACCAACCAGTGCCCACATGGCTACCTAAGGCAGCACCCACATGAGGTGCATCCCTGTCCTTGCTGGATAAGAAGTGAACAGAGAGGCTGACAGGGCAAAGAGGCAGCAGTAACGGAAAGAGAACGTGAGGCTGGCACGGTTCCCTCCCCTGGGCCTGCAGGAGGCCCATGGCAGCCAGAACGTCCATCTGCTGTGCCCCACCACTAGTAGGTTCACAGGAAGGGAAGAGAACAATGACAACCCACTGTCCCTTGCGCAGAAGTTACACCAAGAAGTGAGCAGCAGGCCCTGCTGGCCTGGCAGTAAACCACATCAGAGTTATCAGTCGGAAACCTCTCGGACAAAGAGAGTTTATAAAGTCCCTTGGCTAAGAGGCATGGAAGTCGAGTTCAGCCAAGCGCAACTCAGACACATGGGCAGTGGAAGGGGAGCTGGGGATGCCAGCTGCCATCCCAGTCCTGTTTGTTGGAAATTGAAAGAGATAGTATTGAAGTACTAGATGCTTTCACTTTTTATTTCTCCAAAAGAGAGCTGGTCCCCAGGTGGTGAAGGCTATAATTCTATTAAAAAAGGAGAACGAAGAGATAGAAGGGTACAACTCTGCCCCAAGACAGAAAAAAAGCAAAAACAAAAAACAACAGGCATCCATAAGAGAAAAAAGCGAGTGGTTCTGGGCATCTACTAAGTGCAAGAGGAAAGAGACCATCTCTAATCCTAGCTCACTCTGTTCCAGGTTTGGAATAAAAGCTATATCCAGGAGAAATAGCCTACTAAAGCAGAATTGCCAATGTATAGAACTGAAAATTGGCCAAAAATCCATCAGCTTCTCCCAATTTACTAAGAAAGAATAATGAATTCCCTAGTACAGTACCTGATAGACTTTTGCCATTAAACACTAAACTACGTATATCTGCTCAATATCATTCATTTCCAATCTAGTAACGCTCTAATTGGCAGGTTTAAAGCACCCCTACCCAACCCACTACCACCAACTTGTCTTCTGTCTTAGCCTGAAAGGAGCATGTATACATTACGTCTAAGAACATAGTATCATATCTATTGAATAAATCATTAAATGCACTAGCCACTGTAATAAATATGTGTGAAAATATATATATTCTGTTAATAGACTTGGCATAGTTTCAAGTGTTAAGGATTATTGTGATATTAAAGAAAACCTTATAGGCTTTTATTTCCAGGACTGTGGTGGATTAGATAAGTAACCAACTCTACTGAAGACACTAAACAAACTGCATATTATAGAAAAACATCTTTTGAAATGACTAAAGAGCTGGCAGGTTAGTAAGACATATTCAGTGAGCAAAAACTAAGCAAAATCTGAAGCCCAGAATAGGAGCCAATCCCTGCAACTAGCTTGAAGATGTTAGTCAACAAAGTGACCTTTACTTTTATCTTTTGTGGTCTCATGGGAAGAGGAGACAGGATAAGAATTTCCCATAACATAAAGGCTACTATCACATGGGTCCAGGAACTCCAATGAATACCAAGTATGAGAAATAAAAATAAATATACACCTAGATATGCTTTGTGAAACTGTAGAACACCAAACATTTTAAAGCAACCAGAAGGAAAACACAGATTATTCTTGAAGGAGAGAGAAGACGGTAGACAAGACAGTAGATTTCAGAGGCAACAACAGAAACAGAGGACAGTTGAATAATATCTTCATTGTGTTGGAGAGAAAATAACTGACAACCAAGAATTCTACCCTAATTCTACCCAGTATAAGCCTCTCTCAAAAACAAGGGGAAAATTGGTGCATTTGCAAGCAAACAAAATCAAAGAAGTTGTTGCCAACAGAGCCTCAATAAAGAAAATTCTAAAAACTGTACTTCAGGCTCTATCGGAAAATACCAAAATGAAGTTGGTAGAACTATGTTAATATTAATCAGAATAGACTTTAAGACTAAAATAATTACTAAAGAAACAAGTTCTGCTTCATTATAAAAGATTCAATTCACCAGAAAGATAAAACAATTCAAAATTATAGGTACCTAATAACAAAGGCTCAAAATATATAAAACACAAACTGACCATAAGAAGAAACGGAAAAATCTACAATCATAGTGGGAGGTTATAATATACTTCTCTCAGTCACTGATTGATCAAGCATACGGAAATCAGTAAAGATATAAAAGACTTGGACAACACAGTGAAGAAGGCTGATCTAATGGAATTACATAGAACATTGAATCTAACAATGGTAGAATCCACAGAACATTATGAAAAGTGACCACACGCCAACCTTTACAGTAAGCTGCAATAAATTTAAAAGGCTGGGTAGCACTCAAACAATATTTGACAACCATGATGCAATTAAGTTAGAAATTAGTAACAAAAGGTAACAATAAGAAAAATAAATACTCAGAGGATTAAGAAACACAGCTTTAAATCATAAGTCAAAGAATAAATCATAGTGAAAATTATAAATTACAACCAAATTATATAAAAACATTACATATCAAAATATAGGAAGTTAGAGTAGTATGTATAGGTTACCATGCTCATAATGGGGGGGGGGGGAAATCCTGAAAATTAAAAAGCCCAACATTCACTTAAGAAGTTAAGAAAGAAAAATAGCTCAAATGTAAGTAAGATAGATGAAAGAAAATAACAAAAATTAGTACAGATATTCAGACTAGAAAACAAATGATGGAGAGGATCACAAAGTCAAGGGTTAGAAATAGTCTCTAATAACATTAAGAAAATTCTGAAAAGATAATTTAACAAAATTATAGAAGGCAAATGAAAAGGGGACATAACCACAGATCTTACAGAACATTAAAAAATAACAGCATCTTATAAGTAACTTCATGATAAAAATTTTGAAAACTCAAATAAAATGGACAAATTCCTAGAAAAATCTAACAACAATATTGATTCAAGAAAAAAACTAAAACCTGAATACCCACTATCTGCTGAAGAAATTGAATCAGAGGTCAAAAATCTTCAGGAAAGAAAGAATTCCAGCCTCACATAATCTTTTTTTTTCTTTTTTTTAAGAACAGATAAAGAGAAAACACTCTATAAGTTACTTTACAAATTCAGCAAAACCATAATACAAAACCCTGCCAAGGATAACATAAGAAGCAAAAAATTACAGTACAACACACTCATGAAGATGGATGTAAAACTTCTAAATTTTATTAGCAAAAAACCCTAGCGATGTATAAGAAATGAAGCCATTACAATCAAGTCAGGTTTATTCTAGGAAAGCAAGGTTAACTTAACATTGGAAAATTAGTTTACCAGATATTAACAAATTGTTTTTTAATTATAAAAATCTTCTCAATTAATGCCGAGGAAGTATTTAATAAAGCTCCATGTATATAATTTGAAAGGAAAAAAACCTCTTCGCAAACTACAGGAGTAGTTCCTTATCCTGATAAGGAATATCAAACCCATAGAAAACATCATTCTCAAGGGAAAATGTTGAACATGAAAGGCAAAACTTAAACTTCTAGAAGACAATACAAGAATTGTCCCTAAAAATGTCCTTTAAAAGACACAAAATGTTCAATGATAAAGGAAAGATTGATAAATTTTATTACATTAAAATTAAGAATTTCTGCCACTGTAAAGGTACTAAAAAAGATGAAAAAAATCACAAAGAGAAGGTATTTTTGCAACACAGAGAAATAGTGTCCTGCATATATAAAGAACTCCTACAAATAAATAAGAAAAATGTAAACTATCCAATTTTCAAATAAATGGGTAAAAGACTTAAAGAGGTACTTCACAAAAAAAGAAACTCCAGAAGGCCAACAGCCCATGAAAAGATACTGACCCCCTTTAGTAATCAAATGTATATAACTTGAAATCAGATAAGATACTGTTATACATCCACAAGACTGGCAAAAATTTTTGACAATATCCTACAAAATATAAAGTGTTCATAAGATTACAGAGCAGTAGGAGCAAGTATCTACCATAGCTGGATAGAGACATTGGTTAAACACATTGGAAATTAATTTTTTATTAAGTGAAACTCATGTAACATAATAGAAATTTTGAACTATCCTAGCAGCATTGAAAATGCTCATGGTCCATGACCAGTAATTTTACTACTATGTGTATTCCCAAAGTAAAGTTACACACATTCTCAGCAGGGAACTTGAAAAAAAAATGTTCACAGCAGCACTATTTATAATAGCAAAATACTGGAAATAAGCTAAGTGTTTGTTAATAATAGAATAGACATATAAACTGCCATATATTCATTCAATGGAATATTACAGTTGAGCAAAATGAAAACATTTCAGCTACATCCAACAATGTGAATGAATCCAAGAGTGAAACATTTAACAACCAGTTGGCACAGACAGTGTTCAATCAAAAGAAGTCCCAGCCATAGTGCCAGAGCTGATGCCCAGGACCCCCTGCCATGCCACGTGTAATCCCTTTAGAAAGGGGAGGAGGTAAAGAAATACCATAGGAGCACTTGGTATTTCCCTCTGGAAAGGGGAGGAGGTAGAGAAATACCATAGGATCAGGTAAGCAGCAACTTACCAACTGATACGGAAATATTTCAGTTGTTTGTCAACCAGTGAGCCTTACTGGTGTGGTGTGCACGGACTAAACACGAGCATTAAGAACAAAAGAATACAAACAGGGTGATTCCATTTATATGAAGTTCATAAACTTCATAAGTAGACAATATATTATTTAGGGATATAAATGCAAGAGGATAAAACAATAAAGAAAAGCATAGGGGAATAAAAGGTACAGAAATGTCCAGAAGACAGCAATCCCTGGGAAGAGAGGAAATGGGATAGGATGGAGGGAGGTACACAGGGGATGTCAAAGGTTCCGGTAACATTATTTTTCTCAAATTGACTGGTGAGTACATAAGGTTTGGTCATAATGTTATTCTTTAGATCTTTCTACACAGCTTATAAGCATTATTTTGTATCTAGGGGCTATTTTATTAAAGTTATTTCAAAAGATGGTCACAACACAAATTTAATAAGAAACTCTTATACCAAATTGCTACAGTTCCTGCCATATCTTTTCTAGTTGCTGGGCAAAGATGCTCTCCTCAACCGTAATTGGTGTGCTCTTAAACTCACTTAAAATTCTATGAGCTTCTCCCCACATAATTCCAAAACATTCTTGTGAGAATCTTTCCATCAAGGTACAGTAAGGCCCAACCTCCAGGGTACATTCCGCTCTGGATCCTTTATTTAATACAATCATAATCATAGTAGGGTTTTTCCCTCAAATTTTCAAATCTTCTCAAATTTTGAAATCTTCAAAATGAGGGCATGGAGCAAATGACTACATTCTGCTTCTCTTGCTAAGATTTCATTGGTGATGCTCTCATTTTAAGTTCTTTACCAGACACTTCAGCTGTGCGATGCCCAATTCCCCTCATCAAGATTTGCTGACAGTCAGAGGAAGTTTCTAACAGTATATTAAGTGTATACTGAGGGCCAGGGAATTGGGGGGAGTTTGAGGGGCTGCACACATGTGCAATTTTTTTAGCAAACCCAGCAGATGCTTGTATATTCAACACTCTTTCAGTTATTTGTGAACAACCCCTAATAGCCACACCACATGGCAATTTGTCATTTCTCTGAAGCACAAATGTGAACTGTGTATTGCAAAGCCACAGCAAAGAACAAGTCACTTAGCTAGAAAGGGAGCCTTCTCAAAGGCCCAGTATCCCCAACCCAAGATGCCAACAGGGAAACAGAAACTCTCTGGAGTTGAAAGAAACTTAATTTCCTTGAGTGTAAGTTGAAAAGGCAAATCATTGGTAGCCTGTGACTAGTCATAGGAACCTCTTCACTCTGGAAACCTGATTCAGGGGGAAGTCAAGAGCCGATGCAAATATTTCTGCATTTGCAAACTTGGGGATTGGCCAAGGGCTTGAGCTGTATCCACTGAGAATGTCAAGGGCCTACTGTATTATATTTTTGATGGAAGAGGATTTCGAATTCTCCTATTTAAATTAAACCAGTTCATGTTTAGCAGGGCATCTCTGATCCTTTTGTTTTTAAGAGACAGAGTCTTTGCTCTGTTGTCCAGGCTGGAGTACAGTGATGTGATCATAGCCCATGGCAGCCTCAAACTCCTGGGCTCAAGAGGTTCTCCTGCCTCAGTCTCCAGAGTAGTTAGAATTACAGGTATAAGCCACAATGCTCAGATAATTTTATTTTTATTTTTTTAAAGACAGGATTTTGTTATGTTTCACAGGCTGATCTCTAACTCCTGGGCTCAAGTGATCCTCCTGTCTCAGCCTCCTGAGCAGCTGGCATTACAGGCATGAGCCACTGTGTCCAGCTCCTCTGATCTTAAGACAGTTTCAGCATCTAATGCTAAGCCTGGAAGTCCAATGAATGATTCAATAGATTAAAATTGGTGACTGAGATTCAGCAGATCATATTGTGTATTTACAACACTGCTTTTATTTTTCTATATCTTTCTACTATTTGTTTATTAGCTTTTCCTTGGATCTCAGTTACTCATACATAAGACACTTTTTAAAAGTGACCCCAAACCCCAATTCAAGGGTTCACCGAGGCTCAGGGATCTCAAGATTTCCGAGACTAGCTTTTCTATGCTTCTCCCTGGTTTTGTTCCCCAAATCTGAAGGGCCTTCTCAGATCACCCCTACTTAACATTTAGATGTAAAGCTTCCCCCTTTATCCACAAAAATCCCAGCTGCACCTGGCATTTCAAAACACTTAGTAATGAGGAAAGGAGTCCCATCAGTCATGTACTCACCACTTCCATCCTCGTCCTGCCTCCCAAGCACATATTTCCAACTGTGAACCCTCCCAACAGGGCAGCCTCTGGATACTGCGGTTCAGTCACTTCTCCCCACCAAGCCCCACCTCCTCTGTCTTCCAAGTCCCCTGTGATTTCAGGGAATACCCCTTTCTCCATCCTATTACTATTAGACACAGGGAACCTTTGGAGAGTTCTTAGCATTTGTGATTATATTCAATAACCTGTTACAGACAGTTTCTTTTAAACAATTTTTTTTCAAGTAAGTTACCAAAACAATTAATGTATGTGCATCTAGAAATGGAGAAATATTCTTCCATTACGTTTAATTAGGTCTTTACATTTTCCGCATATTGATTGTACTGAAGTGTTAAAGTACTATTCTAAAAGTGTCCACATTTATTTTCCTCTACTTTTGTTTTTCTTCTTGCCTTTGTTTTGGAGCCAGTTTTAACTGAGCACATTGTCAGAGAGTCAGGCCAAGTTTGACACTGCTCGTACATCTCAGCCACCCTTCCAGTTTTCAGCACAATGTCTGAACTGAAAAAACACCATTCCTTAGCATAAGGGTGTGGCCATGACAGATTGAACAACATCCTGGTCGTGGTAAGTCTACATTCCCTACCCAGATGTAAGAAACAGATGCCACTAAAGTCCACCTCTTCTGCTCCAATTTTTCCATCACGAGCTCTCTTCCAACGCCAGCATTAATGTCACCAAGCTGGAAGGACTCTAAGTGTGTTGCCTGGTCATGACAAGACAGGTTGAGGATCAACAAGACAGGCTGAGACAGGCTGAGGTTCAACCTGTTCTAACGTTTGATAGTAAAGAGAATACTCTTTAGTATCAAACATTAGAACATAAGCACTCATAATAACACCAGCATAGTAGTTCCCTGATAAATTTTGACAAAATCATAAAGTTCTCAATTTCAACAGTAGGACTTTATAGTTGGAATACAATTTTGACCAGTAAGACACTGGCTATCCAGAAACCTCACGGGTTCCATTATCCTGGATAGTGGCAGGTTTTTTTTTTTTTTTTTCTCTAAGAATCACGCAAAGAAAAAAAAAATCATTCTGGGATACTTCAAAACTCTCATGTCTTTTTAAACTGGATGAACAAAATATAATTTGAACTTCTATGGATACATGTGGGTCATTGTGAGTATGTTACTATGTTATAAAACAGAGTCCCAAAGACCCATCAAAATGCATAAAATTTCACTGAACTGATTACATTAAATGCTTATATTAGCTTTATAATTCCATGCCTTCAATTCTTGTGCCTTTTATTATTATTTTTTGTTTGTTTGTTTTTTGTTTCTTGTGTTACTGTTACTTCTTACTGATACTTGATAAAGGATCTTTAATAATCCTTGCCCAGTACATTATCAGTTGCTTCCAATTTGCTAGGTGCATTTGACAAACTAGCAACCAAGCCTCCTGAAACTTGAAGTAAAGGCAGAGGCCTGAAAGAGAGTCTAAAATTTCCTCCAATGATCGAAATTCATGAACTGTAGCTCCTAGACTTACGACCTTTCACTTGATTTGCCACCTAGGTCCCAACTGGATAAGTGAAATTGTGTAAATGTGAGTTCCAGATTGTCGTGGTATTATCCTAACACCCATCAACTTCAGAGCATATGTTACTAAACTCAACTCACTTTCTTTCCAAGACAGTTCAGTGGTCTTGGTAGGGTTATGATGGTTACACCTACTTTAGAGATAAGGAAGAAAATGGGTCACGGGCTTTGGCCAAGTCTGACCCAGAATGCCAGTGCTACCTGTTGCCATAGCCAGTGTTTCCAGCCCTGCCCGCCCAGAGCATCTGCAGATTTGTAAATACGCTTTGGCTCCGCAGGAAACAGGATGGAGAACAGCATGTCAGGGCCTCCTTGATGGGCAGCCTGGAGGGCAGAAAAGAGCCTTAAAGACATCAGGGAACTCACGGAGCAGGGAGTGAGAGACAAGTAAATGCTATCCAGTTGTCATACAGCTTTCTTAATGTTATCTTTCATCAATTCAGGTCTTAGAATCTGCCAGAACTTCAGACTAAATGCATCTTCTTCTTGCCTGTACCTTTCACACACTAAATGTCTCAACAGCTCACTTGGCAAGGGCCCAAAGGCGGCACACACTTCTCCACTCCAAGGAGGGTGGCTGCCACTAAAACACAATGGGCGGAGACAGCTCAACAATAGTGCCAGTTGAGCACATCTTGATCCACTGCCACAGAGCTCACAGTAGTAGTTGGCCCTCAAAGCAAACCCACTGGAGTGTTGAGGGCAAAAAAACAATCTTAGCCTTCAGGGGCCAGACTTTGCTGCCAAATTAACAAATCTGCCCAACAGCCCCAGGCTGAGACACTCAGGGGTGTGACAGGAGGGCCCCTGTTTACAATTCTATATCCTGTGGGTACCTTAACTAGACATAGTGGGGAGGAAGCAAAAAGAGCTAAGTGGCGCACACACCCTCCCCTCCTGCCTGCAGGTATCTTAGTTGGACAGCTGTTCTCCTTCTTTGCAAAAAAAACTTCCACAATCTTTAAATGCAATGAGGTAAAGGGCCTCCAGCCTCTGCAAGCTGTGACAGCTTTAAAGAGCACATGTCAAACAGCTCAGACAGCATCTGAGGTCTACTTTTCAGCCTCACAGTACAGCCCATCCGCAGAGCACAAGTGACACCCTAGTGGACAGGAACTCCTCCCCACACTGGCTGCTCAGCAGGAGCAGGAAGAACAGGTGGGACCTGGCCCACCACCCTGGCTTCAGGATTCATTTTCTGCCTGGAATTGGGAAACTGGGGGCCCTGCAGGGGTCCTTCTCCTGGGTCCAACTTTTTCCAGGGCGCAAGAAGGGTGAAATTACCAAATGAAAATTCAGATAAGCAATGACTGGCTGAAAGAGATATGGAGGGTCTTCAGATCAACACTGACCCAAAGCTAATACCACACGGTCCTCAGAGGTACACACGATCACTGACCTGTGTTCTTCACATTTAAGTTGCTCAAATTATTCCTCCTCACCCCCACTCCCTTCCTGTCCCCTGCACACACATAATTATATAAAGACATCTTAAACAACTGTAGCACTCAACTTCTTCAGTCTGGGGGAGGGCCAGGAGATGGTGGGGAGCTGTTTGGGCACACATCTGATCATTACATAATCACACAAACATGGGCTAGAGAACACTGCCATGCAGATCAGTTCAGCAAACACCGCATTCTCCCTCTTTCCTCCTCCCTCCCCCCACAACCCACAAAATGCAAACCAGAGTTAACAAAACAGAAGCACTCCAGGTAGCTAGTGGGCACCTGGCTGCTGTGGTTACAATGCCAAAGGCTACCAGAAACCTCCGGGAACACCAGAAGGAGGGCCAGGGTGCTGCTCACCCAGCGACCAGACCTGCAGACCCTCTCCCACAACTACTGTCCCCAAAGTTCAAGGAAAGGCCTAGCCACAGAGATATTCCTGACCCGCAACAGAAACCATACCTGCCACGTTAAAGGAACCCAGCACTGGGCCTCCAAGTTCCTCTGTACCATCACTCTCTGTCCAATTTACGCGGGTTCAGGGGGACTGCCACACTCAGGAGTCCTCAGCAGCCTGGACAATATCATCAGGGACTATTCGGGACCATCAATGTTTCCACTTAAAAGATGGTAAAATGTAGGGTACAACTTGGAGAAGGCACTCTCTCTGCTAGCAGGGATCCCCAGTAGAACAGGAGTTTGGTTTGGGTTTGGTTGGGTCGGGTTGGGGGTTGGGAGATGAGTTTGCTTTAGGAATATTTTCAGGGGGCTAGGATTAAGCGGGGAAGAGAAAGCTGTCCCTTCTGTCTCAGCAGCCAATATCATACGAATCTCATTCTCAACCAAGCAGGCTATTGGAGTCCGCCTGAACAATCCAGGAGCAACAGCCAAGGCAGCAGAAGAAAACGCAGGTGCCACGGAAGGCGATGCCTGTGCCCTCCAGCCGAGGCTCCCTGGGAGCCGGCCGCCTGTGCGCGGGTGCAGAGCCCAGCCGAGCCGGCTGCGAGCGGCGCTGGAGCGCACGGCGCGCACAGGGTTACAGCCCCGCCGCCGCTGCTGCTGCCGCTGCTGCTGCCGCTGCTGCTGCCACCGCCACCGCCTGTGATTGATGCGCAGGGGTCAGTTGAGGCTCTCACCGCTCCCCAGCACCAGGCCGAGCAGCGCGCTCAGCCCACCGGGGGCACCGGCCGCTGCGTGCAGCCCAGCGGCCGGCCCCTGCGCCTCGGCAGCCGGACCCCTTGCTAAGAAAGGCAGCCACAAAATGGAATGGCAGCTCGCTATTCTGCTTCTCAGTGCGGCCGCAGGCAAAAACACAATCACAAGGTAAAATACAGCGCAAGGAATCCATCCGTCGAATAAAAACCCAGAGTCCCCTACCTTCAGCCTTGGGATGGCAAACTGGTCCTGTGTTCTCTGACCCACGGATCCAGCCCCTTCTTCATGAATTATTCCGGCCAGGCAGGATTTTGTGCATTTTTTTCATGAACACCTGTTTCAAGTAAGGGGTAAAGACCTTATTGAAAGAATTGTCCTTAAAAAACAACCTGTGCATACGTATGTCCATCCAGGCATGCATGCGTGTTTGTATACACACATATGCACACGGAATAGCCATGTACATTGAAGCACCAAACTAGGCAGTTGGATAATGGGAGAGTCGGCTGGTTGTGAGCATGCTCGCGCCGGGAACAGATCCACCCTCTGTTATTCCTCTGAATAAATATAAATCACGATCAGAAACCCAAACAGAAGCATCCCTCTTGAATTCCTGCTGCTGAAAAACACCGAATAAATTCAGCCCGCAGACACAGAATCTTATCAGCAGCTGTTTTCTGAATCCAGAGCCAACCCATGCCTCGCTTGTCTTTCCCACTAGGAGTCCAGACCTTTTTTTGAAAGGGGTTTTAACCTTTTAAAGACACAGTACACCAATTATCACTTTGGAATAGCTGTCACTCCCAGCGCAGGAAGCCAGTCCCATGCCTAAAGCCACGGCAGGCTTGCACGCAGTGATAAGGATTTCACTTATTTGCTCTTTTAAAAAAACAACAACACATGTGTAATATATATTCATATATTATACATACATATGTGGAGAGAGGGAAAAATGCTAATACAAGCCATAAATATTTATTGCAGTGATAAGCTGCTCAGTGACTAATCGGCACGTTATGTAAACACTATGATCCTTCACTTCTGAACACCGGTGTTCACGGGTCAGACGAGGCAGGGCACTCTTGTACAGGCATGTCACACCTCACCAGCCTCTGGCAGCGGATCAGGGGCCAGGGAGCCTCCAGGTGGCTGAAGGAAGTGGGGCCTCTGTACCTGAGAGCTCACCACGGGCACCCCTTGCCCTGCCCTACCCTCCTCTGCAGTTTTGGGGCTCAGTTCCACAAACCAAAGCAACGCTCTGGCACTATTTCTAAACTCAAACATAATCCAGAGCCACGTATTTCCTTCCAACCAGAAACGGGAATCAAAACTACCACCCGAAACTTAGTCTTTAAGATTCAGACTGCGGCCCTTCTTCAAGATTTTGTTATTGAGTTCTGTTGTTGTTTTGTTTTTCACTTTTCTTTTAAGGGCCAAGTTGAACATGGAGGTAGAAAAACGGGGTAGGGGGAGAGACAACCCCAGCCCAAATTTTTTTGAAAAAAAAAAAAAATATTTTTCGAGTACTCCAGCCACCCAGATGGTGTTTACTGCAGTTTTGTTCTGGCTTTTAAAGACGCAGCACTGAGAAGAAACACGAGTCCTAACCTTGCTCACATGTGATAAGAAGACAAATGCCTTCGCCCCCTCCCCCCCACCTGGCCCCCAGAGCTCCAGCATGGCGATGTCTGCACCTCCGCTGGTTCCCGCCTAGGCGCAGCGGCAGTGGCTCACTTCGGGAGCCACAGGGGTGCGCCTACAGCCGCTCCAGCATCGCAGCCCATTCCCTCCCTTGCCTAGTCCTACCGGGCAAA
Organism: Cebus imitator; assembly: GCF_001604975.1. NCBI lineage: Eukaryota > Metazoa > Chordata > Mammalia > Primates > Cebidae > Cebus > Cebus imitator. Next base: position 3,899,854 of record NW_016107451.1, on the reverse strand, counting down.
CCGTGAAAGTAAGTGCACTGTCACCCTCCCACCTCGTCGTAGGTGCTCCTGTGTGAACCCCTCCCAGCCACACACACTCTCTTCCTTCCCCCCTTCCAGGGCCCTTTAGCAGAAAATTATCATATTTCATGTGTCATCGCCCAAGCGAGCTGGGCCCATCACTGATTGGCTGGGCCCCGACAGCCGGAAATGTCACCAGCCACACAGCGTGGAGCTGGCTCTCCCGCGGCCACCATAGACCTGAGCCCAGGAGGCTCTGTGACAAGGCAAAGACCTACCACAGAGAGCCTGTCACTCTTTCCCTGGTCCAGCCCCCAACCCCTGCTTCTCCCTCTGCCCAGCCGGGGGAGATAGGGGCTGCGAGGGGACGTTGAAGGAATCTCAGTGACATTCCTATTTTTTCCAGCACGTTTGAAAAGAAACTAAAGATGTCTCCAATCAGGTTTACAGATTTGGAGAACGTGTTTTTGACAAAAAATTCTCTCTGCATTAAAGAAAAAAATCCAAAAGACTGGGTGAAAACAAGATTTTTTTTTTCACCCCAGGAGAGTTTACCAGATGCTGCTGTTTATTTCCCATCTAACATTCCAGGCATCAGGGTATAATCATGTCACAAGGCTGTCAGATAATTTACAAGGTGATTCGAGTCCACCCTCTTACCTTTAAAGAGAACAGCTCTAGAAAATGAGGCTTCGTAACTTGGCTTTGCACCATATTATGATGCCACGCAACTTTTGAAGGGTTAAATGATCTTTGTAGTGACCAATATGAATTACTTTGGCTGTAATTTAACCTTAGTCCCTCCTGCTGTATCTTCAGCAGGCTTAATGTGACTCACCATTTAAGTCTCACCTCATTCTGTTCTCATGAGTAAACTAAACTCTATCTCTCTGGTCTTTTCCATAAAAGTTGTTTTTCAACCCTTTAGTTATGCTGCTTTAAAGAAAAGCCTCCAAGAGTTAGATGAGGCTGGAAGGTCACTTGGTCCAGCTATCCATATGATGAGTTAGTCCCCTCCGCTATTTCCACACTGGGGCTTTTGGTTTGGGGAATGGTAGTTTGGGCTTACACATTTACTCCCTTTCATTCCTCATCTCCAAAAACCATTTGCATGACCAAAACATCACTGACAATGCTGAGAATCAGGGAAAGATGCCATCAATAAAGCAGATACTTTGAAGAATATGGGGAAGATAGAAAGTAGATGGGACATGGGAGGAAAAACTAACTAGTATGGATAAGTTCATGATTCTACAAAGACCCTGATATGGTTTGGCTGTGTCCCCACCCAAATCTCATGTTGAATTATAGTTCCCATAATCACCACATGCTGTGGGAAAGACATGATAATTGAATCATGGGGGCAGGTTTTCCCCATGCTGTTATGGTGAAGTGAGTAAGTCTTATGATATCTGATGGCTTTATAAAGGGCAGCTCCCCTGCACACACTCTCTTGCCTGCCACCATGTAAGACCTGCCTCTGCTCCTCCTTCACCTTCTGCCATGATTGTGAGACCTCTCCAGCCATGTGGAACTGTGAGACCATTAAAGCTTTTTTCCTTTATGAATTGCCTGGTTTTGGGCATATCTTTATTAGCAGTGTGAGAACAGACTAATACAGACCCCTAAGATGTAAGTGTACAAGTTTCCAGAAAACAGTCCTGGAAAATCCCAAACTCAGAGAATCAGGATTGAAGTAGAGTCATGGGCAGAAGTTTAAAGGCAAATTAAGGAACATCAGGAACATGGTCATCTTCTCCACACAGAATGGCTGGACACAGAAATAGTTCCACAGCTTCTCTGGAAAGTGAGAGGTTTGTTCCAAATATAATAGAAGCCAGAGGTTCAATAGGGGCAGGAGATCAGCTCCTTTTGGAATGCCACTGCCACTCCCAAAAAAAGTGCACATGCACACACACACACACACACACACAAAGAGATTTAAATAATCAGGTAAAACATAAGATATAATAGAGAGACCCAGAATATCCAAGACTTTAGGCCATATATCAGATGCCGTGCTAGGCAGCAGGATTACTGAAAGAATACAGTCTTCCAGATGTAGTCTGATACTCCAAGAACAAAGACAAACAATGACAAGCTTCCTCAAAGGGGAGAAAAATCAGGTTGCTTAAAAGGAAAGAAAATCAGACTGATATCATACTTCTCATCTGTAACACTATGCTAAAAGACACTGGTACAATTTTTGTAGAATTCTAAGGGAACATTTTGCAACTTAAGAATTTCTACCAGCTGCCAAACTATGATTTCCTTTACACTATGACAAAAGAAAGGTATGTTCAAAGAGAAATTATATCACCCAAACATCCTTTATTAAAAAAATTAAAGGTTATTTGAAGATCTCTTCTAGCTGAGGAAAAATAAGGCAGAATAATGAATTCAAGAAAGGAAAAGATATGTTATGTAAAAGATGTAATAAATAAAGCCAATAAAATATGTGGTTAAAAGACTGGATAAAGAAAATGTAGCACATATACACCATGGAATACTATGCAGCCATAAAAAAGGATGAGTTCATGTCCTTTGCAGGGACATGGATGAAACTGGAAACCATCATTCTCAGCAAACTGACACAACAACAGAAAACCATACACCACATGTTCTCGCTTATAAATGGGTATTGAACAATGAGAACAAATGGACACAGGAAGGGAAACATCACATGCCAGGGCCTGAGGGGTGGGGAGCTAGGGGAGGAATAGCAGGGGGTCAGGGAATTGGGAAAGAATAGCATTAGGAGAAATACCTAATGTAGATGACAGGGTAATAGATGTAGCAAACCACTACCATGGCACATGTATACCTATGTAACAAACCTGCACAATCTGCACATGTACCCCAAAATTTAAAATATGATTTTTAAAACGTGGTTAAATATAAAAATAATTGAAAATATAGTTGTAAAATTTAATTGTTAGAAGTCTTGAAAGATAAGAGTATATGTACACTTATTCCAGATTTGAATTCATATCTGTATCTATCTCTTACATATATGTGGTCTGGAATTAAACTTCCATAAAATTTTAAAAAAAAAAAAAAAGAAAATCATTAAAAAAAAAAAGAAAGAAAGAAAGTGAGAGGATTGTTATGGATAGCAGGCTAATAATTCCATCTATTTCCTCTTCTTCCCAAGACCACATTAAAATGATAGTAAGGATTTTTTAAGTTGAAATAGACAATGACAAAACAAAAACAGTAAAAGAGTCATTGACCAAAAAAACTGACAAAGAATAATAAAGGACAATTCGTCAGTTAGAAATATAGACTTTAATGCTACTATAAACAAAATGGCACAGTACAAATGCAGAAACCTACAAAGTGAACTGATGGAAGTCAAGAAACAAATGTAGCTATAATGGTTACTACATGGTAGTTAAGTAACAAAAGCTGAATTTTAAATCAGTGGAGGAAAGAATGCGTTATTCAGTAGTGTCGGACTGTGGCTATGTATTTGAAAAAAAGGTAAGTTTTACCTCTAACTTATATCTTATTTAAAAACATATTCTATTTTCACACAGGAAATTCTGCCATTTGTAAAAGCATGTAAATCTAGAGGACATTATGTTAAGTGAACTAAGCCACGCACAGATAAACAAATACCGTGTGAGCTTACTTACAGCAGGAATCTTAAAAAGTCAAACTCACAGGAGTAGAGAGTAGAATGGTGGTACCACAGGCTGGAGGAGGCAGGTGGGAGGAAGGAAAAGAAGAGACACTGGCCAATGGGGAACAATGTTTCAGTTACTTAGGAAGAATAAGTTCTGGTGCCCTACTGTATAGCATGGTGACTGTATATTTCCAAATAATTAAAAGACAGGATTTTAAATGTTCTCACCACAAAAAAAGGATAAATATCTGAGGTGATTAATATGCTAACTGGCTAGATTTGGTCATTCCATAATGTATACTATGCATATATTGATACATCACATTTACCCTATAAATATGTACAAGTGTTATCTATTAAAAATAAAATAAGGCTTTAAAAAATTCTATTTCACATACATAAAAATTCCACAAGGAAAAGACTGATGTTATGATTGGCCAATACTGTAAATCATAGAATTCTATGAAGTTTTTTTTCCTAATAGTGGAAAGAAAAGCATGTAGTCATCCAGTCTATGCTTAGATACCACTGTGATAGGCAAATTACTGGCCCCCAAAGATATATACCTCCCAATCCCTGGAAAAAGTGAATTTCACCTTATATGGCAAAAGATGTGATTATGTTAATGAGCTTGACATGAGGAGAGACCGTGGAATATCCAGGAGGGCCCTAATTGAAATCACAAGTATCCCTATAGGACGGAGGCAAGAGGTGGGCTAGAGTGCAACGTGACCACAGAGGCTGAGATTGGAATGATGCAGCCACAAGCCAAGGAATGCCAGAGGCCACCAGAAACCGAAAGAGGTAGGAAGGGATTCTCCCCTGAGCTTCTGGAGGGAGTGTAGCCCTACCAACACCTTGATTTTGGATTTCTGGCCTCTAAAACTGTAAGCAGAGAAATGGGTTGTTTTAAATAACCAAGTTTGTGGTCATTTGTTATGGCAACCATAGAAAACTATAACCACCGTGATGAGAAACATAGTACTTCCTAGGGACTATCATTATTATTATTATTGCCAACAACAATACTTACTATGTGTCTGGGATTGCTAAATTATTTATACACCTTTCCTCATAAGTCACATGCAAGGAGGTGGTAGAGAGCTGGAGTTGTTATGGCCCTATCACTTAGTAGCAAAACGTCCTTGGGCAGGTTATATAACCTCCTATTGCTGACTTTTTCTCATCTATTAAGTAGAGGTAAGAAAGGCACCTACCCACTGAGATTGTTGAAAATAAAGTGAGACCATCTATGTAGAGTGCTTAGAATAGTGCCTGAGAATAAGGGTTCCATAAATGATAAGTGAGAAAGTCCTTATGCAGCTGCAGTCTGTGTTCCAGAGCTTTTTCTCACTGATTCTTGTTCTTCCCTTTGGTTCCATAAAAAACAAGGGTATCTCCAAACTACCTGAATGTTCCTTAAATATCTGAAGCCAGTGATCAGGTCGTTAAAAGTCTGAGCTTCTCTAGGCTAAAAGTAAACAATGCTTCCAATCATCATTGTTCTTAGAAATTCACCTGGAGTCCCTTCCCTAACCTGGACACCTCCACTGAACACATTGTCTTACTGTGCACATTAAGTGCACCTTAAGATGTGACTTCAGACTCACCACCATGCTCGTTCTAGAACAAGGGTCTGCGAACTACAACCCCTGGTACAGCCTAATTTTTGCAGCCTGGGAGCTAAGAATGAGTTTTACATTTTAAACAAACAAACAAACAAACAAAAACCAGAAAAGATTTTGTGATAGAGACTGTACATGGCTTGCAAAGCCTAAAATACAACTGACCCTGAACAACTCAGGGGTTGGGGCATTGATCTCTCATGCAGTCAGAACTTCATGTGTAACTTTTGACTCCCCCAAAACTTAACTGCTAATAGCCTACTGCTGACTGGAAGTCTCTGTGATACCACAAACAGTCAACACGTATTTTGTACATTATAGGTATTATATATTATATACTTACAATTAAGCTAGAGAAAAGAAAATATTTTTTAAAATTGAAAGAGAAAGCATATTTACTGTTTATTAAGTGGAAGTGAATCATCATAAAGGTCTTCATCCTTGTGGTCTTCACATTGAGTAGGCTGAGGAGGAGGAAGAAGAGGAAGAGCTGGTCTCCCTGTCTCAGGGGTGGCAGAGGTATGAGAAAATCTGCATATAGTGGACCCATAAAGTTCAAGCTCATGTTGTTCAAGGGTCAACTGTATTCACTATATGGTCCTTTTCAGCAAAAGCTTGCCAACTCCTATTTTGGAAGATACTTACTGTTCTTCTATTAATGCAATAGAATATTGCCCAAAACTTTTTGGCAACAAATTACATGACTGTACATACTGTCTTAACTGTAAGGCTGCAAATGTTTCTGTCAGTATCTATTCCCCTCTCCCTTTCTTATTAATAAAATTCTTAGCTAGGAACATGGCTGCCCAGCTAAAGAATACATTTCCCAGCCTCCCTTATACAAAGGTGTGGCCAGGAGGACAGGTTCTAGCCAGTGGGATGTAAGCAGATGTAAAATGTATAATTTCCCAGCCATGCTCTTAAAGGGAAGGATCATGCCTTCTCTTCCTTCTTTTTCCTTTTGCCATTGGCTGAAATATGGACCTCATAGCCATGTGGATGAGGGGTGCAGAGCAACAAGATGGAAGGATCCTGTCCCTGGTGCTGCCATTTCACCGTATACTGTTTACTCTCAGTCTGTGAGAGGAAATAAATATTTAGCTCATTTAAGCCATTGTTCTTCTAGGTCTTTGTAACAGCTACTGAATCTGTACTGTAAGCCATACAACTATCATTTTCAACTCCCTAGTACTTTTTATATTTGCAGCTACCAACCCACACACCTCCCCTGACCTGCACTCACACAGCTAATTTCCTGGACCCCACTACAAGACCTTACATTTAGCCCTATTATGTTTCATATTGTTAGAATCAGCCCCTCATTTTACCCTGACATCTGGGACCTAATTCTGTCACCCAAACTAGCTTCTATTCTCTGTAATTTTGCATCATTCTTCAAAAGGCACTTTATTTGTAGCACTCAAGCTAAACACAGTGCTCATCAAAACACCTGATCAATATTAATTATAATGAAGTGGGGAGGCTATGATGTCAGTTTGCAGGGGAAGGAAATAGCAGATAAAATAAGATACAAATGAAGTAGAAGCAGGAAAGGAAGATGAGCACTTATGGAGAGCTTACTCTGTTACAGTTATTGTGCTGGGAACTTTCCCCCCTGTGATCTCATTTATTAAATATTTCATTCATCCATTCATTCATTTTAAAAGTAATAATTTTAATTTTGGGAAACAGTGAGTACAAATACTTCCTTTGGGGCAGGAAACCATTACTCATAAACACTGATAAAAACATAGTCTAGGCAATCGCTCTTTGCTTAAGTTCATGTACACCTACCCTGTCTGGACATCTGAAAAATGTATTGTCCTAAGACGATCCTAAGAAGACATGACAACTAAATGTTATGTGCTATTCTGGATGGGATCCTGGAACAGAAAAAAGGACATGAAGTAAAAAGCATAGGTCTAAATAAACTATGGATCTTTACTTAATAATAATGTACCAAAATCAGTTCATTAATTATTTAAAAAATACCATATTAATCACCTGAGGTCAGGAGTTTGAGAACAGCCTGATCAACATGGTGAAACCCCATCTCTACTAAAAGTACAAAAATTACCTGGGTGTGGTGGTGCACACTTGTAATACCAGCTACTTGGGACGTGGAAACAGGGAGAATTACTGGAACCCAGGAGGCAGAGGTTGCAATGAGCCAAGATCACACCACTGCACTCTATCCTGGGTTACAGAGCAAGACTCCATCTCAATAAAAAGTATATATATATATATATACACACACACACACACACACACACACACACACACACACACACATATATATAGTATGTATGTATACATACATACATATCATATTAATATTAGATGTGAATAACAGTGGGAACTGAATGTGGGCTATATGAGATTTTTACTATTTTTATATTTTTCTGTAAATCTAAAACTGTTCTAAAATCAAATGCTTATTTTAAAAATACAAGATATTGCCCTTGAAAAAAAAAAAAAAGAAAAGAAAGAAATGTGTCATTGATATTCTTTGCAAGGCTTACAGTCAAAGGTGAAAATATTCCAAAAGCATAACTTAAGAATTAAAATAATCACTTGTAGGACATTGGACAGTGTTTTCAGAAACCTCTAAGCTGGGCTGTTATGAGACAGAAGTTAGAAGGACCTGTTTGCCCACCGCAGGGCTATATGGTAGGACTGAGAGGGCAGGCTCTGAGTAGTGTCAGACCCTGGGTTCAAACCCTGTAGGATCTGAGTCCACTTTTCTGCCTTTGCTTTCTTATATGTAAAATGAAGATGTATCATCCATATCATCTAAGGCAGCCACACATCCCAGATGATGAATATTCCTGCTTCTGTTTTCTGTCCAAGGACAAACCGGTAAACACCAGCTTGGAGATTCAATCCTAGGTCTGTCCAATCCCTAACTTCAGGTTCTTTCATCTTCCAAAAATTGAGATGGAAAACATAATGATTAAGGTAGAAAATAAGTTACCAAATCATGACAAAAATCATGGCCTGCCCCTCAGGGGTAAGGTCAGATGACTCTTAATGTGATGCTCAAGATGACGGCCAAATGAGGTGAATGATGCTTTTCTTCTAACTTCTTAGAGAAGCTTTCATTGGTTAGGGTGGAGTAACACCCTAGGATGGTGTTTCAAAAAAACAAAAAGCAGTTCAAGATCTACAACCTTCTTACAAGTACTCAGCCTCTTTGGGGGTCTTAGTGGTTTCTCATACAGAAAAAGTGGTTAAGGCCAATGTGCTCTTTTTGTTTCTTGTTACCTAAAAGTAAATCATTTAGGATCTAAAGTCACTCACATGCACACAGACACAGACAGAGACATACACACACATACCCGCCAAATAAAACCTGGCACATTTGTTCTTGACCTTTCTTCTACCACCTCTACACCTAAGACAAGAGGAGGCCCGTCAGGGACCTGAGCTCTGTGTGGCAGGTGGAGAATGTCACCAAGAGGCATACTGACTCTCCAGCAGGAGTGTTTATAGGATTGTAAAACCCCCGACTCTGTTTAGAATTAGTGCCTTAAGTGGAATAGTCATAAATTTGTGACCAAAAAAGGAGCATTAAGAGAAATTTTAAAAATATGTTAGCTAAAGTTTCTTGCAGCCTATGGGTCTCATTTGAGATTGTATATCAAAAACCCTATGGAGTTTTAGGAAAAATATGGATGCTTCCAAGCTGCTACAGGAGGGTCTTGGCATACGTATATATTTAAGGCTCCATTGCTAATTCTGACAACCCTAGTGATAAGCCACTGTGAGTTTCAGCTTTAAAAATCCATGGTCCTATAAAACATTATCAGGTCCTGATCCCAACCAAATGTGATATAGAGATATTCTAGCAAATGAAGGAGTCTAAAAGTCATGTCCATGGACGCAGTCTATTAAAAGCATAACACAAACAAAACCGGCTAAACTCAGAACAAGAAAAGGAGTAGAAGGACCACACAGACAGGAGCTTTCAAGCACACTAGAAAGTTGGAGGTAGAGATTCTGTTCAGAGATTCTGTTTCCAGCTCCTGGAGTCTGGCTCAGCTTTCTATCTCAGATGGGGATGTAGCTTTGTCATGCTGTTTGGGTTCAAGGACCAGGAGCCTGATGTTGCTGAATTCACTTCTAGAAGTATTAAGCAAAGTGATTGGAGAATATCGCTCAGTCTTGTAAGCTTCTAGTACAAAAGGAGAGTGGTATAGCACAAATGAGTTTCTCTAATCTGGTGAGATCCTCCTTTGAGTACCCATTTCACATCTCCCAAATGGGTACCCTTGGGAGCCACCAATCCTGTGCTGAGACAGGCCACCTGACTTCTGGTCAGTTTGTGTATTCTGGCTAAACAAACTCTATGTGTGTGTTTTGGGGGTGGGGTGGAGTTCTCTTGTGGCAACCCGTAGTCTACCCAAAAATGCTTCAAGACAAACATAGAAAAGTCATTAAAAAGCAAATCTAAGGCCACAACTCCAAAGAGGAATCTAAGGAACCACAGGAACAGGATTTGAAACTTTTGTCAGACTGGAAAAGAGCTATGACTAGAGAAGATAGTGAATAAACACTCCAAATCACATGTAATTTATTACATTCACCTGGGGTAAAAAACACGTGTCATAACAATATTAACCCTAAATGTAAATGGACTAAATGCCCCAATCAAAAGACACAGACTGGCAAATTGGATAAAAAGACAAAACCCATCAGTGTGCTGTATCCAGGAAACCCATC